>NC_134701.1:65895501-66231334 GCF_043290135.1 Rhipicephalus microplus
AGCAATAATTCGATGCTGGTAACAATACTGATTATTGGCCTAGTTGGTACTTGCCTACTGACATGATTTGGCCGCAAATGACACACCGCTTGTGCTTGTCGTTGAGTATTTCTTCGCTTTGTGTGTGTTATTTGCGGCCAAATCGTTTCAGTAATTCAACGCTTCCAGAGTAAAGCGTAAGAATTCCCTACTATATTGGAATAAACAAAGAATTGAACTTCTAATGGGCTAAGTTTTCAATTTATATATATATATATATATATATATATATATATATATATATATATATATATATATATATATATATATATATATATATAATGTAGTGAAGAGTGGCGCGGCAGCTGTCGGCCATGGGCTTGAAGAAGAGGCAGAATAGAACAGCTTGCCCAACGAACGGGTGTTGTGTCTGTCTCGCTCATTATAATGGCGCAGTCGTTCAACGAACCTGTGCGCGATGACCTGCGAAAAAAAACTGTCCTACGAAGCGGACGCACTCTCCAGCGGCCCGCAGCTCCTGCTACCGTGGCCATGACATCCATCCTGGCTACCTCGGGTACCGAAGCCTGCGCGCTGCCTGCAGGCGTCCTTGCCAAACCACAAGGTGACTCCACTGATTTGGCTTCGCAAACTGCCTCCTTGTCCAGGGACGCCGTACACGCTCCCTTGGACTTCGCCTCAGGTACCATTCCTGGAGCAACGTGAGTACCGTCTCCAGAAGACAGGCGTAACTCCTCGCCTGTAGCCGCCAGCGAACTCTGTACGGTTCTGCAGGCCATCGCTACTTCGAGCCAGCGTCTTGCAGACGCCACCGTCGCCTTCTCAGCAGCCTGTGCATGCACCACGTTGCCTCCTCGATCCATGGCTGAAATGCCTGACTTTACTGGCGTTGATCAAGACTCGACCGTCAGGCTGGATGGAATCCATTCGTTGGCCCGTCGACATGCATGGACTGACGACGTGACGCTATCGCTAGTGGTAACCCGACTGCGCGAGTCCATAAAAGCGTGGCATTAATACAATGGCTGCAAGTACAAATCCTGGAGTGACTGGACTACAGCGTTCGTCACGGCCTTCCCACAACTTCCATCCACATACGACGACCATTTCATGCGCATGCGAGCGCGTCGGCAGGCTACATAGACAGACACCCGTAAATACGTATACGATAAGCTCGGGCTTCTCGACAAATGTGGCATTACATGGATCTCTGCGGCTTCCCGCCAGTATGCTGTTGATGGCTTGACTGAGCCTACCCATGCTGCCATCTTATCTTGCCAGTCACCTCAAGCGTCACCCCAGGTTTTCGCTCAAAAGGCAGCCGAACTTCAGCAGAACTCTCGCGGTCGGCTTAACTTGGACACATTACCGACTGTCCGTTCGCCTTACGCCTCCACACGACATGGATGCTTCAAGTTCAGTCACATTGGCCACAACGCCAATGAGTGTAGTCAACCATTCGAGACCCGAATCCACGACCAAGCTTGTCAAATTCCTCGGATGTCTATTCATGTTGAGGGAATAGGTGACCTATCTGCTCTGGAGGATACCGGTGCAGAACGAACGGCACTACACCGACGTCATGCTCCGGACACTATCCGACCGTGGACGCAACCTCCCTTCGGCAGACTTGGAGGAAGTGCTAGTGCTATGCCAGTCAGAATGCTTGACATTTCAGTCTATGTATATATATATATATATATATATATATATATATATATATATATATATATATATATATATATATATATATATATTCGTATAGGAAAGAAGACGCACGTACGAAGTTATTTTATTTGACGTTTCGGCCGTGGGTCCGGCCTTCATCAGAATCGAACTGATGAAGGCTGATGATTCTGATGAAGGCCGGACCCACGGCCGAAACGTCAAATAAAATAACTTCGTACGTGCGTCTTCTTTCCTATACGAATAATATTTCCCGGACCCAGCATCACTTTTGTTTTTGTTATATATATATATATATATATATATATATATATATATATTGAAATGAAGTATTCACGATGAATATACTGGCGAGCAAATGCGTACAACGCTGCTGCAGTTCGAGCACGTACCTCTAGCACTTCGTCGTCGTCATCCTCAGGCATCTACTTAGCCCGTGATATTACCCACCGGCGGCCGAAGCACCGTCCCGGTGCGATCAATTCTCGAGGCGTGAGTAGTATGGTTTAAGCCGTGAGACGTGCACTATATCGGTCGAGACTGAAGCTGGTACTGACGTGGTATGGAGTGGAGCTATCTCATAGGTCACGCTGGTGACCTTGCGTATGACGTGGCAGGGGCCAACGTGACGGGACACCAGTTTTTTGCAGAGACCAACATGACGTTATGGTAAACACAGCAAGACGAGCGACCCTGGGGAGTACTTACTGTACGTCGCGTTGCCGGCGATTGTAAGGACTCTTTTGGTTAAAGCTGCGAGGCACATAAACGATCCCGGGCGACATGGCAGGCGATGTCAGCTCGGGCCAGGGCATAGCGAGCATAAGCAGTCGATGAGTGGGTGTCAGATTGGAGCATGGTGTCCATGGGCAAAGGCGGGTCATAACCAAAGAGTAGGTTAAAAGGTGAAAATCCAGCTGTATCATGACGTGAGATGTTGTATGCGAAGGTAACGAAAGGTAAGTGGATGTCCCAATTTTTGTGATCCTTGGAGACGTACATCGCTAACATATTCGTCGGGGTACGGTTGAGGTGTTCCGTGAGGCCGTTGGTTTGTGGGTGGTACGCTGCAGTGAACTTGTGGTGGGTAGAGAAGGATCGCAGGAGCTCGTCGACTACTTTAGATAGGAAACAGTGGCCGCGGTCATTGATCAACTGACAAGGAGGACCATCAAGCAGAATGATGTCATGAAGAAGGAAACCGGCTACATCAGTAGTGCAGCTGGTGGGGAGGGCGCGTGTAACGGCATACCGCGTTGTGTAGTCGGTAGCAATGGCAATCCACTTATTACCGGTGGCCGACATGGGAAACGGTCCTAGAAGATCGAGGCCACATCGGAAAAATGGCTCATCCTGTACTTCAATGGGCTGGAGGTTACCAGCAGGTCCAAGAGCAAGTGTCTTGCGGCGCTGGCAGAGGTCGCATGCCGCAACGTACTGTCGCACAGAACGGTAGAGGCCAGGCCAAAAGAATCGGCAGCGAACGCGGTCATACGTGCGTGACACCCCTAGGTGTCCAGCGGAGGGGGCATCATGGAGCTGGGTCAAAACGTATGAGCGAAGATGCGCAGGAACAACGAGTAAAAGCTCAGCACCATCAGAGCGGGCGTTATAGCGGTGCAAGATGTCGTTGTGAAGAACGAACAGTTATAGGGAGTGGTCAGGGTGGGGAGAGTGCAGACCATTGATAATAGCACGCAAAGAGGGGTCGCGGCGTTGTTCAGCAGCTATGTTGGTGAAGTCGGTAATTCAAAGAACAAGGGCCTCTTCTCCATCTGCCATCATGTCAGGGGGATCGACTGGGTAACGGGACAAGCAGTCGGCATCATTGTGAAGTTGTCCGAATTTATAGGATACGGAAAAAGTGTACTTTTGTAAGCGCAGCGCCCAGCGGCCAAGGCGTCCCGTAGGGTCCTTGAGTGAGGAGAGCCAGCAAAGCGCATGGTGGTCCGTAATAACTGAAAACGGTCGGCCATACAGGTATGGTCGGAATTTCGCAATGGCCCAGACGAGAGATAAGAACTCACGTTCCGTGTTCGAATAATTCTGTTCTAAGCGCGACAACAGTCGGCTTGCGTACGCGATGACGCGGTGCATTCATTGTTGCCGCTGCGCCAGCACTGCGCCTATGCTGTGGCCACTGGCGTCAGTACGAAGCTTCGTGGCAGCAGATGGGTCAAAGTGTGCTAGGACTGGTGGATCGTTTAGAATGTCAACGAGCGAAGAGAAGGCGTTTGCTTGCTGTTGGCCCCAGGGGAATGCAACATCTGTTTTGAGGAGGCAGGTTAGGGGACGGGTACTTCAGCAAACTTCTCGACAAAACGACGGAAATAGGAGCACTGTCCCGGAAAACTTCGGACGTCCTTGGCAGAGCGCGGTGTGAGGAAGTCGCGAACTGCTCGCACTTTCGCATGGTCTGGTTGAACGCCCGCAGTGTCAACAAGATGGCCAAGTACGCAGATTTGGCGTTGCCTAAAGCGGCATTTCGACGAGTTAAGTTGCAAGTTGGCCCGTCAGAAAACACCAAGCACTGTGGACAGACGGGTAAGATGGTCGTCGAAAGTAGTCGAAAAAACAATCACGTCGTCACGATAGCAGAGGCAGATGGTCCACTTCATGCCTCGAAGGAGAGAGTCCATCATGCGCTCAAAAGTCGCGGGGGCATGGCATAATCCAAAAGGCATCATCTTGAAGTGATAAAGTCCATCAGGAGTCACTAAGGCCATCTTCTCTCTTTCTTTGTCGTCCACAGCAATCTGCCAGTAGTCAGAGCGAAGGTCTATTGAAGAGAAATATTTGGCACCGTGTAAGCAATCGAGTGCATCAAGTATGCGTGGTAGGGGATAGACATCTTTCTTGGTAATATGGTTGAGATGGCGGTAATCAACACAGAATCTCCAGCTATTGACCTTATTTTTAACAAGTACAACGGGTGAGGACCAGGGACTAGATGAGGGTTCAATTATGTCCTTATGAAGCATTTCATCGACTTCTCGCTCTATAATAGCACACTCCGGGGCTGACACACAGTAGGGCCGTCGGCGAATGAATCGAGCGTCACTGGTGCCGATGCGATGGGTTACCACGGATGTCTGGCCCAAATTACGATAACCGAGGTCAAAGATGTCCTGATAAGAAGCAAGCACACGGCAGAGAGCAGAAACTTGTTCAGAGTTTAGCTTGTCAGATAGCATTGGCTTGAAAAAGTCGGAACAGGAACGTGATGAGAGCGAAGTTGATGAAAAATCGGGTGGCGTATTGTTGGTTAGGGCGGAAACTGTGTGGTCGAGCAGTGGTGTCAGATGCGCAAGTGACATGCCGCGAGGAATAACTTGCGCTGAGAACCGAAATTGAGGACGGCAAATGAAGTTCGGTTGTCCTTAACGGTAGCCACGGTGTTGGGGAGTGCAAAATTACGTGTCATGGCCACGTCAGAAATTGGGGCAGCAACATAATCACCATCGGGTACTGGAGGATATGGCGAGAGTTGGACCTGGACTGCGGGATTGCGGCGGAAGTCTGAGGAAATCGACAGAGCGTAGACAAGATGGGCTGGTAAAGATGGTTTCTGAGAAGGATGGTAGTTCGTGCCGAAGAAGACCTTTGGAACAGTCAATGAGCGCAGCGTGGGCAGTCAGAAAGTCGAGTCCAAGGATGAGGTCTTGAGGGCAATTTTCCAGTACAGCAAACAGAACTGAAGCTTGATACTCAGAAATCGTTAATCGTGCAGTGCACATTCCAAGCACAGCTGAAGTACTCCCATCCGCTGTACGAATGGTAGGTGCAATCGCAGGCGCCAGAACTTCTTGGAGGAGGCGGCGGAGTTCTGAGCTGATCACAGATATTTGTGCACCGGTATCAATAAGAGCAGTTACAGGTAACCCATTAACGAGAATTGTAAGAAGGTTGCACCACTGGTCGGGAATAATTAGAGGGTTTGCAGTCCGAGTCGTGTATGCAGCGTCAGCTCCGGAGATGCACTGGCTAGTTTTCCGAGCGACAGTCGTAGAGAGACCGAGAACGGCGGGTTGGGGGCGAGCGGGACTGACGACGCACGGGCGATGGCGAGCCGCTGATCCGACGTTCTGGATCATGCTCTGCACCTGTCTCAGCACGGTAGGACGGGGCATAAGGTGCACGTTCGGAGCGAGGTCCCTAATTATAAAAGCTCGGTCGAGGTGATGAGGTCCAACGGCTGCGGCAACGGCGAGCGATGTGTCCTATCCGATGGCACGTGAAACATATGGGCCGATCATCATGAGTGCGCCATTCAGCTGGGTTTTGTCATGGCGCCAACGTGCGGTTCGCAATGGCAGCCGCAATGACTGGAGCCGAGCTGGAAGTAGCAGGGGCATTTTGATGAGGTGGCGAAATGCACATATTCGCGATCTCTTGGCGAACCACGGCCTGTATCATTGAAACAACATAGAGGTTGTGTCCTGGCGCGCTGACGCTAGACATAGCGGGTGCCATAGCCTCGAGTTCCCGACGGACTATTCTGGTGAAGTTTTCCGGCGCTGGTGGTTGATGTGGTGTGGGCAAATCTTCGCAAGAGGACGTTGCCGCCGTGTAGGGAAGGCGGTCAAATCGGTGAACTATGCGCCTACTTTTCGCCTGTTCGAAGCGACGACATGCTTCGATGACCGACTCCCCCTTCGAGCAGTCCTTGCACAGCAGAAAATTGAAGGCGTCATCGGCAATTCCTTTCAGGTTGTGTCCGACTTTGTCATCGTCGAGCATGTCCTTGTCGACCTTGCGGCACAAAGTCAACACGTCCTGGATGTACGGGATGTACGACTCTGTGGATGTCTGGGCACGATTCGCAAGCTCTTTCTTTGCGGCTACTTGACGTCCGATGGGTTTCCCAAATAAATAGCGCAATTTCTGCTTACAGACGTCCCAGCTCGACAACTCTTCTTGGTGTGCTCGTACCAGAGTTTTGCCGTGCCACGCAAGTAGATGATGCTCGCCAACATAAGCGTCGGATCCCAATGGTTGCTGCTGCTGACGCACTCATATAGAACCAGCCATTCATCGACGACTATGCCACTTGTGCCGTTGAATGGGCCTGGGTCACGAGGTTGCACCACAACGATTGGTTGCGGGGCTTACTGATCTTGTTGACATTGAGTAGCCTGGTCAGTCATCGTGGTAGGTGCAATGCGCAATCCGCTGCGAAGATCCAGCTCGTGGGACTGTACAGCGAGTTGTACCAAGCACCTCCACCAATGATGTTACGGGAAATAAAGTATTCATGATTATTATACTGGCGAGCGAATGCGTACGACGCTGCTGCAGTCCGAGCACGTTCCCCCAGCACTTCGTGGTCTTCATCCTCAGACAATACTTAGTCCGTGACAATATATATATATATATATATATATATATATATATATATATATGTGACGCTAGATGCGGGAGACGTGGCCTGGCTCATACGCCATGTTTATTCCTTTCTGCACTTCTTCCTTCTCGACCTCTACTAACCATCACTTGATACGTCACACGATTCCCCCTCCCCCCGAAAGGAGGCATGGATTACAAACAAGAAAAAGTAAACAAGTGGAGGTTAAAAAGTTACAAACGTCAAAATTCACAATTGGTTCTATGCTCTAGGGGAGTTCCGCAAACTTTTAAAGACTTCAGGGGAAAGCGCAGCAGTCCGGTTAACGCAGGAGTTCTGGTGGGCGATGCTGGTGGTTGCGTCCTGGATAACACAAAAATGCTTTGGACGTGGAAACAGATGGAAATATAGCCGGTATTTTTGCAAATAACGAACGAGGTTGGAAAGCTTTGCAGGATTGAATATTTCGTTGGCGTCGCATTTTTTGTCGTAGGTCATACAAACGCCGTGCATGCAATTTGTGCACCCATTGATCGTGGCTGATTAGGCGCTGCTTGTGTTCCTGCAGAGCACAAGCGGTTGTTTTGTGGCTCTTGGAAAGTTTACTATGGTGATGACGCAGATGTTCAGACCGAAAGCGCAATCTTGAACGCTGGTGTGGAAAAGTTCCTTGGCTTTTCTTTCTGCGAAGATAGCTCAGATGCGGAATCAGTCTTTTCTTTAGTGTATGTTGATCATGACACTCTTCAGGCCGCAAGTATCCTCGTGATGTAGTTTTAATTGTTCGTTGCCGATGCTGGTGTGGGCGTTTTAGCTGTTGGGGTTCCTCTTGTTGCTTTTGTTGGCATTGCTGATGTTGCACTGTCTGACGAGGTGGACTACCTTTGGAACCATGAGCCCGCTTTTCTTTGTAGGTTGACGTGACCAGCAAATAGTTGATACTTGTTAGAATGTCGCGATTTGAGTCAGGCAATGAAGATAGTGCGCCAGAATTGGCAGAAACATCTGCTGAGGCTGTTGCAACGCCATTCTTGATGGGCGTTCCTGGCACAGGGCAGAGCTTCGGAGTTGATTCTTCCGAGCCTCCTGTCTTGGTTGAGCTCTCGGGTTGCTGTGAACTCGACGGTGACGCTGCGAGAGGCTTGGTTTGGTCAGATTTTACTTGGGGCTGTTTCTCTGTGTCCGCAACTTTGGAGGTAAGCTGTTCTGACGCATGAATGTGGACGGTTGGCCCTGGACTTGGCTGAGTATATTCGGAGTTCCGAAGCTCTATCTTGACCGTAGTGGTCGTGTGAGACGCGAGGTGGGCGTTGTGAGCGACGAAAGAGCGAAGTGATGTAAAACCAGGATTTTCACTCTTCGAGTAGTCATGACGTTGTTCGGTATTTTCTTCATGCGTCAGCTGGTCTACCATGACCAAGGCGTCCTTATAAGGCAAGAGGTGAGCGTTAGGAGCGCTTGAAGAACCACATGATGAAAACCCAGGTGGTGGACCACCTATGCCAGGCGAAGAGTGAACGGCATCAGGTGGTTGGGCAACGTCTGGGGTCATACGCTGAAGCAATGACTTCGCAAATACCAACTTTCGTGCAGAAGGGAGGCGCGCTCGATGTCTGTGTTTTCCCCAAAATACGCGTTGTCGTCTGCCACTGAACTCGTGTGCCACTTCGTCTTTTGTCAGAGGTCGAATCTTGTTGTGCGTTCGAATGGTTGAAGACTGCCTGTAAAATTGACGACTGAATGCAGTTGTCTGTGGATGGTGGGCTACAAGCAAGTCTTTGTCGTAGTCGTCATCGTATTTTTTAAACCTAACGATAATTTCTTGTTTTATCTTTTGCCAAGACTCATCGTTGTCGAATATGTGGGTGAGATAAAATTTAAATGCCTCACCGGTGACGTAGTCGCTGAAGTTCGTAACCATTTCCCGTTCCGACCAAGATGCAGCGGTAGCGTGGAACTCGAACAGGTCGAACCAGTCCTGTACAGGTCCATCGTCCGCTGCTCCGGTGTACTTGGGGATGGGAAGGTCGGTCGATGATTCTGTCATGGTGCTGGTCGCTGTGTGCGGCTAGGAGATGATTCCGTAGTCAATGTATGGTCAGGGCGTCTTGTGTAGAACTGCGTCGATGATGAGACACTGATGAAGTGGCTGGGAGGTCTCCATCCTGTCGACTTGTGTGACGCTAGATGCGGGAGACGTGGCCTGGCTCATACGCCATGTTTATTCCTTTCTGCACTTCTTCCTTCTCGACCTCTACTAACCATCACTTGATACGTCACATATATATATATATATATATATATATATATATATATATATATATATATATATATATATATATATATATATATATATACATATATATATATATATATATATATATATATATATATATATATATATATATATACCCTTTCAGCCAGAAAAAAAAAGAATAGAGCAAATGCAGCATGCGAAAATTGTAGAAGATTTTCTAAAAGCCCACCGAATTTCGAAACGTGATATAAAATGCACGAGTTCAGTTTATTTAGCTCTTAGATATATGGAGCGGTATGTCTCATGATCTAAGATATGTTGGCTACTGTAAGTACTTTCGATCAGAAAAGTGCCTAATCTTAAACTAGTTCTGCACCATTAAACGCAGTTATTCTAGATTACCGCGCTGATACCAAGTTTGTGCCTTTGGGTGGTATTTTTTACTTTTTTGGTTCTTTTCATTCCGACGCTGAGGCATGGTTGTTTGGCGCGTCAAGGCTTAGCTCTCGAACACCACTGCGCACTCGTCACTCCTAAGTATGTCCATGTAAGTGATGGTCGTGGGGGTGAATATCACCTCCGAAGAGTACTTATAGTCCAGATGGATTACGGCTTTTTTAAAGCGCCAGTCGAAAAACAGCGCGGAGTCGGCATGTGGGCGGATTCCACACAGCCAGGCAGCGTACGTGGTGGCTCCTGCAGCCCCGCCACCGGAATCGTACACAAACGCCTCGCTGCGGCCTCCAGGCTCTCCAAACTACTGAGGAAGCATTCAAAGGTCAGTGTATGTTCCAGGAATGGGGTGGACGTCAGGAAGATCAGGCAGGTCAAGGTGACCGAAGATCTTGCCAAGGCGGCTGAATTCGCTCTGGCCGAGACAGAAAAGGACATCGTTTGCGCCAACGTGGTTCAAGACACATTTGTCATTAGTACACCGACAGAAAAGAATGCCCACATATACGCGAAAGTACAAGCCTCACTCGTAGCATCCACCCGATACGAAGTCAACTCGTACCTGGCCGCGCCGGGTAACATATGCAAAAGGGTAGTGCGAAGCGTCGACCTCGACTTTTACAATAAAATGCGCGAAATAATCGTCCAGCAGAAAACCCCAAAGCCACCGAAGTGAAACTCATCACACTACTCCGATCATTGTTTTCCTCAATAAAATGCCAAACTATGTCATGTGTGGCGCCAGCATGCTTCTGTGTATGCTCCACAAATGCCAGACGGACAATAGCTACGTCTGCGGGAGGCTGTGTCACTGTGTCTGAGTGTGCCCGGCCCTGATGGGCACTATTTGCAGAGGATCCGTCACTAGGTTGCCCGCCAAAGATCATGAGTGCTCGCCCAATTGTGTCCTCTGCGGGGGGGGGCACCTCACTGCAGACAAGAAGTGCAAGCAACGCTTCCAAGTGCTCTATGTCTTCTGCCATCAAAGAAGCCAGCAGAAACGTGCTACCGAAGCACCTGCGACGCCGGCGGCGTCCAGCTGTGAAGGACGGGATTCGAGCGTGCGGAGGGCACCTCAAGGGTACGCTCTGCCACACCAGCTGGCCGCCGGAGCCGATGCAGTGGATTCTCCCATTTGGTAGTCCGGACCAAGCAGTCTACTTGGGCTGGTAAAGTTAAGCGGACGCCTCCTACGGTAGCAAAAGGTTCATCGTCAGAGTACAGCAATGCTAGAACCTCACGTTTACAGCAGAAGAACACGCAGCTGAGAGCCACATTGCAGCAGCTGAAGGCCCAGTTTGAGTTTTTTCGCAAACTTCATTCGTCCACACCAGCCTCCATTGAGATCCCCGCAGAGGCGCCGGTGTGGATGTGGTCCGCCCAGAAGTGGGCCCTTGCCGTGCCTGTCGAAAAAGAACAGGACCTTCAAGAATTGAAAAGTGAGATAAGGAACTCCATGAATGACGTTAGAAAATGAATAAACAGCCTTCAAGGTCAGTCCTGACCTTATTTTAAACAGTGACTGCTCTCACGAACAGGACCAACACCCTGAAAACTAGGGTTGTTCTCGGAGACTTCAACACTGGGTTCTCCGGTGCAGTCAAAAGTAAGCTAGTTTCAAAAACGGAAAAGTTTAAATATGGTAGACCCTATGAAAGGACAATCAAAAGCTCAAACATGGCGTGTCAGGATAAAAAATTGACAATAAAACTGCACCGAGTTTCTGCCAAATAAGGTGGTCGTGCAGCAGTTTTCTAATTCACTCGAACTTAAGACCCACGTCATTTCACAACAGTAAACACTCAGGCAGTCGGTTGTGTTGCAGGGTACAGATCTCACTCAGTCTTTGGCAACAGGAGAAGTGCCATTTGCTTCCCCGTGTTCAAAACGTGGTCTGCTCTAGTACACTCTATCTGCATGGACCACAGCAAGGTCCAACCTTCGCTAATTAAAATCATTTGCAACGCCTAGCTTAAATCTAGCATCTTTATCCTAGACATAAAATGTTCCTTCTGGGGCCACGGACACCGCTTTCCGTTTTTCGTGGCGAAGAGCACTGAGTTGGCGGCGGGTGCCGTATTTGTGGTCGCGGGTGACTTCAACGCCCCCCAATTGCGAGCGGGTCTACCCATCCTTCACTACGAAGGAGGTTATGAACTCTGGCAACTGACCTCTGATTGGGCGCTTGAACTCTTGATGGATCCGCTGTTTCACACAAAAAAGGGAACTTTGATTACTAAAAACTACGCCGGACCTTACCTTCACCAAGGGGGTGGACCGACATCATAGCATAACCTACACAAAAAACTTGAGTAGTGAACAGTTTGTCCTATTCATTTGCTTGGATATGTCAACCAGGCCATGTCGCAAACTTTGGTAACAGATATGAACCTATTTCGCAAATTCAGGTAGGCTAATACGGTGGGTGCTACAGACTAGGTTGTGACAGTTGAAAAGGTTGATAGAGTGTACCACCAAAAGAGTCCGCACAGACCTGAAGGTGGACAGAAAGGATCAGATAGACAAGGCTGCTTTCTTAATTAGGTGGAAGGCACAATGGCTCAATAGGATCCTCAAAAGAATAGCTGAACTCAATTGCACCTCCGAGAAACACTGTCAAGTACTTGCTAAACAGCAGACACAAGCTTTGCAAATCGGTCGATGAGCAAATGCGCACAGGAGGTGAGAGGAACGTCATGAAGCATCAGCTAGGGGAGTCGGCCTTAAAGTCTAACCAGAGGCTGGTTGTGGACAGAGTCTTGCATGAAGCCAAACGAGAGGGCTCAGCAGACAATGTTCTGCGGTCGTTGACTCACAGATACCTATGGCTCCTCAAGTGACGCGGACTACACATGTTAAAGAGGCCTCTTGAGGGAGGACTTCGACGCTTCTTTTGCGAAAGTGTGGGATGGAGTTCGCTTTTCTGTCTTAACGGGCGCTCGGCACCGGGACCGGACGGCATTTCCAACAGGCTGCTCCGTAATCTAGAAGAAAAGTTAGCCGCCAACTTGACAAACGATGTCCCTCGCGTGTGAAAAACGGTGACGTCCCGTCTGACTGCAAGGTAGCACCAGTATTTCTCATACCCAAGCCAGGTAGAAACCTTAGTGTAAACAACCTTTGGCTGATCCCGCTTACTTCATGCGCGTGCGATGTAACAGAGCACGTCATTCACAAGCGGATATTTGAGCATATTGCCACCAGCACGTAGTGGGCCGACAGCAAGAGTGGCTCTCAATCTGGAGGAAAAAGAAGATCACGTCTTCTTCTCTGCTTGAGAGCCAGCCACGACAGACGCATCGTCCTAGAGCTAGGTATTTGGTGGTTCAATAAATCCCCCAGTACTTGTGACTCATCGTGACAAACTGGTGGAGGTGCTGGGTAGTCTCACAGATGCTGCAGATCCCCCCAAGGAGCCGTGATACGAGTCTAGTGCCAGTCAATACTTGCCTGCATCGGACCAGCCACCGAATTAGAAGATTGTCTTGGGAAGTCGACGATACTGCTCCCACCACGTCGACAAATGTGAACAGTGCGTCGGTGCAAACCTCGTCAACCGGCACGGGAAGCACGACGTCGATCCGCTATAGGTTTGAAAGCCTACGGGCACCGGCGACGTTCCATGGCATGGAGCACGAGGATGTTGAGGACTGGTTGACGGACTTCGAGCGCGTAGCCCCTTAAATCGGAGGGACGACGCGGAGAAACTGGGTCGTGTCTATTTCTATCTCGAAGATGGGGCACGTACGTGGTATCAAAATCGAGAGGAGGAGCTGACGAATTCTCTCGTTGACTTCTGCAGACCTATGCCAGTGCTGATCGCCAAAAACAAACTGAACAAGCTATTCTGGCCCACGTTCAGTTACCAAACGAAACTGTGACCACGTTTGTCGAAGACATGACGCGCCTCTTCAGACGAACCGATTCAAGAATAGCGGAGGACAAGGAGTTGCATCACTTGATGCGCGGTGTCAAGGACCAGCTTTTTGCCGGCCTCGTGCGAAGCCCTCCGAAGACGGTCACGGAGTTCTTATCCGAGGCCTTGACAATGAAAAAAAATGCTGCAACAGCGATCCAACCAATACGACAAGCAAGTCAGTGGAATGTCCACTGCCGACATTTTCACCGCCACTGGAACCAGCAATGACTGTATACGTGAACTCATCCATAACATAGTACGTGAAGAGTTGCAAATGCTGGTGTAACACCTCATCCTACCGTTAGCTCAATTGCAACTGTGATCAAGGATGAGCTGTACCAGGCCCCCCGGGACACTTTGCTTCCTGACGCAGCTGCTTCAGCTCCTGCTGAATACCACCGTGTGACAACCTATGCGGGAGCCTTGAAACGCCCTGCTGCATCGCCACCATTGCTCGTTCATCCTGTTCCTGCTGTGTCACTTCAGTAGGCGCAGCACAAACCGTAGTACGAAGGCTTGTACATGCCACTGCCCTTGCCCTTTGTCCCTGGCGCTTCTGTCGCCGATCGTTCGGTGCAACCGGTCCAGTAAATCGACGATCGGCACACGTCTTCTCGAAAGTCTTATGTTCGGCACACACCTGATCGCTGGCCTTTGTGCTTTCACTGCGGAGAAGCTGATCACTTGTACCGCCAGTGCCCTTATCACCGTCTTGGGTTTTGCGGCTTCTCTGCGTACTCACCGCCTCCTCGTTACGGCCAGAGACCACGCGACATCAAAAACTACCTTTTCCAGCAGCATGCACCACCGTCTGCCGGGTTCCAGTCGCGCTTGCCATCTCCGAGGCGATTTTCATCAACGCCCCAGCGGCAGTCTACCGCACGGTCTCCCAGCCACCGCCGAGAAAACTAGCCGAAGCGACCTTTGGGGGTGGGTTCGCTGAACGTAGAAACGCTGAAGACCTCCTATTGACGCAGAACAGAACAGAAACCGGTCCGACATCACCTGCTGCTGCAAAGGATAGCCGACCTTCAGTAGAAAATTAGTGACAATTGATGGTTGTGTATTTATAGAGTTATTGGACACCGGCGCAGATTATTCCATATTGACCAGGAAACTGACAACGCAGGTGAAGAAAGTCACCACGCCATAGCATAACTCGCAGATTCGGACAGCTGGTGGCCACTTCATTACTTGACTGGGCGCTTGCAGAACTAGAGTACAGATCCAAGGGTATACATTCGTAGCAAGCTGCCTTGTTTTACGCGAATGCTCCCGTGACGTCATTTTGGGAAATGATAGCTCCATCTTTCCACAGGAAAACGGAGCTATCATTGATCTGCAAGAGTGCCGCGTCACGTTCTCAGCCCAGCGAGCAATCAACGTCCAGGATGACGGAAGGCGTGTCCACGTTTTCCGTATTTCTGAACACAGCATGACACTTTCTCCACGAGCAAGTGTTCTAGTCGACGTAACAAGCTGTGACTTGGTCGATGGCGATATGGTGGACGAGACAAATTTAGAACACCTCCTGCAGGAAGACATTTGTGCAGATAAAAGTGTAATACACCTTCGTGATGGCCAATCTGAATTGCTTGTAACCAACTTTAGCAACGAGCATTGTCATCTTTACCGTGGCACTTCGATAGCGTTTGCCCACAAAGCAGCAAATGTCACCAACTGTATCACGTCAGAACTAGTGGATACCACAGACACGTCCCTGAGTAATATTGACATCAATCCTGATCTGTCCACCGATAACCAGAGCTCTCTTGTTCGAGTTCCGGTCTTGTTTGCAAGTTGCTCAAATATCTACCAGATTTCCATCACTCAACATTTGATCGTCACGTACGAGGACGCACGCCAGATACACCAGAACCCCTAACGCGTGTCGCCTAAAGAACGTGAAGCGATACGTTCGCAAGCCCGCGAGACTTTTGACGATGGCGTTATCGAACCAAATAACAGCCCATGGTCATCTCTAGTCGTACTTGTCAAAAAGAAGGACGGTTCGCTAGGTTTCTGCGTCGAGTACCAAAAGCTTAACAACGTGACCAAAAAGGATGTGTATCCACTGCCGCGTATAGAATATTCGCTGGATAGATTTCGTCGTGCAAATTATTTCACTTCTCTAGATCATAAAAGCGGGTACTGGCAAATCAAGGTAGATCAGCGAAACCGCGAGAAAACAACCTTCGTGACTCCAGACGGCCTATACAAATTTTGAGTACTCCCGTTTGGCTTGTTTTCAGCGCCGGCAACTTTCCAGCGAACGATGGACATTGTTCTCGCAGGGCTCAAGTGGCAGATATGTCTTGTCTACCTTGATGATGTCGTCGTCTTCTCTGCCACGTTCGAGCAGCACCTTCAGCACCTGCGCAGCGTGCTGGAGGCTATCCGAACAGCGGACCTCACACTAAAGCCACAGAAGTGCCACTTCGGCTATGAGGAACTCAAATTTCTTGGACAGGCAGTTAGCGCCGAAGGAGTCCGGCTCAATCCGGACAAGCTTAACGCTGCTGCCGAATTACAGCACCTATCGATAAGAAAGCCGTCCGGTGCTTCCTTGGTGACTGCGCCTACTATCGCGGGTTCAGTCATGGCTTTCTATAGATAGCAGAACCTCTGACTCGTCTCACAAGGGATGACGCGCCGTTTCCCTGGGAAAACTAACAACAAGCAACTTTTGTTGAGCTGTGACAGCGCAAGCAATCAGCACCCATTCTACCTCATTTCGATGATGATGCTTACACAGAGGTCCATACCAATGCTAGTAACATTGGGCTCGGTGCAGTGCTCGTTCAGCGTCAAGAAGACATCGAAAAAGTGATAGCCTCCGCAAGCCGCTCTCTATCCCGTGCTGAGGCAAATTATCCCACTACGGAGAAAGAGTGCCTCGCAGTATTGCGGGCAATCACCAAGCTTCACCCGTACCTTTATGGTTGTCTCCTCAAGATAGTGACGGACCACCACGCCCTCTGTTGTTTGGCAAGCCTGCGCGACCCTTCAGGGTGGATAGCACGGTGCAGCTTGCGGCTGCAGGAATTTGATGTCACCGTCGTCCGTATGTCCGGCCCTATGCATTAAGACGCTGACACACTGTCACGCGTACCCCTTCATGTCGTCAGTCAGAAAGCAGAGAAAAACGAAGGCTTCCTGGGTGCCGTTAGCGCATCAGGCTTGAGCAAATGGTAGCGAGATGACACCGAGATTCGTCCAATCATAGATAGTTTAGAGGGCAGGGCCCAATCATACCACGTAATTTATCCCACTCATTGACGTCGTTCTGCCTGCGAGATGGTGTGCTGTAGAAGAAGAACGCTCGTTCGAACAACAGGGCTTACTTCCGGGTGGTTCCTCGAGGTGTGCGAGACGACGTCTTCTTCGCTTGCCATGAAGAGCCCGCATCCGGTCATCAGGGCTACTCAAGAACACTTGCCAGAGTGAGCGAGAGGTACTATGGGCGAGGACTTTCGGCAAGCGTCAAGAACCCAGGCAGCACAGAATAATGGCTCAGTGTTGGGGATAGATTGGCAGTTCATAGTCCAAGAACTGCCCTAATACGGCAATGTACCGCCAATAATGCCTGTGCCAGCCGAACAGAACAGCGATGTTGGACCAGCATTGACAAAGTTCCGCTAATAATGGCTGTGCCAGTCTCATAGAACGGTAATGTTGGACCACCATTCAGAACTCTTCGCCAATGTTGGCCGTGCCAGAGTATTAGAACGGCCACATTGAACCAAGTTTTACAAGCAGCAGTCAATATGGCCGGAGCCATGAAAATTAGGCAGGTATTATTGGCCCGTCGTTCGAACGTTATTCTCGGCGTCGGCTGGAGAGTCAACTTGGTTGGCATAAAATTAGACCGGTATGAGCTAATTTCTGCGTCGGCTACTTTTGGCACTGTTCTGGTCCCACTCACGTCTCGATTTTTCAAGTTCAAGAGAGTAATATGCCGGGCGCATGAAATATAATTTTGTCATTAAATCATTAACAACTAGTTGATATGCACGATTTTCAATTGAAGTTGCGCAAGGCAGACTATTTTACTAATAAACATTTATCGAGTTTGTCACCTGTCAGACGGCCAATGTGGTGCTTTCCCAGATGAAATCGTGCAGATCTGTGCGATGAAGCAACCGCGGATGCCACTGCCGTACGCGACCCACATCGACGTGACCTGGCTTGCACGCGCGCTGGCGTTTGTTTCATCACATCACGCCGGCGATGCAACGCCAGGCGCTTTGTACTTCGCGGATATCAGACGCAAAGCTTATCGTATTGTGTCCTATGTATTGTGTCCTGCTATGCTATCGCTGCGACCGATTTGTTTTTTTTTGCGTTCACAGCGCTGTATCAGTTAACGGCACACAAGTGCTTGACGTGTGGGATCGGGGGGTTATCAGTTGCGTTTCGGTGACTAAATCGTATGCCGTAATCTGGAACACGCACCGAAGCTGGCATCCTGTATTGCAACGACCACACAAATTACCTACGACATTGCAGCGAACAGTTGGTAAAGTGTGGTGGAGTGCATGGGCATCGGGCACCTTGTCTCCGTGGGTCGTCGCGAGTTACAATTTTGTTGTGGATTGTTTTTTGTTGAATATTTTGATATATATATATGTATATATATATATTTATATATATATATATATATATATATATATATATATATATATATATATATATATATATATATATATATATATATATATATATACATACATACATATATTGCCCTACTCAAGCCGAAACATCAGCTTGCTTACGCAAAACGTAGACCTAATTGCGCCCACAGTTAGACGCGCAAAAAAACGTTTCCGTGAGTTATTATGTGCTGATGCATAGAACACATAACACGTAGGCTAAATTGTTTATAAACAAGAAACACGCACGCTTACGGCATCGTGTTGTTTTATAAAATACAGGACCACAGACACCTCTGCGACTTCCTCCCTCCTGCTTTTTTTAGGTCTGTGTAGAGAAGGAGGTGCTCTGCAAGATCTGGCAAGCTGGTTTCTGTAAAGTAGAGAGTTTTATTTCATACTCGCTGTCCTTTATAGTTTTCCGTTTAGTGGGGTGGCGTAGGCCAGCTTGCTGTATTTCGTGAAATCAATGGACGTGCACCTTACAAACCAGAAAATGTGTCAAAAATTGCTGTAACCTCCAGAACATGAGGAGGATCATTTGACAGCTGGTGTCAGGACTGGTCCTCAAAACTGAAGGGCTATATCTATGAATAAATCTTAAGCTACGTGTGAGTGACTGTTTGTAGTACTGAAGACTGTTGCCTGCGCTGTCAGAAGCTGTGCATCTTTTGTACATTTGGCATGTGAGATCCTAAAACTTCTTTCTCCCAGTGTTTCTCAATCTACCTCAGTCATATTTTTATAGTTCCTTTTCTCCAGACTCAGCGCATAAGACCAAACAGGAATGTTGTGATCAGTGAATAACTGGTTCATTGGTCTTCATTACCACATACTCTGTGTGCAATTTTGTGGTGTATGTGTCTTCAGGATGTCCTTGTGGGAGATCCAAACAGAACTAAAAGCAAGCATAATTGAACGTCTCAGTTGGCCAAAGTAGCTGGTGCATATCATTCTTCCCATATCTTATATATTTGTCACTTATACTGCTCTACACACATAACTTTATCATTGGTTTTCATATTCATGTGGCATATGAACATGTTTCGTCAAGGCTTTTCAAACTGAAACGACCCTTTTCACTTTTATTTTGACATGCAGATCAAGGTATTTAGCTTATCTGTATTAGTAATGGATGAAATGGTCACGTTCACCAGAGAGGCAGTTTAATTGAAGAGCCACTGAAAGTACAAAAGTGCAAGATGGGTGCTTCATTGTTAATGCAGTAATGTAGCTAAATACTGGGACACTGGGCGCATGACCCACCTCTGAAATTTTCAGCTTGGGATACCGAGAACCAAATAACATATACGGGACTCGCCTGCACTGAAGACCAAGGACGTTATCACCCTATCCCTCCACCACACAAAGTTTTGCCTGTATCACGGTTTATACGTTCATAGCCCTTGTTCAAGCATTTTGTCAAGGTTTATGCGACCCTATGTTTTCAAACAGAAATATTTTTGTAAGAGAAACAAATGTAACCCTTTAGCATCAGTGGCTACATTTGTGTACGCAATTTGATTGTGCTAGCTCTGTATACTTGAGGCCAGAATAGAGTAAAATGCATAGTTAAATAAACTGAGCCTTCTCGCTAGTCAGAATGTCCTGACTTGACCTCAGTCTGCTGCGCACAACCGTAGCCGATCACTCTAGTGAAGGAAATGTTATCTTTGATGGGTCGGTCAAAGCGTGTTCTAAAACCAACGTCAAGTGTTGCTTTTTTCTCCCAAAATAATTCAATGAAAAACTAACTGCACACACATCAGGAGCTTATAATTTGATTCTTTTTATATCAAAATTAACTATAGCTTAATTCAGAAGGATGAAGTATTTATATTAATAGAAATTGTAATGGCTCACTGAAGCGCACACAAAAGAACAAATCATTTTCTTACTTGGAATTTAATATTGTGTGCCTTGTGATTGTGCTATCTGAACTTGCCACATTTGTTGACAGTGCATCATAATTCACACATGAAGGTGCTATATTCCTAGCAAGTGTTAATAGTACTCTTCGCACGTGTTTTGCAGCTAACTAAAAGAAGAGGCTTAGCCTGTCGAGCTAGTAATATATACTCAGGTCATCACCTCTGCAAAGATACACGAGCCACAACCATGAAAGGGCACACCTGCAGTGATTAGCCCACACTTTTCATGTTTTCTTCTGTGCCAATAAGGTTGGCTGTTTGAGCACTGCATCCAGTACCAAGAGGTTGCAGCGACAAATTCTTCTTACAAAACACTCACTAACTGAGAGTTTAAGTACTGACATGCCAACCATTCAAAACAGAATGCCGGAGAAAGGAGCGGCGATCACTTTTACAGTCCACAAAAAACATGCTAAGAGTCGTAAGTTGTAACGTTGCTGATCTTCCAGCCAAGAAAAATAAGGGCACCTGAGAAAAGATACTGAGAATACACCATCAGAAAATGACAAAACAAGAACCGACGAAGGTTTGTTTTCATCACATGAACAGCCTTCAACTAATAAGGTGAGTAAGTAACTGACAAACAATTAGTACACGAACGAGAGCTGTTACACGAGGTCGTCAGCAGTCAAATGACACTGGATGAAATCGGGGGTGGTGCCAGGGTAGGCACAGGGAGGCTGGAGGTCCCCCTCTTCCACACTTTTTGCCTGACCCCTGTGTTGTGTTATGACTATTGTTACGACTACGTTCCCAAAAGGGAACAGAGTCGTAACACAATGGCTAAGTTCCCCACCTCTCTGCTCCTTTTGAAGGACCTCACTTATTGTGGGTGCACACCCGGTATAGACCAATCCTGGCTAAAATACAATAAAAAGAACAGAAAACTCAAAGCAAATGTTACCACCCTACTTTGACTTCTTTCTTTGAGTGCAAATGAATCTGGCGAAAAGTATGTTGAACACCAAATAATAGCACCACAATCAACACCTACATGTACTTGCTTTCATAATAGTACATGGTGCTAAAGAGACATGTGAAGAGCAATCCTACGAAGCGAAATATTATAAAGCAACAGGAGGCTGTGCGGCCCTGACTGAGACAACACCACAACAAAAAGAAAATCCTTTCAGTCATGTCAGCAGTTCATGCACATCACTGAAAAGTGATGCGCAAGAACCTACCTTTACTACCTTTCTTGCACAAGAGCATAAAAAGGAACACAAACTGACGGAGAAGAAAGCCATTACAAAAATTCGGCTCCTATGCACAGATGCAAGGTACTTGGACTTGGATTTCTAACAATGGCTTCAGTACAACTCTTGAACATACCCTCAGAAGTGCTGACTGCAAGTGTACGAGACATGCAGGCAGACTACAATGCGACGCAATGAACACGTCAACCACCAGCCATGAACTTAGCTAGAGTAAATGCCACAAAAAATCTTGAACAATGGGAACACTCAACGTTCTCAAACAATATATCGACCTCCCAGTCACGATAAGAATGTTTTGATGACCTGCTGCCCATCGCCATGATAAAAACAGGGCCATATACACAAACCCAACTCATTTTACGTCGTTAAAATGCTGTTCCTTCCAGGTTTAAAAAAATCCATCTTACCCATTTCTCTCTAATAAACTCACCACCTTTATCGTTGTTGGAATGTGTTCAAATTAAAAGAGACAGAGGGCACTGGTGGGGCTGCATGAAGATGGTGTTCTTGGAATAAATGAGCAATGGTCTGCATAGTCATTTTTGACAACCTTTCACTTCTGAGCCCTATTTTATTTTCACGTTGACATGTTAGTGTAGTAATTTTGCCAAATGAACGGCATGAAAGACATAAATATCATTAGGAGAGGCATGTAAACTTTAAGACGTCTTTTAATTATTGCAAACTTGAACTGTGTTAGAAATAAAAAAATCAAATTGTTGATCTATTGACACTGTGCATACTATAGAGGAATGTTTGTACTCTGTTTCTGCTATCTTTCTACATGCAATGAGTTGATAAATCCAGGCTTCTTTAAGCTAAAGTGAGGCTTGAAAGCTGATGAAAGGATGACAATAAACTTTCTTTCTTGTATAGGCTCTGTCAGACTCGGCTCTTATGTTTTTCATTCATATGAATAATAGTATACAGATAGCGCTCACATTTTCCTCGATTTATAAGGCCTTTCCTAAAATCTAATGCTGTGCCTTGCTACAAACAACTTTTTCGATATGAAAAATGCCATCACTAGCTGTCTTCTTACATGATTTGCCTTGAATGTGTCTTCGATTCAGTGAACTGCAAGAAAATTTGCTGCATTGACTTACTGTCAGCGACAAATTCAGTTCATTGCACTAAAGCTACAGGAAGTCCGAATTATAGCATCATTTGAGTGTCCTCGAGTTAACTAAAAAAGAACTAATCAGGCAGAAGATTCAAAACAATTATGGCGACGGTGGAGTCGAAAAGAGTTTATGCTTATGCTTTTTCACATAAACAAGTAGGGGAAGAACTACTATATCAAATCTTCAGATCTAGTAAGCTTTCTGGTTTTTAGATTGGCACGACAAAGAAGGAAAAAAGACTAGTGAGTAACGTGCGCGAGCACAAGCTTACCGAGTTGTCCGGTGATGATGTTTTGAAAAAAAAAGACTCATCGAGAAGGTACAGTAAAAAAAAAGTCATGCTGCAGCTTTCTTTCAATTTTAATTCAGGGTAAACAAATCCTTCACTTTTGTGTACAACTTGTCTTTTTATTTTTGGTATTGCTGGTCAATTTTGTGTATTGCCTTGTGGATATATATATATATATATATATATATGTGTATATATATATATATATATATATATATATATATATATATATATATATATATATATATATATATATATATATATATATATATATATACCTGTTCTGTATTTTCGAATATACTTCAGCCCTCAATCGGCGCTTGTGTTCCTGTCGCTCATTTGTTTTTATTCTTCTTCGTTGTATTGTTCTAACATCATTAATCTATACCAATTTAATCTGTCAGTCCTATTCAAGCTTTCTTGCTCCTATAGTTGTATTATAGTTGTATTAGCCATGTCAGAGGTAAGACCAAGCATACCTCTGAAAATGTTTGGAGGACCGTTTAATATACGACAAAGTTCACTGCATTCATCACATTGGTTACATGAACATTGCTTTTCGCAGTTCAGGGGCACGTGCACAGTCCTAATTTTTGATACTTGCAAATGCGGCTTCACAAGCTTCAGTGCATTTATGATGTGAATGAGTTAGGAAAGACAATTAAGCACGACTTACGAGCACGAGCTTGTTCATCTTTAAATAAAACAAAGCGAAACATGCAAGACCACACCGTATTTTATTCCAACAGATTGAAAATTCAGGTATTTTGAATAGTGCCTCAAGCTTCTTTAAGCGAGGTCTGGTTGTAGGGGTCAAGCTTACTGCAAACGTGAAGTTACACTTTATTTTTCATAGCACTTGAGCGTAAGTAGCCGACAACAAAAAAATTGAAATTACACTTTCGCTTTTTATTTGCGCCACTCGAGAACTAGCACATTTATAAATCCATGCAAAGCATACATTTACTGAATCAATATGATAACATTACAGCTGTTATTCAATAATTTTTGTAGCCATCGTAACTCATGTGTCATATATTCAATAGGAAATTTTTTCGCACCGATATAGTATTTCAGATATAACAAATTGATATAACGCAATGAAAATAGTTTCACTTTGCCTGAAGAAATGATGCTGGTAAAGACCTTATTAGCTAGATTGATTTGACAACCAGTTAACATGCAATTTTGATCATGGCGTTGTGGGGAATGTTTATTGATGTATGTAGGGGAGATATTTTTGCTGTTTCAGGCAATTGGTGCACTGATGATGAGTTCTGCATAGGAAGTGAATCATCTGTTTTGTTTCATAAAACTTTAGTAAAAGTTCCTTGAGAGAATGGTTTTTTAAAGTTGGCAGCATGACACCATTGAGAGATGGTTTGCCTTATCATTTCATTATGCATGCGTGTACAAGAGTCTAGCTCACTGCTACCCTATGTGCCTTCCAATGCACTGCCACACAGCTATAGGTAGAACCTTTTTTATGATTTAACATAGACGAGATGTGCATTCACTGGCAGGAAGGTGGGCTTTGTGTCTATCAAAGTAAAAGAACATGGTCACTGGATAAACCTAGAGTCACGCCTAAAGCAAGTTTTACAGTTTTGTAACCAATATCTGCCTTGAATGCCATGTATATACGTTTCATAAATTCCATTGCTCATCGGGAGGTAGGGCTTGGTGGAATACTGTAGGTCTATATTGGCTTTCTCTATTTGTTGGGACCAAGGATGACATGAGTGATGCAGCCAGCAGCTACAAAAGCAGGAGCAACAGTGCGTAACCTAATAATGTCTGGAGTAAGAATGTATTCCACGCAGCGCTGAACCATGCAATCAACACACGCCTACAAGTTTGTCTTTGGAAAAGCACCAGTATAGTCAATGGCACGATAAGATCCTCAGAAACGTCACTGAATCAAGTGGTTGGGCCGGCAAAAATATTCAGCAATGTCACAATGAGATGTCATCTTGGAGTGCTGCAAAGCAATCGACACAGGTGACATGTAAACCCATGTGATGCCATACAACTTACGTTATCTGCCTGGGGAAGCCTTTGAAATTCCCGTGTATTTGGGCGTGAAAGACAGTCTTTTACCATGCCTAAATGTGCTTGCAAGTGGGCATGAATGGTCAGTTCTTGGGTCAAAGCATGTGTTGAAGCAATAATGCATCCTCTTACAGGCAAATGACTCTGCACCACTGAAAGTCTAGCAGCGTCGAAGCTTATATTTCTTGCAGATGGCAGAATTTGTTGTCATTTCAACCAGTCGCCACTTTTTAAGGTGTATATTCCTCTGGGACAGGTGAACATGTTGATTGGGCTATGTTACAGGGCATCAACGACAATGTTGACAGCTCCTATAATATGTCTCTGATATGTTTGACATCTGCTGCTGTTCATGGCAATATCGATGCTACAGTTGTAACTGAGGCAATGTAACATGTACCAATAAGAGATGTACTCACATATTCAATGACGAAGAAAACGCGTAATTTCTTTTATGTAATATGTCATGACATAAGCACTAACCATTTATGCCCACTTGTAAGCACAATTAGGCATATCACAATTAGAGAGTCTTTCATATACACCAAAGTAGACGGTAAATCCAGAGACTTCCCCAGACAAATTTCATACGGTGTAGTGTAGCATTACGTGGGTGTACGTAGCACCTGAGTAGATTGCTTTGCGGCACTTTCAGATTCAGTCATATTGTCACAGAGCTAGATATGTTTACAGAGCCAACCGCATAATTCAGTGACATTTTTGAGGATCTATCGGCTTCAGTCTCCACAAAAAGTGCTGTGATGCTGCTCAGCTAGTGAGCATAAGGTTTCAGGACATGTCAAGAAACCGGTTGACTGCCATATGTACTCCTTTTACGAGTCTGTGATCTAGCACAAATTGCATTCAAGATGTCGTACGATGATGTAGAACGCTCATTTCATATTCAGGGAGTGACATATACTGTCGCGCAAGCATCTGTTGATCCCCAAAAGTCTGTATAGGAGTTCTTGGTCTAAGAGAGCTCAATGTAGAAGCATTTGTATGTATCAATAGCACGAAGTGGAGGGAATATGTAGAATGGCATGGCACCTTGGTACAAAGTGTTACTATAGTACGTACTTCACAAATATAAGAAAGGAGCCTTTAGGGCTTATCAGCGTGTAATATTCGGAGATGGGAAGCTCTCAACACCTTATAATCTGTCTGGTTGGAGCTGAATACTGGATTCTGAGATGACAGGGATAGGAAAGGTGAGCTTTTGGACATCAAATGCACACCTGCTTATGCTGACGAATGTGCCTTGTTCAGGCGTTCGGTTACAGAATTCAGATGTGAACTGTGCTCATCTGATGAACTCACGATGAGTATGTTGTGGAGGCAAGTATGACAGAATTCAAGGCTGGGAAAACGCTGAAATGTCTGTCTGGAATTTCTCGTGCCGTATGGTATATGTATAGGATAAGACACGATGAACGGTGCCACTATCAGTATGTTATTGGAACTCTACATGTCTTCTGAAAGGATTTGATGGTTGGTCCGCATGAGGCCAATCGCTGCATCAGACATCTGCGATATCATATGCAAATGTCAGGTTCTGGGTATATTGATCAGGCGTGGCTGCTTTGTTGAAACAGCCAGGCTCCGTTGATAGCTCAGCCGTCAGCATCCTGACTTAGACTTCAGCACCATTTGCAGAGCACAGGAACACCTACACAGCACACATTGGTCTGACAGCTAAATATGTAGATGTAAACGTAATCGGGTATGGCTACCTCAAAGATATTTTTAGATTGCAGCCCGATTGAGATATTACTTCTAACATAACTGACATAATTTATGTAGTACAAGTTTATGGTTGAGTTATTAGCCATATGCAAAAAGAATTCTTTGTTTCTCTGTCATTAGAGCCCTCAGTGAACCATACCATACTTATGGGGCAGCTCCACGATTTAGTATATAGAACAGTGATAATTTAGTGTGCAATAATATTGTTGCTACGAAAAGAAGCAGGTACGTTACTGTGCCCTAAAAACCCAAGTAATAATCTGACCGATCGCTTTGCACCGATGCATAGTTTTTCTTAGCGGTTAAGCCATGAAAATGTTGAAAAGTAGCACTCGTGTTGTGCCCACTCTTTTTTAGTCCTAATTATTTTTGTGATGTTTTGCTAGCATGCTCGCAGGTAGCATAATCTGGTACCTTTTCAGAGTGTATACATATGTAGTGTTGTTAGGACCAGGGTAATAGCGGACAGACGTAGGTGGACAGTCATGGCTTTGCGAATTTCTTATAGCTAAATCGTGCCCGTGTATACGCTTAGTTACTATTGTTTGCGAGCTGCCGTGTTGTGTTCACGTGGTTTGGTGTATGTCGCCTTTACATTGAGGTGTGTTCGAGATTAAAAGTACTCACACATGTGACCACGCTGGGGCATCTTTTCAAGGGCGTAGCCAGTGTTTATTTCTGGATGAAGTTTCGAGCCCACGGTGTGGTTGAACTGGTCTTATTGTAGTGAATTGTATAGTTTGAACCCAACCTTGTGGCATAGCCTCGCATCTTAAACTACCACTTAATTTAAATAGGAAAAAAATTGTGCGCTTCTTCGCCTCTTTTTACGGCCGTTATTCTCGCTTGGTATTTAAGTGTCATTTTCGCACGTACCAACGCACATGTCGAGTTGAAGACTACTGCTGCATACCATCCGGAACTTCGGCATGATGAAATGAAATATATGCTGCAAACGGATCAGTCGATGCTGGTTTTCGAAATTTTGGGAGGATTGCCTAAATTGTCTCGCTGATTTTTTGTATCAGTGTCTCTCGATCGTGATCAGACCCCTCAGGTTGTGTTTGGTGCAGGATCACGCGAACGTTTGGCGCATACATCCGCAAAATCACGGCCTCAGAGTCGGCATTGGCGATGCGCAGATCGCGACCGTCTTAATCTCACCGCTATGATAGGTGTCCGTGTGACACGCAACCTAATCTTAGCACAGTCGTAAGAAGTAGTGCGCTTTTTTGTTGGTTATACAGCCAGCTGGTGCTGTATAAAAACTATAAATTGCATTACACACTAATGAAAAAATCGTTTTGGAGTCTTTCGCACCAACCACGGCCTCGGTCATGATACCAACTTCCCAAGCTGAGCGACAGCGGATTTTGACATATACTGGTTGACTACACCGTCGCTGCCTTTAGGAGTGTTAAATGTCACTTTTCTTTAGGTAGCTTGAAAGAATTTTTAGTTTTGTTGTGAATAAATACTTTTCTAGCCACACTTCGAATGATTTTGTCCTATTTCATTGACGCTCCCTTACCAAGACCAGGCAGCACTGATTTGGTCATCTGGGTTCCGGGCAGAGAAAGAGAATTTCAGCTGCCTCGGCAACGCCAGCGACAAGGCGGATTACATTCGTTAGTGTAAGTTACTGTTCTTCTGTACGAGTGCGTTCTTGTTCATACCTGTCACGTGCATCTTAATCAACCACTCGCCGTAGTGTGCGAGTATTCGGCGAGTAAATAAAACGAACAGTTGCGGCTCATCGCGTACGTGCGACCCAAATGATCGATCTTTTTCTTTCCATTCGGGGGTACATATAGTAAAGTACAGGTAATATTTTGACGTGCAACTTGTGTAATCTTACCGCAACATGACGGGAGCCTATGTCATCTGCTTCTGTTTCGGGTATTCTTTAGAAAAGTGCCTGCCTATCACCAAGGCTAATTTTATGTGCCTGCATGTCGAACTTGTGCAGTTGACCGGCAGTGTGAGCTGAATGGTTCATACACGTAGCACATGTTGCACCATTTTGCATAATCACGTCTTCACGGTGTGAGCTAAATGGCTCATACACGTAGCACATGTCGCACAATTTTCCATAACCAAGTGTTTACGATGCACTTAAAACAAGGCCAACTACTGCAGTCTCCTGTGGGATCAGCGGGGCCGTTATGTGGAGCACCGTTCATTGCAGCTATGGGCACTTGTCTGTGTGGGAGGATAGTACGCTAGGCAAGGCTTGTATATCTTGCTAGCTGCATACTATGAAATGAGCAGTGACGTGTGAAAGCTTCGGGACATCAATACGAGTAAATAAAAGTGGCATCAACATTTATGTGAATTACTTCGCAGCGAAGAAAGTGGTGGTGGTGATTAGGTTGCTACTAGCGGGGTTTGCTTGACAGACTACAAAAGAAGGTCTGAGTTACTTTTTCGTTTTTTCTTGCTTTGTAAGCCCAACAATACCTTTCAGCTTGCTTTGAAAAATCACTCATGGTGAGTCAGAAACAAAATATGAAACTTCAAGTATTATTTCAAATGAATTCCTATGTTTGCCCTGTCTGTTAGCTTCATGTGGTTTTAATAATATAAACGCCCTTCATTCCTCAACGAGTAATGCTGCTTTTGTGCACAAATGGGCCAAACTGGGTTTCCTGCGCCATCCTAATAATATCAATGCAGATTATGCCACGCTGCACCAGAGTCCTACGTGCGACAGTATGAATTAGTGGCAATAGCATTGCTGGTCTAAACATGTGCCGCTTGCTTTCGAGGCCACCAATCTCACAGCTATACACCAAGGATAATTTTGATGACTGAACAGTGCTGGCACGCAATATATACTATGCTGCATGCAGCCAGAAACCAGGTGCAATATTTAACCACCCAGAGGTGGAAATTCAGTTGTAGGGGAGAAGTTGTGCACAAGTTCTCAACGACCATGGAGCCGTAAAAGTTTTGTGAAACGGTGCTTTGATAGCGAAGTTAAACACGTTTGATTACCTAAGCGCAGCAATCACTTTTCTGTTCTTTCTTTCACTACCCTCCATTGGTACCTCTCCCAAAGCTGTTTTGCCCTCTTGCCGAACACCTCTCCAAATCTTGCGCGGAATACATCATCGATGACATGCTTCTCTAAACACTGTCTTGTTACGTTTGCCGCGACTCCGCCCTCTGTCAACTGTGTGCTTGTTGGCGAATCGCTGTTGCTGTGCCAGCCGGTGCTTATACGCATAGTGCCGGTGTGAGCCCTGTGCTACGGACCACAGTACCTGATTTGCAAGCACGCGCATGCATGCGGGCATCAAGACAAACGACAAGTGGCGTGGACAGCTTTTTGCAGATTAACAGGACGACATAGGTGCTTGCTTGAACAATTGCAGCATATTTATTCTGCACGGCAGATTAAACTGCTTGATGTCACGTGCCAGCTCGAAAGGTATGGAGGGATTGTTTCTTAGAATTTGTGCAGCACTGGCGGCTTGTTGCCTTGCCACGTAGAGAATTATTGATCATGGAGCATTTTGCATATGATGCACGCGTTTACTTCAAACGTTTGAAAGGAATTATAGGGAGTAGTTTAAAGGCCCTTTAAATCGACTGGCGCGGTCGCCGGATTTTAAATGAAGGATTGCTTTAGTTATTTGCTATTTGTGAGGAACAATGCAGGGCAGCTGAGAAGAGGCTATAACGGGACACACTGGTGGCTATGAAAGCTCTGTTACACCATTGCAAAGCGTAAGTTACTAAAAACGGCCCATGCCGTCATGGTGGTTATCTTGTAAGCGTTTTATTTAGAATAGGAGGAGATAGAATGAAAAAACAAGAGAGATCAAAAAGCTTGTAGGCAAGCTAAGAAAATTCGGAAATGCTTTCAACAAATGAAAAAATATAAAATAAATACAGCACAACATCAATATTGTCACATGTTGTTTTTCAAACCTTGAGATTGCAGACTGGGATGACCTGAGCCATTTATATATGTCTTGAGTAGATGCTACGTGTTGCTGCATTTCGGAGGAGTCATTTTGTTTTCATTTTTGCAGCAGGATAATGATAAGTCAGGTACAAAACAGGCTACTTTTATTCTTTCGGCTCAAGCGCTTCATTTCAATCGAATTCAAGCCGTTTGGATGTCATTTTGTCTCCAACTTGTTGACGCAATGTGGCCTCCACCTGTTTTGTGCACCTTCCATGGCTATTTTCATGTCTTCACCATGAGAATAGCCTTGTCCAATCTGGTGTGGCTCCCTTTAATTCTTCTGTTTCATGCCTGCCCTGTTCTAGATAAAATACTTACAAAATAGCCCCTCCAATATAACCAGAAATGAAACTTTTTACTCTTTTTTTATATTTTAAATGAATATTGCTTTGCTGCCGTAGTCATCAACGTACGCTATATATAGCATGAACACAGAAGTAAAAATTTTCAAACTTTGTCTGCTCTGCGTGAAAAAAGAAATATGAAAAGCATATCCATAATGAAGGTGCTGATTAGCTGGTATTTCATTAAATACCCTTTGTTGGGGCATGTGCTCATAAGCAGCACAGCAGGTGTAAAATATTTGCGTTCACGTCATCACTTTCGGGGCTCATTTACATCTTACAGTTACACGCCGTTTGCAGCCGGGCACTTGTGTATCGCCAACTGAACATTAGCGAAACCACCTTTGTGCATAAACAGTGGGAGCGCACCAACAGTTAAGGATAACAGATTTGTCTGAACAGAATTTTTTTAGTTCTGAACAGTGTCGACACACTTGAGACATATATTGGCATTGTATGGCACACAAAGGTGGATACAAGATTTTTTATGAAGGAGGATCACAATTTAGACTAGCATATTTGCTTTCCTTGGGGTATAAAAAATTAGGACATGAGAGGGTCACGGCATTCGAGTCACCCTTCTGAAATTGGCCGCCCCCCCAGAAACAGCACATGGAATGCTTGAAAAGCACACATAGTGAAGCAATACATGTGCAAATGTTACCTTACTATACTCCACAATAAACAACTAACTATAAGCAACATGTTTGAGCATAACCGGTTCATTAGATGAGAATCGATGACATGCAGAAGCTACGTTGCTAATCTGTAATTATTATCGCAATGTAAACGACAAAGTAATGCTGTAAGCAGCAGCAGAGGCAAGCATGAGTAGCCGTGATGCAGCTTTGAAGTTCGTGCACAAGGCCGGTTTGTCTATGCCTGCATTCACACGGTGCAAAAACAGTTTCATTTTGGCATGGCGTGAAAGAGCGTGCTGTGATGAGTGTCTATGCTGTCCCACATCTTTATAGAGCGGAGAACATAAACACGCATTTAATTTTAAGCAGCAAATTGAGGAACAGATCTGGCCCTTTGTGTCAACCACGAGGTAGTCAATAACATAGAGATTAATTCCCTGCAAATATTTTATGGGCATCCAAGTTTCCTCAGTCTGAGCAACATGGCACACGAAAGTTTGTTGGCACTGTCACCCCTATCTGCCACCACACGTTAATATGGGCATTCTATGCCTGCACAGGTGGAGCGCACCCAGCATCAAAAAGGCAGAAATGTGCTCGGTGTCTGCTAGGTGGCAGCAGATTCTACACAAGGTCTGTACAGTGCTGTCGGGTGTTTCAAGAACTCATCAGTTTTCCAAATATTTCTTCTTTTACCCTGGCAAGTGTTGTCCTGCCACGATAACAAGGAATTCCTTTTGTCTCGTTATGTTGACCTGTGGTTTGCATGCCAAGGCTTGTTTAGGGCAGTGTGTTGGCTACCGCTTGGACACCAGTCCTAGTAAAGAGTGGCAAGTTTCAAAATATCTTGTAAGCGCTTTGTATTCATAGAAACCAGAAAAGCTGAAGTATAAAAGTGACGCTTCCCTTAAAGGCTGAGCTCCTGGTAGTCACTTGCTTTTTGAAGCAGAGCATTTTTAGCGAACTAAAAGCCCCTTAACCATATCAGTCTGCCAGTCAGTCTATGTAGTATCTATCTCATCAATTGATTTAATCTAGCCTCTTAAGTTTGGGCGCTCTCTGATTGTCTCCCGAATTTGACACCGTAGGTCAGGAACTCACTTATGAGTTGACTTAGTCGAGACTCGCTTGTACTCAAATTCAGCTATGTGTTTAAGCGAGTAAGAGCGAGCAAAGTTTTAGGGAGCTTGAGGCCGAGTGAGTCTGGTTTAAGAACATTTTTGTGGGTCAGAATGAGCCCCAGGCGCGAAGTAAGTATAGGTGAGTTTGAGTGAACTTAATTTTTTCCCAACTAATGTTAGACATGAACCAAAACTTGCATGACAGGACAAAGTATGTTGTAAAAGAGTTTAATACAGCAATTCACAGACAGTTGGTTTCTATATTATACAAGATGTTTATTTACACTACTAACAAATGCGTTGGAGAGCCAAGAATCTATGGTTGACTGTTTTTGAAAAGTCTCTTGTCACTGTCTTTTCGAACACTGATTCACCCCCCACCGACCACTCTTGTCTTTTTCTATTGCTTGCTGCACCGTCCAGTATACCAAGGGTCGGTCATCCAGTTTACCTAACTTGTTGGGCGCGAGACCCACCACCGGAGGCGCGAGCACTGCGATTGCTGTGACGTGCAGGGTTGGATCACGTGATCTCGCTTCGCACTGGCAAAAGAAAGCTGGAAGTTGCATGTGTGATTTTACCGTGACTTCGCAGTGTCTTCATTTTCGAAAGCGTTGTTTTGCTCAAGCTTCATGTGTGGTTACTTCTGCAAACTACACAATCCGGAAAGACAGCAAAAGTTACCGGCGGTATGCCGCTGCTACAGTGTGCTACATACGTGTGGGTACTCTCACGGCGGCTAGCAGTGCCACTGTCAGCTCTCTCTTTTTGTGTTGTGGTTGTTATTCAATTATTGGGTTAACATGAGCACCTACCATGAACGCTTACATAAAAGCGGAACGTTTAAGTTTCAGCAAGGGAGCCACGCTCGCAACTTAAGATGAATGTACGAGCGGTCCAATTATGTAAATTTGACAATAGGATGTAGATGTGTACATCTGGGGGATGTTACTGTCATTGTCTATACACTCAAGAATGTGCACCGTTGTTGTAGAAATTGTCAGAGAGTCTAGATATAGCCCCGAAATCTAATTGTTTTTCCTTTTGTTCGTTAATTTCATCTTATCCCAGTCTATTTTGTGGTCAGTTGCTTCTGTGCGTTCAGCCAGCAGGTTGGACGAAACCTTCTTTCTTACACATACATGTGCTGCTCTAGTTAAAGCTACATCTCTCGCCAAAGTAACCTTAGAGCAGCCTGTGCCACTCCCACCCTCCTCCCCGGCTCTTCTTCCATATGTGTGCACCCGACCACACTGGTTTCCATCCACCAGTAGCGTAGCCAGGGGTGGCACACATGGCCCGTGCCTCTGCCCCCCCCCCCCCCCAATATTTTTCTATGGTATATAGGGGCGTAGAAAATAACAGTCTATCACATCTGTTTGCCTTGCTGAGACCCATTCTAATCAAGGTGGTGCTCCCTTCGTAAAAAAATTCTGGAAATGCCTCTGCCATTTGCGACCTCACCTCACAGGGTTCTTTGCTTGCAGATTATGTCTGTAGAATGGGCCCATGGCCACTGTCACCTCCTCTCAATGGTGTTTTGATCTTCAGGCGAAATCTTGGTAAGCTCCGAAAACTGATTCATCTTCTAAGAGCTGCCTTGAAATATCACACAGTTTGTGAATAAAGCTAAAAAATCTGGACACACTCTAATTCAATGAAAGCTCTAAGCCCCCCCCCCTCCTCTTTTTTGTGTAGAAGTTGCATCGTCCCAGCCACGGTCCTGGCGATAGACATCTGTAGTACTGTCGTCTGGTCAACGGGTGCATGCGGTTCTTACTTTACCTGGTCGAACGCTCCTTCAAGGGAGAGCCGAAGCAGTCCCAAACCCCACAGTGAAAAAAAAAAAACAAGGTGGGAAGTTGGGGAAGGAGATGTGTTGTGGTTAGAAAATTTTTTGGCTTGGGATTTAACCCGTGCTGGGAATCCTCAATAGGCCACCTTTGCCATTCTACAGCGGTGCTCTTCGAAAAAGCGTAATGACATTTGTAAGGGGCTGTCATCCCTAATCACAGGGAACTGCACATAATGTTCACTTACTCATGCGTTTGTACGCTTCCTAGTTCTAAGTATCAGTAAAATTACTAATGTCTGCATATGCTACTGGAAATAAGTTTGAGCAGCGTATGACATTTTCGCTTCTCTAAGAGAAGAAACTAAATTGTGAACCAGTTTTTTTTTCACCACCCGTGCTCTTTGGTTTCAGGAATCTCCCAAATTTCTTGGTCGCGAGCTTGTCAGATCCATATTCAAATTCGCAAAGTCTGTCAAATTACTTTACAGGCACAGTAAGTGCTTTCATGAACCTTATAAATGTTAGCTCTGTGTGGTGATTCGAAATACCTCTTTTATTAAAATAGCATTGCTCATGTTTACCCTGCACAATTTAGGTGATGGCGAATGATTCATACATAATTTTTTCCAAATGTAAGCCTTCTTTTTTATACTGCTCGAAATTTGGTATCTAGTGAAGAAAATTGCATTTTTTTTCTGTAACTTGCTCGAAATTTACAGTTTAGTGCTCTAAAAGTAATATTTTGCTGCTTCAAAACTTGCTGCAAGCTGCAATTCGGCTGTAGCCCCTCTGAGATTGTTAAACAGTAGCTTTTAGTGACGCTGTGTTCAGTAAGCAAACAACTGATATTCGGACATTCTTTTCGAATTTCTACTGGTGTCCCCGTAATATAACATGCATCTACCAGTGTGACCAGTATCACTGTTGGCGCATGACAGAGGAATTTTGTATACTACTCCTGTAACACAAGGGATCGAGGAGATTTGCTGTTTCTGACCCCGTTCACTTTTATTTTTGGTTTCGCCTTTTGCCCCGAGCTTAACAAGTGTGCAATTGCTGCCCAGCTTCTTGAGAGCGGTACATACCACTGCCACATTATATCTGCATGCGATACTCTTAGTTGTGCGCCATCTTAAGAATAAGTCTAACAGATGTTGTGTATTATCATGTACTAATAAGAGCATGTACCAATAGAGAACTTGAACGTAGGGCAGCAGGCTGAAGCGGCTTTCATAATTTTTCACACACACTTCGCATTTGCTGAAATGTTTGATCCATCTTGCCAACTTTTCGCAGTATCTAGTGGCCGCATAATCTGGAAATCCTGCAGCGGGAAACCTGTGGATCTGAGCATAAACACTGCTCAATACCTTGTGCACACATGACTTGCACACAGCCTCCTGTGCCAAAAATTCAGTCAATTCATATTTGATCACTTCGGAATAAGCTAGTGTGTACGGCAAGAGAGGCTGTTGCGACCTGGGCCTGTACTGCCAACATACATGCATTGGTAAGGAGTGAGACAGCTGCTCATATTGCGCATTTTTGATACATTTTCGTTTTTTGTGCCAAGCTGCTCTGAAAGCATAATATTCATGAAAATTGCACCGAGCTGCTTTAGAACAGCATCAAAAGCTAGAATTTGGATACCGACCTCAGCTTCAGTGGGAAAAAATGGCGACTTTGACTATTAAGACGCACCCAAATGTGTTTGTTTTTACTTTCCATCTTTCTGGTGACAAAGGTTCTCATGATGCCGCCATAATCTTTAAACTTTAGCAGATATGCTTGACGCCACAAAAATGTGCTGCCATGCATCGAGCATGCAGCTAGGCTGTGTATTCTAGTGACCCTGTCGGCTAGCGAAAGCCACCGAGTTGGGTGGTTTTCGCTGCATGCGTGCCGGCGCTGGGCTACACGAGCTTTTGGCTTATCTCAATCTGTGTTTCGGTCGGTGGCAGTGTATGCAAGCATAGCGGGAATGACTCTCCGGTTTTCTGTCGTCCATAGCGCGTTCCTCAAGTCACTGTGGCTGTCATGTCGACACTGCTGCGTGCGGTCACCTACGAGTGCGTGTTTGCTGTGAACGAGTAAATGTAAACGTGGAGTCAATTTTTCCCTGCATCCGACGCGTCTCCCGGATGCCCTGGAACGTGCACATGGGTTCTGAAAATAGGTTCCGTGAGTGGCAGAATGTGTACAACCTACTTCCGGTCTATACCAATCTGCTACTAATTTATTTACACAGGTGAGTTCTCACTGCATTTTGCATTTAAAAAGCCATCGCAAGTGAAATCCGCACATGAGGGTCAGCAGGTAGAGGGAAACACCAGGTTACATGCGAAGCCACGGTGAAAAAACGAGTGTTATAACAATTGTAAACTATGAATACGGGTACGTCGGCGCTTTACTGGTGACTTATAACGCATCGGCAATCACTTGGCACAGTTTTTTTATTGGCGATTTGCCACTGCTAATTTTTGTAACTCTAACTCGCCACAATTGCTTGAAGAGGCGTCACTGCATGCGTGTCGGCCCTGTTCTACACGAGCTTTTGGTTTAACTCAATCATTGTTTCGGATGGTGGCAGTGTGACTTCGTTTTCTTTCTTTTCTTCTTTTTACTGCAATAAAATCTGCAAACTGGTTTGTTTGCGTACAGGAATTTTTTCACCTGCGCTGCGCGATCACTTTACGCGAGTCACGGAGCGGCATGGGCAGCAATCGCAAGTCGATGTATTATTGGGCGTTCATCATCGACGATGATGACCTATAGATATTGAAAAAAATATAGAAGTGGCAAACTTGTGCTACAATAGTAGCACGTGGTTGCTCATGTGTAGAGGTGTTATCAGTATCACTCGCTTATAACTTAGTGCCATATGCACGTGCTTTATGAGATTGTCTATGCGGCAAAACTTCTTTGCTCTCGCGCTGCACTCTTAGAGGTGGTCCTGCATGAGATGACCACCAATGGCAGTGCAGCATGCTTTTGTTTGTTAAAAGCTCTTCAGGCCGTCATGTCAGGCTTTTTTTAGCGAACGAACACTGTTGCGTCGCTAAGATTCTTGTGCATTCACTTTTTTTTACTTCTTTTTTAGTGTGATGTGTTTTTAAATATTTCCGCGCAACCGAGTTTTCAACAAAACCTTTTTTAGATATTGTTTTACGTGTTACAAAGGCTAGATAGGTCACGTGGTATGTAAAAAATTAGTGCAGTTCAAACCTAGCGATAATCTGTTCAAGAACGTCCTTGAAGATCTCTTCGGTGTAATGTGTATTATAAGCCAATTAAAATATGCACTGGTGCTCCCACGTTGTTAACCATTGGTATTTTTAGGCTCCCGGAACGGCTCAGTAAAGGCTGCTAACTGCTCGAAAATTGAAATTTTGCTGCTCTAAAAACTGCTCCTAATTTACTTTCAGCCGTCTCACCACAGTTTGAGTAAAACGTTAGCCTTAGGTCTAAAAATCAAAGGTTTGATTCCTGCGGCAGTTCTGTCGTAAAGTCAAGTACGCTTATATTCTATTTAACAGGGCACTAAAGAGCAATACAATTTTTTGCATATTAATAACTATAACTTCACTATATCAAAAACACCTCTCTTGCCGCGACATGAAGCTTGGCAAGGGAGAAAACATTCAAAAAGAAAATTTGGGTGGAGATTCCACTGAGAGTTTTCGTGCCAAACACAGTGACGTACGAAATATTGAAGGCGTCTACTGGCGGGGTCCCACATAGCTTCTACTCAATAAAAATGAACTACATTGTGTTCAGTGAGCGCTGTACCTAGCATACAATGGTTTGGAAAATTTCATTGAGCCATTGGCGTGAGAGTACGAAAAAAGACATTTTGACATTTGATACGTGATGCTCAAATGCAGGGGTGCAACAGCTGTGCTGATTCGGCCAATTTGATAAACTTCCTCATTTCTGCGCCGAGCTGTGCCACAACCCGGAAATTTCCCGAAATTGCACCACGCTCCACCAAAATGCTCAACCAGCCTCAAAATTTTCTGATTTGCCCTGATTTGAGCGAGAAATAGAGACCACTTTAGCCACCTGTAGTTTGCGTCATCAATATATTCGGGCAGACCCTAATCCCAAACCGCAGTGTAAGATAGCTGCTCATCATGTCAAGACACTCGGGAAACGCGATTGACCAGATGAAATAACAACGCCGCGTGCCTGTCGTTCTGCTAACCGCAGCAGATATTTACCGGCGGGACGACGCAACTACAGCACAAAGATGTGTTGGCGTTGTCAGCAACATTTCATTGGAAATATGAATTTTCTAGTCATCAAAGGCGCCCATGGCATCTTAGGAACCATTAGGAACTAAAGCTGGAAGTGTACAAACTCTCAGCACATCGAGCTTGTATGCTACCAGCTTTAGTTCATGCCGTGACCACGTCAGTTGCCTTAGCAGCGCCACATGCGATAGATAACTGGTGCCGTTGCGAGGCCAACTGGTGCGTGCCGTTATTACTTTATCTGGTCAAACGCGCCTTGCAAGCAAGCTGAAAAGTTGTGCCCTAAACCTAACTTCTTCATGAAAAAAAATGCAGGGGGAAGGGGGTTCGGATCGAAAATTTCATGGTCATATTCTAATCTGTGCCGATAAACTGCTCAAGTCACTTTCGCCATAGTACTTGGGTGGCCTGCGGAAAAGCGTTATAATATTCAGAAGGGGCCTATAGTTGTAGTCTCTAGACACTGCACAGTCTGGTAAACGACTGGTGTATGTGTATGCCACATACTTGTGAGTACTAATATGCTCGCTGATGTCTATAAACGTTACTGGCAAAATTATTTTGAGTACAATATGACATCTCTCCAGCTGTAAGAACTCATTTTTTTTACAGTTTTATGAATCTCATAGTCACCATCTTGGAAAATCCACATTTTAATTCTGAGACAGTTTAACAGGCCTAGTGATTTCTAATGTGGACCTCATCACTGTTTGCTGAGTGGGGTGATTAAAGAAAGTACTAGTTTGTTGAAATATCAGTGCTCATTATCACTGTGCATGATTTAGGGAATGTTAAGTGACTTGCCCACACACACACACACACAAATAAATATATATATATGTATATATATATATATATATATATATATATATATATATATATATATATATATATATATATATATATATATATTCAATCTAAGCCTTCTTTCCCAACCTGCTCGTAATTTGGTCTTTCGTGGCAAAAAATGAATGTTTTTCGCTTGTAACCTGCTCCAAATTTGGATTTCAGTGCTTCAAAAGTAAGATTTTATTGCTCCAAAAATTGCTCCACGTTCTGTTTCGGCTGTTGTACCCTGGTAATTTTTTAAATACAAAGTTTAACATAAAAATTCCAGCCTCTTATTTCATTAAATAACAGTTAAATGATGACAGTCAAACTTGTTGCATTAGAGTTCTCAGACCACAGTTTGTCAATCTAAATCAAGCCATTGGTTCTCTTTATTGTCTTGAGTATATTTACATACGGACAATCTCGAGGCACACGCTCGCTTTCTTTACGGCGTGCGTACAGGAAGGAGGCTGTGCTTCTACCTATCACCGCAATGTCTCTCCAAACTAACTCGCCAGCGTCCATTGGAAAAAAAGGCTGGCGCACTCAAATGATGCTCAGGTTCATTTCTACTGTTACGCTTCTTGGTTTTAACAATGCAATGGAAACATTGTAGGAAGCATATATGGCAACCCTTTGTGATACTTCAAGAAATAAATAAAGAGATAAATACTCCATTCTGCATGCATGTATTACTGTGTATCGCGTTCAGAAGGCTTAGCCATACGATCCGTAACTGACTGGGAGACGAAATGATAGACAACATAATTGTTTTTTTTCTGAGAAAAATAGTTTTTTGAACATTTACTTCCAATCCACATGCCGGCAGCCAGTGCCCATGAAAATGATAAGTTTTGACGTTTTTGTTCAAGGTATCACATTTCGTGCCTATTGAAATAAGTACTTCAAAAAGGTGAAAGAAAAAGCATAATTGGGATGGCCACTATTTCTCACAAGCAGGTGTGAATAACAATCGCAATAGCAGAAGTAATAACAATAGTAATGAGAATGTCAATAAAAATGATAATTTTTCAAAATGAAAACACAAAGTTAAATTTATGTAGTGATGCAGTAGTGATGCAGTTTCAGAAACCTGATATAAGTACAGAAAAAAACCCAACCCCAAGCCCACACAAGTCCAGATGCAATCTTCAGTGCAGATAAAAATTGTGAAACGTTTTCATATGTATGAAGGCTCCCCAGAGACGCAGGGGACCACTACAATTTTAGAGAATCAGGAAATATTCTCATTAGTACTACTATACTTTCATTGCGCCTGAAGGAAAAAAATCTCTGTTGGCAAAACTCTGTCGTGATGCTTTTAGCTGAAGTAGCGACATTGTTTCAAACCAGAAATTCTTTTGTGTGGGCTTGTAAACAAAGTCAGGCGGCATGTCATTTTGATCCATTAACATTTTTATGCAATTAACTAGAAGAATCCGAAGAAACTTTTCCGAAATTTTTAGCGTGGAACCTTCGGCGTGACTCTTGTCCACACTTTTCGGACAGGCCCGTAGCAGTGAATCTCCAATGTATGGCTTCAGAATCAACCGCGATGGTCAAGGATTTTTGTTCGAGGAAGTTATTTCACTGATATGTTTATAAATGGCGCCATAGGGGAAGGCTTTGGAAATTTTCACCATGTGGAGTTCTTTAACGTGCACCTAAAAGATAAATCCAACCACACGAGCCTCAAGAATTTTTGAATTCAGTGAATAAATTGTGTTCGGGCATTTAAAAAAAGATTTTTGTGCCATTGCGTGTGCGTATTTATTGCCCAATGCATATGCATTGGGCAATAAATGTGAGTGCCAAAAAATGCAGGCTGTGCCCACACACACCTCTACTATTCTCACTGCTTCCTACAAATGGAAAAGTAATTGGCACGAGAAAGTGGCCGGGAACAGCTGATTTACAATGCAACGTGTGTGCGGCAAAATGCCTTTTGAAGAGCTGGCTCTCGACGCCCTCTTGCGGAGTGCGCTGTGACTGTATAACAAAAACTACATTTTTCTTGCGGCGGCTGCTTAGGTCATAAAAGCTCGGAGTGAGCGAGCGCCTAGACACCAGCCATGATCTATCATCAATTCGTTAATTTTGTTTCCTTCACAACTGGTCAGGTAATCGTGCTTGTACTGAAATGCATACTGCTAAACTGTCTAATATTACTGTCCCACTTCATCTTGTTGGCATCACTTAAAGTAGTACTGAGACGACTTTTCAATATCTAGGAATTGTTCTATAGAAGACGATTGGTTTTAAGAAGAGAGTTCAGTGTTGTGAGGGAAAGCATCGCATATAATTTTAATACTTCTACCTTCAAAAGACACTTTCGCTTTCGATATCAAGTGGGTGTCTTCTCTGTGACATGACAAGGCAGTGTGACGTTGCAGGAACTTACCAATTCGCTACGTGAAAATTGCAGATAAACGATCTGCTAGCGGTACATATAAAGAATGAGTGCATTGTCCAAATTGGCCATGGCAGTGAATTTTGTAATTTAGGCTGCATGGAAACTCCGTTTGCAAACTCGGAGGACTCTTGTTGACATGTCGCGGTAATGTCAACTACAGTGCTTGCCAATACTTCGCAGCAAAAACTTTGAAATCAAAATAACTATCTTCTGCATGCTGGCTGACTATTGTATGGTAAGTGGTAATACTACTTGCATACAGAGGAAACTGAAAATGTCTCTTTTGCGATGTCTCAAAATTGTCTCGGTACACCTTTAAAAAACACTAAAACCAAAAATATTTTTTGCGTATTAGTCAAGTGCAATTTCTAATTCTAAAAATACCATTTGTACCGCGAAACAACGCTTGGTAAGTGAGAAAACACGCGAAAAGAAAATGTGGGTGGAGATGCCGCCTTTATCTTTTCGCATAAAACCACGCAACATCATGAAATTCAAATGCGTGTACAGGGTCTTACGTAGATATTAGGATAATACTTATAATATATATATTATTATTACAATATATATTTTTGTAATTATATTATCAATAATAGTAATTATGATAATAAATATAATATCATATAAATCCTAATTATGATATTATTCATAATTTATTCACACTGTCATTTGTCGGTGTGATGAACCTAAGATACAAAGTTTCAAAAATATTCATCAAGCCAATGTTGCGCAAATACAATACATTTTCAAAATTTGAGCTTCACGAAATATAAAAATAAACTTGAACTCTAATTTTCTCCGCTGATAATGAACTTGTGGCATGAGAGGATTTAGTGTGCAGCGTGTCAGTTTGAACTGAAACATTGTTTCTCTTTAGTGTACCTTCAAGAAGTTATTGCCAACTGCTGGTGCAACATGAGTCACAGCAAACACTGCTTTGACGATATATTTGATTTTAAATGTCTACAAAAATAGATTTCAAGTAAAGCATCAGAGGTTCACTGACTTTTTAGTCATCTCACTTCATTGAACTTACCTTTGTCGTTGTCCTCGTGTGCTAGCGACTTAACAGATGATGATTGATTGATATGTGAGGTTTAACGTCCCAAAACCACCATATGATTATAAGAGACGCTGTAGTGGAAGGCTCCGGAAATTTCAACCACCTGTGGTTCTTTAACGTGTATCCAAATCTGAGCACACGGGCCTACAACATTTCTGCCTCCATCGGAAATGCAGCCGCCGCAGCTGGGATTCGAACCCGCGACCTGCGGGTCTGTAGTCGAGTACCTTAGCCACTGGACCACCACGGCGGGGCGACTTAACATTGGTCATGAGTTTTTTTGGAGGCATGGCGTAGTGTTATTATGATCCCTTTTTTGTGCATAATTCAAGGGCTTTTTTGATATTTATGCGGCAGAATAATCCGAAGACATGCAGTGAATTTAGCTTAGATGTCGAAAATCTGTACTACCGTGAAATGTGGTTTGTTTGCCTCGATGAAGGTTAAAAAAGGCACTTCACAGATGTGTTCATAGATTTGCAGCCCGGTCGCTGCTGCCCCTCGGAGCAGGGATCTGCGACAGCCTGTGATGTTTGGTTTCCTGCCCGATTGCTGCTTTCACTACCCTGGGCAGCCCACTGTCATTGCCTCATCTCCTGCTGCAGCCTCCAAATCATCGCCTCACCTCCGCTGCCCTGGCCAGCTTTATGCCCATAGAACCTTGCTGAGCTCGCCTTCTAGTTTGGGCTGCATTCCTTAGCATCAGTAACTTGAAAAGCTTAACTGAAAAATGAATGGTTTTACTTGGTATACCTAGAATTAAAGTTACAAAAATTGTGTTCTAGTATTCTTATTTCTATATTGATTATGTGCAGAACATTTGCACCAAGCAGTTACTGTAGTTGATGTTTTAGTTAATTGTTGATGGAACAGCCTATGTTACAATTCCTTGCAAAACTGAGGAGGAATGTGCAGAAAAAACTAGACAGTAACTAAATTTGTGCAGTCCTATGCTCTACATGTGGGGAGGCTACTTGGCAATGAAGGAAAAAAGGCAGTAATGGACGATTTAGTGGAATCATTTAGTGTTTCTAAAATAAATCATCCAGTGGTCAGTCGCCTTAAAGTATACTACACCACGAAGCTTGTACTGGGCTGCTATAAGCTGCCACGGGAAGTTCTGGGGGTGTAATGTAAAGTGTACTGGCAAAGGAATGTAAATAGAAAAAATTCCATAATAATAATGGTGGAATATTGGCAAGCCAATGGTAGCCAATATATTGTCGTAAAGCAAATGATGGAATAATAATGGCATTTCATTGGCGAAATTCAGGCCCGAGAATGGTCTTATGCTGGATGTATGTTGGCAACTACGTCGGTGAAAGGACTGGCCTTCATTAGCATGTGTAGAGGCGGTCGGCGTCGGCTGCATATTGGCTAATGAGGCGGCAGAAAATCGGGCCCAGGTGGGCTTGAACAGCGGTCCTACAGCGGCGAGTTGCACTTGGCCGAGATTCCAACGTTGGGCCAATATTGCGGCCGACGTTAGCCGATACGGATCCAAAATTGGTCCAACGCTGGTGTGCTGCCTGGGAGGTATGTCAAAAGCTGTCGGAAATGTCAGCACCGAAAGCAACAATCTGTTAAGCCAGCTGGTTTGCTTGAGCCCATTGAAGCACCCTGGTTGCTGTTCGACCAAGTCACCATGGCTATTCTCGGGCCATTTCCTCTGTCTGCGGATGGCAACAAATGGGCGATGATCACGACCGACTATTTGACACGCTGCGTTGAGACGCAGGAGATACCACGATCCACGGCTTCTGAGGTAGCACAATTTTTCATGCACCACATCATGTTACGACTCGGTGCTCCTTCCAGGATAATAACGGACAGAGGGGCGGCATTCACGGCACAGCTCATCGATGAAGTTTGCAAACTGAGCAACACCAGACACCAAAAGACAACTGCATAACACCCGCAAACCAACGGACTTACCGAGTGACTGTATAAGAGCCTCGGAAACATGATCTCAATGTAGATTGACGTATAGCTCAAAGCATGGGACCGGATTTTACCTTACGTGACTTTCGCGTATAATACCGCCGTGCGAGAGACCACGCGATTCAGGCCATTTCGGCTTCTCTACGGCCGCGAAGTGCAGACCATGCTGGACTCTATGCTACCGTGTAAAGACGAAGTCGAGTTAGCAACTGACGCTGAAGAATTCGCAGAGCGGGTTGAGGAAGCCCGGTAGCTCGCGCGACTGCACATCGGCCAGCAACAAAAGGCAGACGCACGACACTATAACACCCATTACACAGAACTGTTTTAAAAAGCCGGAGACAAAGTTTAGGTGTTGGTGCCCATCCACCACTGTGGCCTTAGTGAAAAAAGACTGAGCTGGTACTTTGGCCCTAATAAAGTGTTACGCCGTGTCAGTGACGTGACCTATGAAGTGGTTCCGTACTGAAGACCGCACGCACGGAGCAGGACACGACCGAGGTCGGACGTCCTTCATGTGTTGCGCATGAAACCATTTATTGCGCGTTGTTCATAACTTTTTTTTACTGTACAACGTTCTTTGCGCTTTTGTTTATTTTCGTGAACTTACTTCTTCGTTCATTGACTTTTACTATAGTAGCACACTGTTCAATTTATACTTCCACTTTATCCGATTTTCTAATATCTTTTTTTTTCACGTGCCTAAGTTGTAGCATTGCGGTGGTGCTATGTACTTTTCTTTCCTCTTTTGGGACTTTTTTTTTCTTTTTGGAAGAGGGGAATGCCACCAGCACGTAGTGGGTGGACGGCAAGAGCGGCTCTTAATCTGGGGAAAGAAGAAGATCGCGTGCTTCTTTGCTCGAGAGCCAGCCACAACTGACACATCGTCCTAGAGCTAGCTGTTCGGTGGTTTAGCATACTGCCCAGTATTTGTAAATCATTGTGACAATATTGAGGAACAAAAACTTTTTTCTACAGTATGACAGCCTTTTGTCCATGTCTTTCTACCCAAGACGTCATGAAGCTCTTTTAGCACCAGCTCATCAATAGCAACACCAGAGACTTTCGGGGCATATTGGCACTGGCTCTTGAGCAGGCATTTGATAATATTTTACATTTGCACGTCCTCAATTTCAAATAAAACTTGGACCTGGGATGCCGGTTTCGTGGTGTCGTTCTTCTTTCCTTCCGGACAGACGCACCCCTCTCAAGGTTTACGGCATTACGTATAATTCTTTCGAGCTGGGGGGGACGGGTACTCCTCAGGATTCTGTTATCTCGCCAGTTCTCTTTAATGTAGAAATGTTCGGCCTCTCTGCCCTTGTCTCTAGAGGGAACGGTGTTAATTACGCTCTCTACTCCGATGACAACACAGTGTGGTGTGATGGCGGCAGAGAATCTTGGGTCGAGGAATGAGTGCAGGTGGCCATGAGCTGCACGGAGGAATTCTAGGAGGGCACTGGGCTTTCGCTCTTCCCGTCTAACTCCGAAATGCTTTTGTATCATCCTACTAGAAGGGGATGCATTCCGATAGGACAGCCCCCTCTCTAAAAAGTTGACATTCCCATTCGCATGACCCTCGGGAAGGCCGTTCCAAGAGTTGAAGTTATCAGCGCTCTTGGTATACCAATTGAGTCGAGCGGCTGACACGGACGAGCTATTTTTCGTGTCATCACCGAAACGAATATCATAGTCAGACTCATCACCAGGGTCTCGAAAAGCAACAGAGGGCTGTAAAAGACAGCAACTTACGGTCGTACTATGCCTTTCTAGTGAGCCATTACACGTAAATGCCCGCTGCGCATTGCGTGATATGGTATGGGTATGAGAAAGCAAAGGTGAAAAACGCTGATATCTAAGACCATCAAAATTGCGGGGCATCCCTATGGAAGCCAGTGCAGGCAATCCTATGTGTCTAAGCGTCTACAATATCCTCGACGAGGTTGTGAGGCACAGCAGAAGACGTTGTAACCTTGTGGTTTCTTTTTTCGTTTGTCACAACGTGCCGGTTCGATTTCAAAGATCCGAGGAGCCACCTCAGGACACTTCCAGAAGGACGTGTCGGTTAGATGCAAACATTTATTGACAATAGTTCGAGAGCACTTAACCCAAAATAAAACGAGTCCTATCTCCGGATACAGTTACAAAAAATGCACGCTATAACCTCGTCCGTAGCCGTGCAGTCCTACCACTCAGTCCCTGCGCAGAGTTGGTCGCAGCGAGTTGCGAGGGAGCGGGATCTCACCCACATCGTTGCGCAGGAGCTTGGGCGTGAAGCACGGGGCCGGTGCAGTTGTCGTTGTAGTTGGCATCGGCGTTGGGCAGCCACACGAACCTCAGGACAAGCAGCCTTCCTAGGCTGTCGGTGAATGCTGCACCAGCTGACGCTGCATTGTACGCACTGCCTGCGAGGTAGAGTCCCGGTCAGACAGCTTCGCCTGAGCTCTAACCCGAAGATCGACAGCTAAGACCTGTCCACGGGCACGGGAATGTCAGCCCCGCCAGGTAGTCCAGGAGCCCCTGGGGCAACCAGACGATGGAGGCAGCAGCCTTGGCTCGGGTCCGAAACCCGACCGGTCTGAGGCGTTGCTCGTCTTCCTCGCCCACCGCTGCGACTCCTCTTTATTTCTTGTCTCGCACGTGCTTCAAACAATCGCTGCGTTGAACTGGCGCTTCAGTCATCTATCGTTTGTTAGTTCACGTCTATGCCAGCTTCCTCCTCGTTGCCGAGTTTCAACTTGGTTTACAGCGGGCACTTAAAATTCCGCTCACTCAATCCGTTTCAAGTTCCGCGCGCTCTAAACAATTTTAAATCTGCGCACTTCATCACAGAGGCCCACCTTTCATTTACGTTTTTTAAAAAAAACTGCCGTTAATTGGGTATATGGCACCACATCACAGACTCACTAAATATAGATTCCCAAACAAAGTTCACTAAACATCGTCACAATGTCCACAATCGGAAACATTAAATACACTCAATTTGACTCAAAAGTTGTGAAACCCAATATGGACCCGTTGCACACACCACTATTTTGTATATATTTACACTGTCATGAAAAATTGTACATCATGTTGCCTTGCAGAATGCATGCGAGTTCATAGTCTCAACTATATTCAAGTGATACCTGTCCGCGTTCCACAATCAAGCTCCAAAAAAGCCGCTGGTAATTTCGACTTGACGCTCAAGTTATAGAGTCCCACACAAAACACGGAACCGCCCTGATCACCTGGCTGTATGCAAGAATGAAATGATTATAAAAGAATCTTCGGCGGTAGGCTTCCCTGTACCTACAGCTATGGAACATCAGGTGCTCAATCATCCTATTGATAGCGTCGATACAGAATTTTCTGCCATACTGTTAGACGCGTCGCTTCCAAGCACGCCAGTACTACAGAGTCTCGATGATTGAGTTCTTCCTAAGATTGCCTTGCTTCGACTCGTCAACTGCTGATAGTGCAGATGGTTTTATCAAAGTGACGTTTGCACCCCGAAATTCCCAACACAACAAGTCTTCTTCGACACCGCAATGAACTGATGAAATATTACTCTTTCCAAGATCACTTCCAGTTCGTTCAGCTGCTTTTTCTGTTTGAACCTCGAGATCTTCAACTCTTCTCTCTGGGTAATCTTGCCCACTCTCGTTATCACATATTTCTGGTAGACACAGTAAATCTATTCTGTATTCTTCGGCTAGTGCTTCTGTACTCAGTTTCAATGATCCCTGATAACTCGCTTCTGCACAATCCCGAGACATCATTCTCACTTCATCTTGAGGAGGTTTGTTTACAGGGTAGTCTACCATACACATGTCATCCACTGCCGCAGTCTGTGCTACACCGCAAACAGCCACCGAATGGCTTTCTGTTGCAGTCGGTATAACTGAAGACTCGGTGTCTTCACTAGCCTGTACATTAGAGCTGTCTCACAGCGTATGCGCTGCCGAAGTCATTGCATCTTTGATTGCACGTTGGCAGATAGCCAAATCACTTGCAAATGACGGAGCCTTCTCTTGTGGCTAATTCGTCATAGCCTCTGTCTGCCTCTGACCTGAGATTATCATTGGGCTTCTTCCTACTAATTCCAGGCGCCTGGCTGCCAATCTTTCTACCATGCTTCCACCAAAAAGGCTTATTTTCCTCTGAACATTTATGTCCATGCATTGTTCACGTCTTTAGCTGTTTGTTCTTCTTGCTAACCTATTTCTAGTTATGTATTCTGTGTTCTTTGTCTGCTATATGTCTTTTAGGGGTTGCTAAATATGTTGAGTGTTGGGGATTAGGTTGAAGCAATTGGTCTCGTCGGCTGATTTCCCGATGAACGTTATGTCCTCGGTGGTTTTTGCTTTACATGAACCTGCACGAGAGCTTGCCCATTAAACAGCTTCGTGACAATTGTCATCCGTTGACAGGACGCGACCATTTTTCACTTACCTCCCCACACTAGAACAGGAGTATGAGTAGGGCAGCCTAGAAGAGTTGGTAAGACGCATGGGTCTAGATGGCGAGGAATTGGTGGCTTGGTGTGAGGAACGCGAGAGGCACATTCGCAAAGAGAGGTAGGAGGAAATGGAGTTCGAAATAGAACTGAGAAAAAAGGAAAATGAAATTGAGGAGCTAATGGCCTTGGCGGATCGCGTGGGGATGGATGTGAGTGGATTTTAAAGCCTGGTACGAGGAGAAGGAGGTGCGAGCGTGAGGGGAACGGGCCGCGGAATGAGAAGCTCGAAAAGAACAGTTGGAACAGGAGACATAGGCCAAGAAGGAGCAGCTTGAGCTCGAGACGCGCGAGAAAGAAAAACAGCTCGAACTGGAGACACGCGCGAAGAAGAAGCAGCTTGAATTAGAGAACCAAAACCTGCAACTGCGTCTTAGACTTGCCGAAGCGAGAGGACTAACAGGTAGAGACTGGCGAGAGCAATTTTTGTATCTGAGCTCCAAAGAGGGGATAATCGATGTGTGTTCCGGTACTAGGGCCTTTATTAGTAATTTCGAAGGCAGACTTGAGAACGCTTCTGATGAAACTTTAGGTGCAGATTCCCTACAAGTGGACGGCAGAATCGAAGGGAAGGGTGACGGCGAGAACAGTCGAGGTTTAGTGACTGGGATCAATGCGGCTTCGCAGGAAAATTCACCGAAGGGACCGTCAAGTTCCTTATATAGCCATGTGGCTACACGATCTGGTGCGACCAATTGCACATTTTTAGAAGAGGTATGGAGTCCTCTAGACAACCCTGACGGAAGGGTGGCTGATGTTCGCATAGAGTTCACATCCGAAAAACAAGGAGCAGTCTCTAGAAGAGATGCCGATTCTTCCAGTGCACGAAGTAAGACAAGTGACATAGCAAGGAGCGTATGCCTTCTAGGTAACTCTGAGGCGGTAGCCGTGGAGCCATCCTGCTTAACTCTAGCAGATGTAAGCAGTGGCGCACGCGTGGTGGAGGAACATACAGTTATCTCGCCTCAACATGGCGCAATGATTACGCCATGTAAAAGTGGAGATTGTACCGTTCCGTGCGAAGAGCAAGAAATGACTACGAATTCATTCAGTTTGAAAAGCAAAAGTGAGTCAGATGAAGGAGCGTGTGACTTGTGTGCAAGTCAAGCAGGAAACACAGAGAGAGTTGTAGTGCCTGTCTGCGTGCAGCCAGCTGTAGTGACAAATGCTGTTGGTATGGCTGATGGCCATGTGGGTAACTATTTTATTACAGAGAGAATTTCATATTTAGTTCCGATAAGATATACACAAGTGGGCTGACAAACAGGGCAGAAACACCTGTCTAGGTGTGTATTGCAGTGTCACAAGTGAAGCCAGTGACCAGTGATGAAGATGAATGGCAAGAAGCCCGAAGTATGAAGGTCGACTGTATTCACAGTAAAACTGCTAGCCTTGCAGGAAGTGAAGAAGACTACAGCAAGCTAGCTCTACTTCAATGCTCTTTGAGCAACGATGAAGCTCGGGTGCCTTCTGTAGCGTCAGCTCATCAGGACGTCATTCGGGTTATAATCTTTGATGTCCCAAAAACGTCTGGACCTAGAAGAGGTGTTTACGTGACTAAACAGTGCAGTGGAGTGTTCCAGACCGCTAACACAAGTAAGATACAACTACTGTTACCATCCAAGCATTGGCGCACTTAGGCGATCAACTTGTTGCACTGTCAGAGGGTTCTGAGGCAGAACTACAAAGGTGTGTGATAAAAATGCTACAAGGTTTTCGTTTTGCATTCTGATAAAAGAAACAAATATGTTGTTCGTCTGGTGTGGGATGCTATCACCTGAGAGTCATGTTCAAATAACCAGTTGCTCCATCCAAATTTAGACCATATGGACCTGGACTTGCATAGTTTTTACATATGCTGGGTTTAAAACTCTAAATTCACAAGAATTGTGATTTTCTTAGCAGGACGCTGTAGCTTGGCTGTGAACAGTGTACTAGACTTTAAGGAAATTTTGTCTGAACGTGCAAAGTATAATGAGTGGATTGATTGTGATATTGTAGTGAACGTTGGGCAGGATATGTGTTGTGTGAGGTGAAATGCGCACTTATCTGCAGTTTTTTCATACCGGAAAGAACTTTTCGAAAGGGGAGCTTTTGTGATGTGTTTGCTCGCGCTTGAAAAGTGCGCCACGCCATCAGCCTTAACACAAGAGGACGATGAAGATGACGCTCGATTGCGGCACGTGTGGGCGTGAACATCTTGGTCCAATAAGGTCCCTCCCCGGAGATTTAGGAGAGCCACTGGAGAAGAACAGCGAAGCTAGGCAGACGTGGCCGAGTCGGGACCGAGTGAAGAAGGTGGCCAGGGCGTGGGAGTGGCGGCCAGCAGAGCTCCTGCATCAAGGTCCCAGCGGTCTCCCACCTTGACACAGAGCTTCTTCTCGTCACCTGGCGTAAGCCAGGCTGGTTCTGGTCTTCTGGCGTTGGCCCAGAAACGACTCCGGCTTCATGTCCAAGCGGCGGCTGCCGAACGCCGAAAGGTCACGGACTTTGACCAGCCTGACGCTTCCTTCCGTGCCAGTCAACCACGTGAGCATCTCAAGCTATTCGCCATTCTTTCCCCTGCTGCACGAGTGCGTCTTCACCAGTACTCAGTCGCATCAATTGCAAGCCTGGCATCACCGCTGTCATCGTTTGCGTGAGTGCGTCCATGCCTTGGTAGCATAGCCTTCGCTGCAAGCACCGCGTCCCGCTATGTTGTAAAAGGGCTTATTTTCCTCTGAACATTTATGTCCATGCATTGTTCACGTATTTAGCTGTTTGTTCTTCTTGCTAACCTATTTTTAGTTATGTATTCTGTGTTCTTTGTCTGCTATATGTCTTTTAGGGGTTGCTAAATGTGTTGAGTGTTGGGGATTTCGGTGGAAGCAATTGGTCTCGTCGGCTTATTTCCCGATGATGGTTATGTCATCGGTGGTTTCCGCTTTACAGGAACCTACACGAGAGCTTGCCCATTAAACAGCCTCCTGACAATGCGTCACGTTCCTCGACCCATGCCTTCAGCTCTGCGCCTTCTAAACTCATGGCTAACGCCCAGGCTTCAGATTCAGCCGTACTCATCTTTTAATCTATCTGGGACTCGGGAACGAGGTTTGCAAATGGCCTCGTCCTGCCGTTACGGACGCTAATGTAACGTAGTGGCTTGTTTTTTGCTTCGCACAACGTGCAGGTTTAATTTTAAATGTTCGAGGAGCCACCTTAGGACACTTCCATAAGGACAAGGCCGTTTGATGCAAATATTTATTGACAATAGCTCGAGAACGCTTAACCCCAAATAAAACGAGCCCTATCTCTCGGATACAGTTACAAAAATGTACACGCTATAAATTCGTCCGTAACCATACAGAGTTACCACTCAGTCCCTGCGCAGAGTTGGTCGCAGGGAATCCCGAAGGAGCACAATCTCAGCCACGTCGTTGCGCAGGAGCTTGGGCGCGAAGCACGGGGTCAATGCAGTTGTGTCTTAGATGGCATCGGCGTTGGGCAGCCACACGAACCGCAGGAGAAGCAGCCTTCCTATGCTGTCAGTCGACGCTGCAACAGCTGACACTGCATTTTACGCACTGGCCTCGAGGTAGAGTTCAGGCCAGACAGCCTCGCCTGAACTCTAACACGAAGTTCGACAGCTCAGACCTGTCCACGGGCACGAGAACGTCAGCACCGCCAGGTAGTCCCGGAGTCCCTCAGGTTACCTGACGATAGAGGTAGCAACCTTAGCTCGGGTCCGAAACCCGACCGCCGTGATGCATGACTCGTCTTCCTCCCCCACCGCTGCGACTCCTTTTTTTTTCTTTTTTTGTCTCACACGTGCTTCAAGCAATCGCTGCGTTGAACTGGTGCATCAGTCATTTTCTTTTGTTGGTTCACGTCTGTGTCAGCTTCGTCCTAGTTGTCGAGTTTCAACTTGGTTCATGGCGGGCACTTTAAATTCCGCTCACTCAATCCGTTTCAAGTTCCGCACGCTCGAAACAACTTCATTTCTGCGCACTGCATCAAAGAAGGCTATGTTCGTAAAGCTCTCTTTTTCACTTGTGGGGTGAAGGGTTCCGGGGGCCATCGTCTGCAATCCCACAATTCCACTGCCATCAAGGAGAAGCAGTGCAGCTGGATGCGCATACGCGAGAGGCCATCACGATGCCGTCAATCCCGCACAACGTGCACCGGCAGCACATAGTTGGCAGACGAAATGCCAGAGCAGCCGCGCTTCTCAATAGAGTCGCAGGTGATGCTCAGTCCGTCACGTTCGTTGACGTCGCTAAATAGGGTTCGTCCAACCGGCTCGTGGCGGACGCGGTAGATTACAGGCACCGTCTCCTTTATGCCACCACGGTGTGGGGGGCGTCTACGGTGCTGGCGAAGCAGGTGGCGGCGGCCCTCGCCCTGCAAAACGAAAGCTGGCTATACATCTGTGCGGGTTCCCGGGCGGCGGTCCGAGCCTTTGTTTCGGGTTAGGTCTCGGCGGAGACGGCCTCCTTGCTTTGCCACAGAAGAGTCGACCTCCACGTCATCACTTCGTGTTCTGCCTATAAGGGAGCTAAGCTATCCTCCGTCATTCCGAATGCCAAAGAGCTGGCCCATGCCCACGCACGCGAACTTATTCACAGCACCGGAAAAGCATTGCTGACATGTTCGGACGCAGGGCTCTACAAGGATTTTCACCAGACAATTGATGAGGTGACCAAACACTTTAAGCTTATTAGAAGGGTCGATACCCCACCTCACGCAATGCTCTCCAGGCCTCAGCCTTCTGCCATTCGCATGTTACAGACTGGGTCCTACGCCAGCTTAGCCAGCATCAGCAGGTACGCCGACTCCTACGAGCCTGATTGCCGAGGTTGCTGATGTCCCCCCTCAACTTTTGAGCACATGCTCCGGCGGTGTACCTCATTACGGCACTACGACCGTCCCACCACAGAAGCGGAGTGATAAAAGGTGCTCAACAGCTCTGACCTCGCTCCTCAGCAAGTGCTGTCCAGAGGGCACATGACACGGCGGTGAGGCAACGCCTACATGTTTCGACGTGGAGGCTGCCCACGGCGACTTGTCCCCTACAAGGGGACTTTCCTAGTCACCCCACAGAACCACAATGAAATTCATTTTATGCCTGCCTGCCTGCCTGCCTGCCTGCCTGCTTGTCTGTCTGTTTGTCTGTCTCTCTACCTGTCTGTCTGTCTGTCTGTCTGTCTGTCTGTCTGTCTGTCTGTCTGTCTGTCTGTCTGCTTATTGAAGGTCTGTCATATCATTTATAGAATGTTTCCTGTGAGGGCAATTTTTCGCATGCGAGGCCTTCAATTTTCACTTGACTAAAATACTGCAACACCACGCAACATTGACTTCTTTTCAAAAAAATTTTGAAACAACCAGCTGATGCAGGCAAACATCAGGGTCTGCACAAGACGCATTAAAAATAGTGCTTACTCTTTCTGTGACTAAGATCACATCATGTAACTTCTATTGACACAACAGTTTTCTTTCACAATCACGTGACCATTGCGCAATGTGGGAAAACGACCAAACCCTAAGAAGAATATATAATCCTAGCCATATCCTAATATTACTAGATAATACCTCAAAATAAGCTAGGTCTAACACTAGCTTCATTGTTTGTTATAGCCTTGCGAAGCTCGTAGAAGCTACGTACACTTCCATTTATTTATCTTTAAAAGAGATCTTACTAACGTATTTTTAGGCCGGCTGCTAGCGCATGTGAAAAGCTGACCAAACAGGAGAATGTTAAGCACATACATTGAAATTAAGACGTAAAATACTTAGGCTCAAATTTCTTTTTCTTCTGAAGAATAACAAACTCTCTTTTCATCCTGTACCATATTTACGCCCGTTATCAACTAGACTAACCAGACATCATCATCCTCAATATTTAACTCCATACCATACAAGAACTAACACCTTCAAATTTCTTTTTTTCCTCGCACTATAACCGAATGGAACTCACTGCCATTATCATTGATTGATTCAGTTGAGTCAATTGACCTGATTGATTCCTCATAACCTAACATTGAAATTGAAATGTAAGCGTTTATTTTGTTTGTTTTTCAAATTTTGAAATGCTGTGTTTTTGTTTTGCAATTTACTCCTCCTGCCTGGGCCCATGTAGTCCTGCAGTATATTGTAAATAAATAAATAAATAAATAAAATACTGAAGGACATCGAGGACAAAGCTTTTGAGATGATGCACCGCCAGGAAAACAACCACTCTTGCAGTACCAATGTTCTTGTGTCAGAGTTGTGATGAGTAGCGTGGGGAGCGCTCAATCGCACGCTGTTGAGTAGTGCGCCGAGGTCAGAGGCCGCCAAGGTCACCACTATTGGGCAGCGCGTGTTTGAGCTCGCTGTTGCTTCTGCACAGAGCGGATATAGAAGGATTGGTCCACGCGAGGGCGAGTTAAGGCAACAATTAGGAGCAGCACAAATAGAGGCATTACCCATTGAGCACTGGGGCCGACAGCTTAAGAGCTCGAAGAGCCGGGATGTCTTCTGACGTTTGACGCTATCGTCTGCTCTCGGGCACTTTGGCACTTAGGTCTGCTGCTTGTAGCCCCGCCGCTTGGTTTTAGGGGCGAAGCTTTTTATAGCGGCACCCGTTCCTCCCTCGTAACCGTTGTAGTGTTCGACAAGTATAACATTTTGACCTCCAAGGTGGTACCGGTGAGAAATTTCTTCTTTGCGTCGTTGAACAATAAAAAATAAAGCTCAATATACATGCCAATGGCTGCTAAAGGGGAATGAGAGACAGGAGCATCCGGCTTTTAGTAACGCGCACGCTGCGATCCCCATTAGCAGACATTGGCATGTGCATTTAACACTATCTGACAGGAAAGGGTTGCTGTGTTATACTTGCTGGGTGTAACCTCCTTCGTTTTAGGAAGGTTTAGCGAGCGTTAAGCTGCAGTGCCATGAATACAATAAAGTGCTATATAGCATGAATGAACTCGAGATGGTTAAAGGTGGGCAGTAGATACGAAGCGCAAGTCGTAAGAAAGTAAAAGCCGAATTCCCTTGTCTCTCATTTTCCATTAGGAGCCATTGGCATGTCCATTGAGTACTATCTGACAAGAAAGGGTTGCTATGTTATACTCGCTGGGTCTAACCTCCTTAGTTTTAGAAAGGTATAGCGAGCGTTGGGCCACAGTACCTTGAATACAGTGAACTAGTAGATACCATGAACTCGAGGTGGTTAAAGGTGGGAAGTAGACACGAAGCGCAAGCCGTAAGAAATTGTGCGCGTGCCACCTCTCGTTGAGTCCCTATAATGTCCGCTGGACAGTGGTGCTTCCATATGGGGAATATATGATGAAAAGATGGGAGTTGGTGGTACTTGGAGTGTTGAATAGATGGACGAAGGGACACACAGACAGATGCATGGATGTACGCATGAACAGATGCAGGGGCGGATGAATGGACGAACGCAGGGACGGATGCACGAACAGACGCACGCACGGATGGGCGGATGGACGCATGAACCGTCACACAGACGGACGCATGGACGTACGGAAGCAAGCTGACGGGACGGACGAATGCTTCGCCCCACTCTTCATCATTCACTCCATGGATATGCTGCCAATTTTTTTGAAACAGTCTAACGTCAGCAGCCTCCAATCCAGAACGCTGCTGTACTTTGCGTCAGCAGCCCCCAGTCAAAAACCGCTAAACCTAGGTGTCAGCAACTTCCAATTAAGAACCGCCACTCTTCGTGGGCTGCATTGCACCCGTGGGCAAGTGGTATTGCCACGTGTTGCATCTGACTCCCCAGACTAGATGGCGTCGATCGCATCATCGAGCTGAAATTGGACCTGTGCATGAAGGGAGCTTTCCACTTGTTGCGTCAAACGCCGTTGACTGTGATCCCGTCAGCAGGGCTCACACGCTGATTTTGACACTGCTTGCAAAAGCAAAGACGTTCGGTTTCGGCTCCAAAGCGTAACAGCACCTTACCGCCAGACAATGCACCAAAAACATGAGCTGCCTCCACAAGGCTCGGCTGTCGGGCACGCTTGTTCACCAGGCCCTTCCAGGTTCGCCTCAAGGGCTATGAGGAGAATGTGGTTGCAAGCTCTGTTCGGTGAACAGATCCCAGTCTTGAATAAGGATCCCAGCTCCACTGGCTTGTCGGCCAAAACTTGCTGACCAGCTTCGCTAGTCTCTTCTGATGATTTTTCGCTTCAGCAATTGTCAACGGTTTTCCGAATTGTTAAGAACGGTTCGACAACGGACAACACACGGCACAAGCAAGTGCCCTCGATCACCCTACAGGACACCAGGCACAGTATTGTACAAAATATGCCTAGCTACGTGTTTATTGAAATTTACTTCCCTCTACATCAAGAGGCGCATGTGGGGACAAACCTCTTAAAATGAGAACTCAAATTTTTACGCGTACAGCAAGTAGAATACAACATAATGTTGGTACCTCGAGATCACTCTGGACAAAAGCATACAGCTAAGGCCGTGACGAGGACAAAATATTGCCCCGACTTGCCAGCGAAAGACCGAAAGATGGAAAAGGTACTAACTAAAACGCATGGCTCAATGCGTTTGCCTTAGCAATTAGTTTTCTTTTCTTTTGGCGAACGTCTATGTTGTGCTATTGGAATACCATGCTACAGCTCAGTAGCCGGCTGCTTTTAGGAGACATGTTATTTAACCAGGTTAGGGGAGAGTGGTCCATTTCAGCCACAAACCTCGAACCGGAAAATAACAGGGCAGCTTTTCAATGACTCACACGAGCCAAGCGCATTACTTTTGTGAGATACATGTCTATTCCCTGCAGCTCAGTTTTCGGCCTAAATACAAAACTGGCCTTTCATTACCACCGCTGTCTCTCTGGTACAATATGGCACCCACGCCGTGATCACTCACGTCGCATTGAATGACAAAGCCATAAGAAAAGTTGGGTGCCATGCGAACGAGCTTTTCGCTTAAGGCTTGTTTCAGCTTGCAAAACGCATTCTCTTTTCCTGAGTCTCCCACAAGTTTAACCAGCTCAAACTTTCGAAGTGGGTCATTTAGAAGACTGACAATGCTAGAGTAGTTTTGCACGTAATTCTGAAATTGTCCAGCTAGGTGAAAAAAATGACCTTATATAAAATCTTGTGGTTGGTCGTGAATTTTTGATGACGGCGGCTACCTTAATTTCTCAAGATCTACGCGGGCGACGGCGCAAAACGTGTCCCAGTCAAAATACGTCGCCGCACCCTAGTAAGCATTCAACAGGTTTTGCGGTAAGACCACCTTCTTTCAACCTGTTCAGCAGAACTGTTAAATGCTCCACATGTTGTTCTCAGCTGTTCGAGAAGATGGCTAAGTCATCAAGATACGGCAGAATGAACTCGTAAAGGCCATTAGGGACGCGGTTTATTAAGCCTAAAGAAGAATAGGATGCGACTTTCAATCGATAGCTCAGCCTAACTGAACGACACGTTCCGAATGGAGAAACGATTGCGGCATAGTGGCTAGCGTGCTCCGTGAGATGAACTTGCCAGTACCCTCGCAGGAGGTCTAACTTGTAAATATAATTTGGCTTTGACACAGCTTCTAGCCTCTCCTCTCGTTTCTGTATCGGGTATGTTGTGTCTCGAGTGAGGCGTTCAAATTTCGCTAATTGATTCAAGACCTGGAATCTTTTTGCGACATTTGAACCAATATAACAGGGGGTGTATAGCCACTCTCGCCCGTTGCTATGACTCCCAACTCCAGCATTTTATTGATCTCCTCTTTCATGATCTGCTTTTGTACAGGGTAACATCGATACGACTTGCTATGAATTGATTCCTGGCTGGCTAGTTCTATCTCGTGTTTATTCACGGTCGTGCTTCCGGAATGGTCGAAAAACACGTCTTTAAACACGGAAACAATCATCCTGAAGTCCTCTTTCAAAACTACACGTAACCTTCGTTCCAGGTTCACGCACAAAGAGTAGATCTGTTTCCCTTTCGGTTACATTACTAGAAGTCAAAATTTGTGCTCCTTTTTTCTTTGAAGCAAATAAGGCAGATTTTCTACCACTTGAAGTTAACTATGTGGTTTCATTAAGTTACTGTGGTGAATTGTGTTGAACCACCTAATTTCACTTCATGATTGATATCGTAAAGTTTCGATATCACTTCGGCGGGCCCTTCTGAATGAACCTCAAGCTTGTTCTTTTGGACAGCTCCAGCAGCAATACCTGACTTTCCACTTCAAAGGTGCCTTTTTTCGCAGATTTTTATAGTACTCGCTAGACAACACTTGTGCAGCCTTGATGTGGCTTCCCACAAGATCTTGTGTTTTCAAACCCCCTGAAGAATGTCGAGAACATACGCAACTACATGAGGGTACTCATAAAATTCCTCCTAGGATTCGGTTAGTATTCGCATTAGTGTTCTCAAGCTCCGGCCATACACAAGCTCTGCAGGGGTAAAGCCAGTGCTCTCTTGAGGAGCTGATCTCAAATACAACATAGCGGGAAAGATACACGCTTCCCAGTCTTATTTGTGCTCGTAGCAAAGGGTTCTTAGTATCTGTATCAGTAAGAAATGGATAAACTCTACTGGATTATATTGCGGGTCATGGATCAAGCTGCGCGCTACTTTTATTCCGCATTTATGCAAAAAGGTAGAGGTAAGGCAGCTGATGAGCACACTATCATTGCTACATTCAAGAAGGTTTTATAGAATCTCTGGAAAGGCAGTCCCGGCCGCCACCAACGGGAGCAAGTTAAGTCACCGGCGGCTATATTCCTAGAGGAAACACAGGGCGGAACGACCGTAGACCTCAATGGAATACGCACGTTGCGTGCGTTTGGTTGTAGTTTCACGATAAAAAATGGGATGGAAACCACTTTTAGGTTACACCAACGAAAAATGCCTCTTCGTGTTTATAAACAAACTATTTCATGCCCCCGTTCAGGTGCCCGCTTACAGATCAATCTGTTGTCGAGAAATGTTTCGCATATCGAGCTTGTTGGCGCACTATTGTAGTACGAAAGGGTTGTGGTGTATATTGAGTGTTTTAAGAAAGGTGCCTGCAGGTACTCAAAATCAAGGGTAACGCGACATTTGCTCGCCTCTGTCATGTATGTGCTTTTGTGTGTGTCGGCAGATTACCAGAGAATATATACGGAAGTTGAAATAATTAAAGCTGAAGTTAGAAAAGAGAGGTGATTAGGTAAAGTGGGAGTAACCAGTAATTTTGCTAGACTATCGAAATCTAACCAATTTACAGGCGAAACAAAAACCGAAGCACCGATGTCGCGTGCAACCGCGAAACTCCAGGAGACGTACTCGAGGAGACGTCCCCGAATGAACCGTTTATAAGAACAATTGCATTGGCGTTAGTTCTGCATAATATATATCAACTTCTGTTGGCGACGTGTGTTGTCATAGCAAGCGAGCCTTCACAGCCTAGAAACGAGGTAGATCGATGTTTGATATAACGCCACTCATTCATTCTGGCAACTTCGTCTATCGCCGTTTTGGTTTCGGTTTTATCGGCAAGACAGAACGAATTTTACGTCGAGGAGGTAGAAACTAACAGGTTAATGCAGATGCGCTCGAAAAGCAGAAAAAATTGAAAGTGCACTGCCAGGCCACAGTCTGGTTGCCTGCCCCGTTTTGTCGAAGCAGCGTTCTTCGAAGTTCATGGAGCAGAGGTGGTCACCTTCCGTCGCTCTCCAACTATTTCTTCGAACAGCGCATTCCAAGGCAGAACGCAGTGCACAGTCTTTCGGAAACCTGTAACATGGATAATCACGGCATGGAATATTCCTTACGTTTGCGAATTCATCGACGAACATGCATTTAATTCAATATTCACACGCCAAAAAATATGCATGCACGCCGTCAGTCTTGCCTTGTAAGGCAACACCAGAAAACTTTGAATTCAAAGAGCATTCAGACGCCTACACGTTGCAATGTTTGATACGTGCAGCCGTAGACCACAAGGTAGTGTTTTGTCCATGAACTTTAAACACATCAAAGACATCGTGTCACCGAGCATTTAAAGCTTCAAGTTACCTTCCATAGAGCTTTATGCAAGTGTTGCACGCATGTGCACCTTTCATATTGTTTCTCATTAAACAGCATACGCGAAAAAACAGGCGATCGTAAGAGAACGAAGCGAAAATACTTACGCGTAAAAAGTGATACCAGGCGTCTTCCTGATGCAATTAGTGCAACCATGAACGGCGCATAAAGTCACCTTGACCTTGTAAAACTGCTTTACAAAAGCACGCCAATGTCTTCAAAGAGCACTTTGAGGGCGGAGCTACGAAGCGCACTTTGTCATCTGCTTCCGAGTCTTTCCTTTTCCAATATGGCGGCGACAAGCCTCACTTATCGGGGCGCACCTCCACTCCAAAAGACTTAGTATAGAACCTCCTTCGCCGCTTTAAATTTGACAAGGAAATCCGATATGCGCGGATAAAGAGAGTAGAGCATCGACGACATGATAAGAATTGAGCTCTCTATGTGGTATCACTTCTGGAAATTTTTTGGCCGAAGAGAGGGCCGTGAAGATGTATCTATAACGTTTCCTTCGGTCTGGCGATGGCGCCACACTAGCGATTTCTAGGCTCCAAAAACGTGCTTTGATAATTGGCACAATCTTCATGGGTGCTTTTCACTTGTCCGTGGATTCTCCCTTTCTCTGACTAATGTCGCATGAGTGCAAAAATCTTGGGTATCCTTCCAGACTTTTGACAAATAAAACTCAAGGGAAACTCCGGCCCTGGTCTTTTTTGGTCTAGATGCCCTGCCCGTGCGTTTTCTTGTGCCATTTCAAGTAGATTCCGATGATACTTTTGTGGCACCAAAAGCTGATCGCACTTGCGAACTTAAAAATTTGTGCAACTATAATACAGCAGCCCTACTTTCTCATAAAAGGAAACATTCTTTTTCTTGTTCCCATTTTTACGCTTTACATTAGCGCTATATACGAGAAGTCCTCACGCTGCTCTCAAATTAGCGTTTCTCAATCAACCCTCGACATCTGACTCTAACGTTTCCCTACAGGCGAGGTCGTAGCGCCCCTCTCGCTCTTTCCTAACAGCGCCACGTCGTCTCCTTCATGAACAAACACGGCACCAGTCGTTTCAGCTACGGATAGCTCTAGCAACTCACACGGAGAGTTTTCTCTCCGTAGCTCCGTCGTCTCACCGTCAAAGCCACGCAAATCCGCCACTTTCGCAGGTGGTGTTTCACTTCATTGAGCGAGATCAAGTTCCTGCTAAGAGTTCTGTGCTTGCGATCTGGTGAGGGTCATGTACGATAAGTTGAAAAAGAACGATTCACTCTGCTTTTTAGGAAGCTACAAAGAGTTGTCCGAAAAAAGATCGGGGAAACGATCGGAGACGCGGCAAACGCAGCCGCTTTGGCGCGAAGCTTAGCGAACAATGACAACCGTAGCGAGCAGAAAGCAGGCCTTCTTCTTCTCGGCGACTAGCCTGGTCCACGCGCATTCTCGTGTAAAGCCACCTGGTTACACAAACAAAAGATGGACAACGTCCATGGTTGCCTCTGAGTTTCGAAGTGCATGAGGCGTTTTCCCATTGACAATAATTTCCTTGAGATATGGCTCTAACAACCGCATGTTCTTTTCAGACTCTCGGATTGTTGCGAAAGGCAACTTTTGTTCACAGCTTGCCGCAATGTGCCCTTCCTGTTTGCAGTTATAGCAGACTAGCAGCTTCAGTGATAACACATAGCCTTGTGTTATCAGTACGCTGTTTAGGAACCTCAATCGATTTCTGCACTTCCATTTGCCCTTCCCCTAGAGTGTTCTTTGAAAGAGACGAGTCCTCTTTAAAAATATAGTGCTGGGAGGGAGGGTTCTGTTCACCAGGCTTCTTTGAAAAACCCTCTTTTTTCACAATTTTGAACGCACGCTGCCATAATATGCAACTTTCGGCAAGTATAATGCTCCTCAGCTAACTCGGCTGCATTGTTTAGCTGTGCTTCGCCAAGCTTGTCCTGCCGCCAAAGCTTCATGTAATCCTCGAAGCAGGGGTAGAAGTGTTTCTATCTAATGCATTCTACCACCTTATCGCAATTGTCATAAACATATTTGTCCTTGAGTCATTCAATTAAATCAGTTTTAAGACAAAACGCGAAGTCAACGTGTGACTCGCTGCAAAGAAAGGAGGAAGAAGGCGCAGCGGGCACGAGCACGAGCCAGCGGCGCTAGTTCGTTCAGTTGATATCTTGACCTTCAACGCTGCCAGACAATAGTGTACGGGTCCCCTTCTACTTTTCTCACACTTCTTTCTGGTGCTAAAACCCACCCAGTCATCGGACCTTCGACTTCGACAAGAGATAGACTGCGAATACAGCGTGGTTTCTACCCTACAGCCATCACCAAGAAAATATCGACTCTCGACACCCTACTGGCAGACCCGACAATCCCTGCTTACAGGCTGCAGGAGCTCTTCCTAATCATTGTGCTGAAACACGATCACATCATCACCGTGGACAAGGAGATTCAAGCTGCGCTTTATGGTTAGGACCTGGAGGCAGACTTGACTATCGCCAACGAATACGAAGATCGTGTCATTTGCGCTCAAGCAAGGGTTCGCCGCGCAACCGCGCCACGGCCGCGAACCCCACCCGCAACCGTCACAGTCACAACCACCCTACTCAGTAAGTCCTTCGCCAACACATCGTCACCCGCCACGACGTCGTCTTCGATCAGCATTTCGACCTCTCGCACCTCAACTGCGAAGTACTTCGTCTTCATCCGGTTTGTCGACTTTTCTTGCTCCGGCATCGAAACAAGTCGAGACTCCACAATTAACCACCTTCATAACACCTCTCGTCTCGTCAACGCACGAGACTGCGACTTAGTTTTCGTCCGCTCTTTCGACTCCTCTCTCTCTTTGACGTCGCAGCGCGGCCTGCTGGCAGATGCGAGACAGATGCGAGAGGTGATTGTGCGTTCGCCTGCCTACCAGCAGCACCTAGCCTGCAGCACACATGCATTCCGTAGAGCACTCTTTATCGCCTGCATAGTAAAGGCACAGAGATGACGAAACGTTTCATAATATTACTTAATCGTGCCCTGACCTGGCCACAGAACTTTGCGTACTGGTGGGCCACTATCATCTGCTTAGTTTGCTTGATTTATTGGTGGAAGACACCCTTTTTCCTGCGTGCTCTACTAGCCTCCTTCGAGTTTTGTATGTCCACGGACCTCGCACCTTATAAACAAACGCCAAGTTATATGTGATGTGTGGTGCGCGTTTAAAGTGTGCGCCTTCAATCGGCCAACAGAAAAAGGTGTGCACGAGTGGTGGCTGAAACAAAGACGACGAGGAGAAAGTAATGTCGAGTGCAAGACCGTGCGGCGAGTGCAAGACCGTGGGTACCAGGCCACCGCGGATTATATTTGAACGAAATGGCGGACTCTTTAGCAGCAGTATCCCTGGGTGGGCCCACCATTCCAGTTTTGCCAGATACGGCTTACGTAACCGCGCTAAGGTTCCGAAATGCTTGCCTGCAATGGGGAAAAGGTAAATTGGATAACTTCAAAGATTTCGAGCATTTGAGCTATTGCTGGAATAAACAGTGGTGTTTATCTCGCCAGTTAGAGATCACTTATACCAGATTGCGCTGTGCAGTTCCACAACTAAATTATTACCTTAATAAAGCTCAGCTCAAGGCGTCACCGCTATGTATTTGGTGCAACGAAATTGAAACAATTGAACATTTCTTTTTATTCTGTCGTCGTTATTCTTATCAGAGAAAAAGATTTTTAGTAGCCCCATTACAAAAGCTAGGAATACAAGTAAATTTACCAGTAATTTTATCACTTGGCGGAGCTTCATTTGGTTACTGCCACAGGGATGTATGCTCCGCTGTGTTTGACTACATCAACGCAACTAAAAGATTACCATGCTAGTGAACCACTACCTTTTCAGATCTTTAGTTTATAATTCATAGTAATGTCTTTCAAAAACAAAAGATGGTTTGACCGCTTGCTCAGCACACATTTTTGATTTTTGGTAGTATTATTTTACGCTACTTTTTCAGATTGGCTTCATTTTTAGTTTAGTTTTATTTAAGTATCCTGCCGCCCGGTTCTTGGCCCATCCCCCTTTGTGGGTAAGCGCCATCCTCAGAGGTCATCAGCATCAGCATCAGCATCAGTGCGGCGCAAGGTATCGGCGTGGAAGTGACCCAATAGTAATTCACCACGGACATTTAAGGCGCCATTGATCATTCAACACCTAAACCCAGAAACCTCATTGAGAAGCCGACGAGTTGACCTGAGTAGTGCGACGCGGTTGACAAGGTGGTGTTCGTTCGGGTAGAGGCAGGGTGGAGGCAGTTCGCCAGTGTTATGGTCATGCTTTGCCCCGTGTGCTCGGGAGAAGTCAAGAGCCGGAGCAGCCTGCTACGCTTGACCTCAAGTTTCGATGGTCCACGGAGCCAGTGGAAAGATACCGCAGCCACGAGGCTCACTGTCGGCCGTGAGCCTAGTGGCTGCGGTAGCCAAGGAAGAGGCACGTCCTAAGCCGAAAGAGTGCGAGATGCATGCCCGACGCGAGCAGAAAGAGTGTGCACCAAAACAAGTTGTACAAGCGCCAAAACGGGAGGTGGAGTTGGCTCGTGAGAAGGCAGCAATGGAGGATAAAATTTCGTTGCTTCGCTAGTGTGTTGCAGAGTTTGAGGCACGTGATGATAGGCGTTAGGACATGGCAGTGGCAATTGAGCGTTCCCCCCATCGCAAGTATGCTGTCGGCATACAACGCCTGTTCTCGAAGAAAAGCGAGCCAATAAAGGTCACTCTTTCACGCTTTTTGAATATGCGTCAACAAGGCAGGCATCTTCGAACGATAAGTTGACCGCTTCAGACATGCTTCCAGTTGGAGACCAAGAAACTAGGAATAATCTGGTTGTGACCCTAGAAGCACAAGAGAGCTGCGAGAGCAAGAGAGAAAGCAGTCTACAGCAAGAATTGCCCTTTCAAACAACCTTAGTGAACCAGACTGGCTTCTGAATAGCTCCCTCGAAGAAGTAGCAATGGGCGACTTAGATAAAAGCGTTGACTCTCGCAATATAGGCTTAGAGGTGGAGGCCGCTGATTCTTGCGTTCCACTGGACGTGGTGTCAGGTGGCACAAAGATCATCGAGGTCTATGCGAATCACCTAGCAGTTAAGCAAGAGAGTTCGACTTCTCGGGTTAGTGAAACTGTGATATTTCTTATATAGTAGAAGAAGAGCTTAGAAGCGCTTGTCCACGCGGACAGGATAGCGTTGCCAGTCAGTTCAATAGTATTCGATGACATGGCATTGCAGGATGGGCAACATAAAGCCCATAGCATTGAGACCAATACTCGTTTCGTTATTTATTTGGTCCAGGAGAAAGACAATATTTTATATATATATATATATATATATATATATATATATTTATATATATAGGGAAAGAAGTGTATACCTAAGGGCTCGTTTTTCCGTGTTTTAACACAATCTTAATGAGATCTAACAGACAGTAATGCCAAGGAATGTACAGGAGAAGTTATTAGAACCAATGGATTGTAAATAAGAAGAAAGAAAAGAGAGAGTAAAAATACCCAGCCGTGAGCAGGAATCGAACCTACAACCTTTGAATAACGCGTTCAATGCTCTGACCACTGAGCTACCACAGCCGCCTTCCCTCCATCCACTTTTTTAAGTTTATTTGTGAATTCAGAAGTAGGAGTGACAGTCAGCGCCATCTATAAGCCAAACGACGAGTGTGAAAACACTCTTATGCGCATGTTTGGCGTCACGTAGCACATGAACTTTTATGAGCGGGCAGCTGATTGATTGTCCCTCTTAAACAACCTAAACACACCAGGTCTGCCAGTACGAGACCCTCGTTCAATGAAATACGAAAAAGAAGTGTATACCTAAGGGCTTATGTTTCCGTGTTTTAACACAATATTATTGAGATCTATTAGACAGTAATGCCAAGGAATGTACAGGGGAAGTTATTAGAACCAATGAAATGTAAATAAGAAGAAAGAAAAGTGGATGAAAAAATAACCAGCCGTGAGCAGGAATCGAGCCTACGACCTTCGAATAACGCGTCGACGCTCTAACCACTGAGCTACCGCAGCGGCCTTCCCTCCATCCACTTTTTTGGGTTTATATGTGAATTTAGAAGTAGGAGTGACAGTCAGCGCCATCTATAAGCCAAACGACGAGTGTGAAAACACTCTTATGCGCATGTTTGGCGTCATGTAGCACGTGAACTCTTCATGAGCGGGCAGCTGATTGATTGTCACTCTTATACAACCTAAACACATCAAGCCTGCCAGTACGAGACCTTCGTTCAATGAAATAAGGGAAAGAACTGTATACCTAAGGGCTCGTTTTTGCGTGTTTTAACACAATAATAATGAGATCTAACAGACAGTAATGCCAAGGAATGTACAGGGGAAGTTATTAGAACCAATGGAATTTAAATAGGAAGAAAGAAAAGTGGATGAAAATATAACCAGCCGTGAGCAGGAATCGAACCTACGACCTTTGAATAACGCGTTCGATGCTCTGGCCACTGAGCTACTACAGCCGCCTTCCCTCCATCCAATTTTTTGTGTTTATATGTGAATTCAGAAGTAGGAGTGATAGTCAGCGCCATCTATAAGCCAAACGACGAGTGTGAAAACACTCTTATGCGCATGTTTGGCGTCATGTAGCACGTGAACTCTTCATGAGCGGGCAGCTGATTGATTGTCACTCTTATACAACCTAAACACATCAAGCCTGCCAGTACGAGACCTTCGTTCAATGAAATAAGGGAAAGAACTGTATACCTAAGGGCTCGTTTTTGCGTGTTTTAACACAATAATAATGAGATCTAACAGACAGTAATGCCAAGGAATGTACAGGGGAAGTTATTAGAACCAATGGAATTTAAATAAGAAGAAAGAAAAGTGGATGAAAATATAACCAGCCGTGAGCAGGAATCGAACCTACGACCTTTGAATAACGCGTTCGATGCTCTGGCCACTGAGCTACTACAGCCGCCTTCCCTCCATCCAATTTTTTGGGTTTATATGTGAATTCAGAAGTAGGAGTGATAGTCAGCGCCATCTATAAGCCAAACGACGAGTGTGAAAACACTCTTATGCGCATGTTTGGCGTCACGTAGCACGTGAACTTTTATGAGCGGGAAGCTGATTAATTGTCCCTCTTATACAACCTAAACACACCAGGTCTGCCAGTACGAGACCCTCGTTCAATGAAATACGGGAAAGAAGTGTATACCTAAGGGCTCGTTTTTCCGTGTTTTAACACAATATTAATGAGATCTGACAGACAGTAATGCCAAGGAATGTACAGGGGAAGTTATTAGAACCAATGGAATGTAAATGAGAAGAAAGAAAAGTGGATTAAAAATTTAACAGCCGTGAGCAGGAATCGAACCTACGACATTCGAATAACGCGTTCGATGCTCTAACCACTGAGCTACCACAGCGGCCTTCCCTCCATCCACTTTTTTGGGTTTATATGTGAAATTAAAAGTAGAAGTGACAGTAAGCGCCATCTATAGGCCAAACGACAAGTGTGAAAACACTCTTATGCGCAAGTTTGGCGTCACGTAGCACGTCAACTTATGAGCGGGCAGCTGATTAATTGCGCCAGGTACTGGTCCAATTTCTTCGAACTCTTCTGCCACAATCTTCCTATCATTTGTTTCAGGGTGCCGTTGAACCTCTCTACAAGGCCATTAGCCATGGGATGATATGGGATTGTTGGCAATTGTTTGAAGGAGAGAAGTCGGCTTAGCTCCTTGATTAGGCGTGACGAGAATGACGTGCCTATGTCACTGATTATCTCGCGTGGGTCTCCTACCCGAGAAAACATCTGCAGAAGCGCCTCAGCGACTTTCTCCGTCTCGATTATCGGCAGTGCTACAGGATCGGGATAACGCGTTACCATGTCCACCATTATCAGTACTTACTTGTTTCTGCCCTCTGACATTGGTGAGAATGAACCCACAATATCAATGGCTACTCTCTTGAACGGGGTGTCAATTATAAGAGTCTTGCCGAGAGGTACACGACCCACGAAGTGCTTGGGAATAGTTTTTTGACATATATCACACGATTTAAGAAATCGTGTGATGTCTGACTGAGTCCCTGGCCAGTAGAACTCTTCGAGTACCCGGTCTGCAGTTCGTTTAATTTCCTGATGGCCCGAAAGGATGCCTTCGTGGGCCATTTTGATCACAAAATGTCGGAGGTACCTTGGTACCACAAGCTGATTCACCTGCCTCTTAGAGTGAGCGGTGTACTTGCGATAGAGGATTCCGTCCTTCATGAAGAACAATATTTTAGCAAACCTTGTCTTAACCTCTTTGTTAACGGCTTCGAAGCATTTACGCAGGCTGCTGTCTTCCTCCTGTTTGACTTTGAAGTTTTGTGGGCTGATGTCCAAGGGGTGACTAACTGGAGCCGGGAGTAGATGTGGATTTTCTGCCTGTCGGTTTACTGCAGCAACATTTGTCTTGAAACGTGTTTTCCTCCCAGCCGACATAGAAGTCTTTGCATACAAGGGTCCGTGTGCAGAACCGGAACTTTCTGCGCCAGAATTCTCTTCAGCAGTGTTCCGGGTGTAAAGATGGCTCTTCTAATCGTTATCAGGATTGCGAGCATCTCGAACGCCTTCCACATTTCCCAAGACAACATCATGTAAAGAAGTATCCAAACGAAGGGCTCGAGTTTTGCCAGTGAAGAAAGGTGAAAACATTTCCACGTGTGCTTCAGTCAGCTTCATCAACCGTCCATCCAAGAGGTAAATCGAGGAAATCTTTCCAGTCAGTTTGCTATTCGCCACAAGAGACCTTTTTACAATGATTGAATCGCATCCGGTATCTCGCAGTAGTGTTGCGCGATATCCTTCGAGTACACCTTCGCCCATGGGCATCGATTTTTCTTTTAGCTTGGCTGGGTGCGTTTTCACGTAATCCGGACTATAAGGAACGCAAAGGGAAGCGTGCGACTCTGAAATAATTATCTTGGCTTCATCTCTTTGCTGAAAAGAGCAAGAGGCCTCCTCAATGCTGTTGGCTTTTTGAAGCAGTCACCTGTTCTATGTCTAGTTCAGCGACATTTTCCACAAAAGGGTTGCTTTGTACCTGGGCCCTTCGTGTTGGTCCAGCAACCAGCAGCTCTGTGCCCTTTTTCTTACAAAGGAAGCACTGCGGTATCTCTTTATCGTCTTGCCGCTCAGACGTTCGAGTTTCACCGGGGGGGTTTGCTCAGGATATAGCCTCTACATTAGCCAAGGCTAACCCCAGGGCCTCCAAATAGTGGTCTGTAGCCTCCGAAAGTTTATTTTATTTATTTATTTCATTTACAAATACTGCTGTCTCACAGTTCGAGACATTGCAGGAGTGGGTCCATAACAGTGAATACCCACTAAACTAACAAAACACATGGTTTGGTAGTTCATTCAAAAAACTATTGGTAGGCAACTTTCGGAGAGAAACATCCAGATTATTCCACAATTCCACTGTGAAAGGAAAAAAAGAAAACTTAAAACAATCTAGAAATGGCATGAAGGGTGTGATGGTAATGGGGTTTGACCTACGAGTGTTTGCAACGGAGTTGGCAAAGGAAAAGGGCATGTCAATGGTGATTATCTTGTTCACGATTTTATGTAAAGTGCCGATACGCTCGCAAGTACGTCTGTGTTCAAGTGATTTGAGTGATAGACGTACAGCGTGTGACGAAGACGAAAAATTGTGATAATAACGGTGATATATGAATCTTATTGCTTTTTTTTGAACACCTTCCAAGTGTGCTATGTCGCATGCGCAGTGAGGTGACCAGACAACGGAGGCGTATTCAAGAACAGGCCGTATCAGGGATTTGTATGCTGTTAGTTTGCATTCGTGAGTTGCATCTTTTAACGTTCGCTTCAAGAAGCCCAATTTTCGGAGCGCTTTCGAGCAGATTAGGTTTATTTGTTTATGCCATTTTAAGTTCGGTGAGAATGTTACGCCAAGATACTTGTATTCGTTGACATGCTTCATGTTCTGGCCATAGGAAAAACGTAGGGGTTCCTTCTTGTTTGTGAATGTCATGCTTACCATTTTGTTAAGGTTTAGTGCCATTTGCCACGTTGAGCTCCAGGTACGGAAAGAAGAAAAAACATTATTTAACTGTATTTGGTCACGGGAGGTACTAATACAAGAATAGAGGACACAGTCGGCGGCGTATAGACGGAGTTTGATCTTTGTATTTTTTGTTATTTCGACAACATCGTTGAGATAAATTAGGAAAAGAAGAGGCCCAAGGACCGAGCCCTGCGGCACACCTGATGTGACAGGGAGGGATGGCGAATGCGAATTGTTAAACGCGACAAACTGCTGCCTTAAATTTAGGTAATCTGAAAGCCAAGATAACAAGCGAATGCCGTGAGTGCCGCGCAGAAAGGCTTTTAATTTGAGGAGGAGTTTATTGTGGCAAACAGTGTCAAACGCTTTCGAGAAGTCAATAAAAATGGCGTCCACTTGACCGCGATCGTTTAAAGTCGAAGCGATGTCATGCGTAAACCCCAGCAACTGCGTGACTGTTGAAAATCCTGCACGAAAGCCATGTTGATTTTGAGAGAGGAGGTTGTTTTCAGTTAAATATGTGACTACATGTTTGTGAATAATGTGTTCAAGAATTTTACAGCAGGTGCAGATTAATGAAATAGGTCGATAGTTTGGAATTACTTGTTTGTCGCCAGATTTGAACACCGGAACAACTTTTGCATTTTTCCAAATCTGCGGTACATTTCCTGTTTCAAGGGATCTCTGAAAAATGACTGTTAAATACCTCGCATTCCATTCAGCGTAACGTTTTAAAAATGTGTTAGGGATGTTATCGGCGCCGGCACTCTTATTTGTGTCGATGTTTAGTAGGGGATTGACAACTCCAGCGTAACTAATCTGTAGTTCTGGGAAGGCAGGCAATGTACTGTCAAGACCGAAAGTGGGACTGGTGCCATCATCTGTACTATGACTGTGAAAGCCTTTTTCAAGGCTTTCACAGTTTCTTTCTTTGAGAAACTCAGCGAGTTTCTCGTGGCAATGTGCAAGAAACTTCTCCGAGACAATTTTGTCTCGCAGAGCATTGTAGATCCGGTCTGTCTTGGTCGTTTCTTGCCAATGGTCAAAATAACCTAATAGACGCCCAGCAAAACGTCTGCCCTTTTCAGAATTTTCTGGTTTTGCTGATCTAAATTTTGTCCGATAGCCTTCTTCTGTGAACCTAAAGCGTTGTGGTAGCGTTTTCTTCAACGTTATGTAGTCTGTGGCATGTTCAATGGTCATCCTACCAACTCCACTCAAGGCTTCACCGGTCAAGCAAAGGCTTAGTGATAGGGCCCATTTTTCTTGCGGCCAGTCTTGACTAGTAGCGACGCGCTCAAATCGCTGTATATATGCGTCCAGCTCATCGCGTTCCTCGTTAAAGGCTGAGATGAGTTTATGTGGACTTTGGTAGCTCTGCGTGGCGCCTACGGATGCACCTTTGGTAAGCTGCCCAGTAGTTGTGCTACCTGCTGCTGCGCCTAACTGATGCAGCTCTGACTTGAGCTCAAGTACTTCCTAGTCTGCTTTTAATCTAGCGACTGCCTCTGCATCGGCTTCTTTCGCGGCATTTCTTTCAGCCAGACGAGCGTCACGTGCCTCTTTTTCACGTGCGCGTTCTTGGTGCATCCATTTTTTACTGCTGACCCACTTAACCCCGATTCCTTTCCGATTGCCGTCAGCTTATCTGCCTCAATCATCGACCGTCACACACACACATATGCGGTGTGATGCTCTTCTTAGAACTAACAAGAGTAATCTTGTTTCGCGGACGCCAAATATGTCCTGGATAGGTTCGTCACGTTGCAAGACGTGTGACGCGAGGAAGATGGAGACAGTGGTGAAAGGAAAATGAATATATATTGGATGAGAGAAAAAACAATTGCAAATACAGTGGTAGGCGCCGTAAACGCACCCGGTTCACACACAAAAAAAAGAATAAACAGTCTCACAGTCTGTGCCGTAGCCCGGTGCCTTGAAGTGGGACCCGTTGCGTGCTCGAATGCAGTCGTCGTTTGGGTGCCAGGTCAGCATACCTTTGTAGAGCCATCAACAGGTCTAGGCGTAGCCGCACACTGTCAGCTTAGTCGGCTCGCTAGACGTGGTCGGCAGCTCCGCTCTTTGGAGGGCGCTCGTCGTACCGGAGATGTCCGCTGGAACACTCACCCAGAACTCGTGCATGGCCACGCCGACAGGTCGTGCCCCGAGAACTTCAATGGTTCGAGGACAGTAACCCGGCCTTTCGAACCTCGCGCGTAATTGCGGGTTCGCCCTAGGCTCCCTTGCGTTGTCTTGTCGGCGTCTGAACAGGTTCGTTCTGTGCGAGCGTCTCCTCTTCTTTCTTCAATGGGTGCGCTGCAATGCCCCTTCATTCTTGTAATCTTCGAGGTGATGTGGCGCTGTCGTCTGCAATGCTCGCATTTTTAAGCTACTACATCACAGTCCCATATACCTAATTTGGTATTACAGTACGTGAATGGATGACGAAGGTATGTGACTGGTGCAAACATGATAATCATGAGATGCGTGTCATGTAACAACATGACTACATGCCACGCTCATCATGCACTGGCGGCCGTGTCGCTAGCTTCACTTATACCAAATTTGGTACTACGGGACGTGTATGAAAGACGAATATGACACTGGTGCAAACAGTGATAAATATCAGATGCGTGTCACGTAACAACATGACTACATGCTGCGCTCACGATGCACTCGCAGCCGTTACTCAAGTTTCACATGTACCAAAGTCGGTATTACGCAACGCGAAAGGACGGCAGAGGTAAGTGACACATCCAAACTTGATAATCATGAGATGCGTGTCATGTAACAACATGACTACATGCCGTGCTCATGATGCGCTGGCGGCCGTTTCGCTAGCTTCACTTATATATAATTTGGCATTATGAGATGTGAATGGCTGACGATGGGATAATACTGTTGCTAAAATGATAAACATATGATGCGTGTCATGTAAGAACATGACTACATGCTTCGCTCATGATGTGCTCGTGGCCGTTTCGCTAGCTTCCCATGAACCAAACTCAGTATTACGCAACAGAAACGCACAGCATAGGTCAATGACACATTTCAACATTATAAGCACAACGTGCGTGTCATTTAACAACATTACTGCCAGACTGATGATGTGCTTGCGGTGGTTTCACCAGCTTCTTATGCCAAACTTGGTACTACGTGATGGCAAGGAATGACGAAGCTATGGGACGGGTGCAAACATGATAATCATGAGATGCGTGTCATGTGAGAACATGACTACAAGCCACAGTCACGGCGCATACATTTTGATGTGATGCGGTGCGCGTGCTCGCCGGTGTTGCGACGCCAAGCGCCGGTCCTGCCATATACTCGCAGGCACGCGCCACGCTGCGTTATTTTGACGCCTGCGCCTTCCAGTGCGTCCTTCGTCTCTCCGGCACAAAAAGAGGGAAATGCAGCGCTGTCAGGGTAACGCATCGGTGCGAAATGTTGCGTGTCGTATTTCGCGCCAGTTGCCGTGGGGCCGCGCCAACGGACGCTTGTCGCGCCTTGCGAGAGACCATAGAGTGCACGCGTTTTGCTAACGTAGCGTCGCTGTGCACAGCGTGAGCGCGCGTCAACGCTACATTGGTGTATACCGGGCCTTCATGATGCGCTCGCGGCCGTTGTGCTAGCTCCACATGTACCAAATTTGGTGTTACATGAGGTCAATGGAGGATGAAGTATATGAATGGTGCAAAAATGATAATCTTGATACGCGTGTCTAGTAAGAAATTCACAACATGCCGCGCTCATAGTGTGCTCGCGGCCATTTCGCTAGCTCCAAATACACTAATTTTGGCATCACGTTGACGTAAATAGATGAAGGTGAATGACACATCCAAAAATGATAATAATGACACGAGAGTCATGTAAGACATCATTTACCACCAACTTTTAACGTTCTGCTGAAGTGACATATGAACATTTCTCATTTGCGCTTGGCGTTTCATTGATTCGCACTGTACGTGGGATCTGCCAATTTTCTTTTCCATTAAGTGGTGTTAATCCTATAGTCCCGCGTCGTGCCTGTTTATAAAGCAGGAGCTCTCATTTCTCCGAAGAGACTACAGACCTGTGTCCACCAGGAAGGGCTGGGCTGCATCGAGAGCTTTTCAGGGGGCTTGTTCCACAGTACCGTCTGAACCTCCTGAACAAGCAATTGTTGTATCAGCCGCGTATATTGAATGGTCGATGTACGTTATTGCTGCAAGCTTTCTTGATAGCTTGAATACGAGTATGTTAAATAAAAGAGGAGGAATGATCACCCCTTCGGGGTACCTTGGTTCCCGAGCGTAACACTCTTTAGGTCAAATGTCCCATGCGTATTACAGCTAATTAGCTTTCCACGAATTTTCGTACAAGCGAAAAAAAACTTCTGTCTGAAGTTCTAAGCAGATAGTTCTGTAAGAATGCATTCATAGGTGATCCCGTCAAAGAGGTTTGTTAACTCTAGAAGGAGGATTCCTTTGACATCTTTGCTCTGAAAATCTCAAATATGTGTTTCGAGCAAAAGCATAATAATCTAGGTGGAAATAGCCGTCGGAATCTTATCACATTGTATGCTAAGAGTCTCTTACGGTCACTGTATCAGGATATTCCATTAGCACTGCATGTTTCATAACTTTACCGATGCTTCAGGTTAAGGATACGGGCCTGAGGTTCTCCAGGCTTGAAGACTTGCCTGGTTTCGGGATCAGGATTACCGTGGCCATTTCCCAGTCTCAGAAGACCAGTCTGTTCTCCCAAACTTCATTACCTTCCTCAACTATAGTCTCTATATCCCTATTATCGAGGTTCCTGAGCAGCTTGTTATTAACTACATCAGGTCCCGGAGCAGAGCAACTGTCGAGTTTGTGTAGTATTTGTCTAATTTCTGCCCGCACAAATGGGGCATCCAGTTTCGGTGTGGGAATGCCCCTATAGCGTAGCGGGGAGCGAGAACTTGAATTTAGGCCAAACCAAAATATTTATTGCCTAGGGTCTGGAGTATGTGCACTTCTGAAGTACTCTCTACTTTAGCTTTGTTAATTAGCCGGTCCACCGCAAATCTTTTATTTCTCCTGGTTTGCCCGTCATCTATTAAACGCCTAAGGAGTATCCTTTATGTCCCTTTCGCATCGTACCATCGGCTGCTAAACGAAAACCCTTTCATTGTTGTTTGTTTACTTTTTTGACTGTTCAACAATCAGTTTGATCATTTCTAAAACTTTGTTACCGAACGGTTTATTTATGCGTTTTCAACCTCTCTATTAAGTGGTTGGCCTCCAACAGTTGGGTAAGCCGGGCATCCATGCTAGGTAGATTTCGCTCCATTTTTATCGCTTTGGAGGCTTTCCCTATAACCTTCCGGACCAAAGCGACGAGGTTACTAAGATTGTCGTATGCCATTTCTTCTTTACCTCAAAATTTTCTGAAGATATCCTTGTCTTTATATTTGTAATGTTTACAAGGTAGGTGCTGTTTATCTAGCATGATTTTTATTATAGACTAATCACTGTTCAGGTTTTTCTTCATATTAGTTCACCTTGCTGAAGCGCGTTCTTGTGAAGCAGACATCCGGCATAATGTCCCTTGATATCGAGGTTCCTAATCTATTAATGAAACGCTGGTGTGAAGTTAGCGTAAGTTTGAAATCTGAGCTTGCCATAACCAAATTGTATCCTTTCTTTGACCGCATCGTATAGCCGCATGCTGTGTGTGGTGAATTGAAATCTACAAGTTTAGGATGAAAATATTCTGGCAAACTTTACCATTGGGGATAATTTCAAACACATTTGCCGCAAGACCAGAATTCTAGCCCACCTCACAGATTATAACTTCGTGCACTGTGAGGGAGGTGTTTTTTTGTATTAAGGAAGCCATGCCTCTACCCTTATCCAGTTATTTACAAACTGACCTGCACCCCGAAAGATATTTACTCTCACTGAGAGCTTCCTAGAAGGGTAAAATGTGCGCCACTATCTCTTGCGCTTTGGTAAGCTGCAGCAGTGCGCACTTTACGTTTTAGGAAGCTTGAACAGTTCTACTGCCACACTACCAACTAGGCAAAAAGAAACGGTAGGAAAAGTCTCATAAAATTTCGAAAAGTCTACCCAGTGGTGAAATTTGCAATTCCCGAAAAAAAACTACGTCGGTTGGTGCACACAAAAATCAGGTTGATGCGATGAAACTGGTAGAAAAAGTTCGGAGAACAAGCAGCTGATGTGCATGCACGTTCTCACTCAGCGAGTGCTATTCGCGTTGACTAGAGTGCAAGAACATTCATTTTTGAGAAGTGAAGCATCTGGCACGTTACCTGTGGTGTCTTGGGCTGTGGAGTATAATTTGTCTGAGTTATCAGGCGCGTTGACCACGTGCAGGTTAATGACATTCATCGGCTTGCCAGGGAAGCTCTTTGCAACACTTCATTCTAAGGTGTGCGTGAGCGGTGGCTGAAATAAAGACGACGACGTGAAAGTAATGCTGAGCGCAAAACCTCACACCGAAAGGTATCAACTTGCAAGTGGTCCGATGAGAATTCACTACAGAAATTTCTGGGGTCAATGACTCGTCAACACGGCCACCCAAAAAGCCTCAATGGGAAGCCGATGAGTTCACTCGAGGAGAGCGACGTGGTTGGCAAGGTGGTGTTCGTTCGGGTGGAAGCAGGGGAGAGTGACTTCGCCAGCGTCACGGTCGTGATTTGCCCCTAGTGTATGACAAAGGTCAAGAGCCAGAGCGGCCTCATTCACTTGACCTCAAGCTTCGATGTTCCACGGAGCCAGCGGGAAGCTACCGCAGCCACCAGGCCCACTGTCGGCCGTTTGCCCAAGTGCTTGGCTGTGGCCCCTGGTCCGTGCGTCTGAGAAGACACCTGCTTTAGTCGGCCTTGTCTTTGGCACTGCGTTCTCTGTCGTGCCCACATCTCAGCGTCGCCTTGCTGTTCGCCGAATTTTTGTAAAACCGACATTCCCACGTTTCACCTTTTCTTCGTAGATGAGCACCGCCTAAGCTCCAAGCATCCATCGGTGAGACTTCGTCGTAATAGGAATCAGCATGTTAGTTGTTTTTCCAGTGTATTTCTCTGTTGTATCACGTTGTGTTTCCATGTGGCGTCATTTTGTGTCTATTTTTTGTGTTGTTTTCATCAAATGAAAAAAAAACAGAAAATAGCCTCATCATTCTATTACGGACGTTGTCGTCACTGGTGCAACGATGTCCGGCAAATTAAAATATTCAGAAGAACCTTATCACAATATGTACGCTGGTAGCGTTACTTTCACAGAATCCTGTGGATCCTGTTGTCGATGGCTCCTTGCAACTGTCACCATCTACGTGAGGAGGGGAACACTGGCAGCAAAGAAAAGAGAAATGAAATATGACTTCCCAACCGGAAGTGTTAGAACTGTCGCGTATTTATTCTACATGGTGCGAAATTGATTTTTTCCAATTGCTAACATTTTAAGTGCCGTTATTATTACGTGATTTTATAGCGCCTTGCGACTAGCTCATTGATTGCGGGAGAGAAAAGACACGAGAAAGACAAAATATTGAGAAATCAAAGTTGTTTTAATAGTGAAATAACGTTCTTTCTAATACACAAGAAACTTCGTACAGGCAATGTGAGACAACGGTTCCTGAGCAGAGTAGAATTATAGTTAAAAAACTCACATTGTCCAATCGTCCACAACCACTGCAGCGAGGCAGCAGTTTTGAAAATGGAGCTTTGGCAGCCGTTGAGTACAGCGCCTCCTTGCATAGCGTGTCACTTTCACTGTCACTAAGGGCGAGAGCCCGCTGGTAATGCTTAAGTGAAAGATATCGGCAGTCACAGGAGCAGCTATCTACACATTCTGTGAGCTAGTTCAGCTCTGAAATGTCACACCAACAAGCGGCACATAAAAATAAGTAAACTACTGAAGCTATAAACAAAAGCACTAGGAAAAACTGAGTGATGCCTCGTCGACCTGTCAATGCGCTGAACCAACAGCACGTCAAACTAAATGATCCAAGCGCTGATTGCAGATAGCCTGAATATGCCCCCATCCACCCCACTTCTGGCACTATAGACAAAAAATTTGGATCAATCAATCGTTTGGCCAGATCAGAGATACTGAGTTTATAGTTTACGTTGTCATATATAAACTACTATTATTCGAAAAAAAATTGTATCAAGATATCAGTTTTCGTTGTTTGTCCCCTCTTCGCATGACCGTGCTTCAATTATCACGCGATTGTTAATGTCGGTTGCAATAGGTCTTCGACCACTTTTTGTTGCGCTTTTTCGACCCATTTAGATATACCTTGCGAATGGTTTCGCTTCGTTTTACTGACTGTACTGACAAGACGTTCTATTGCCATGCCTTTCACTTTTTATTTTTCTCGTCTTCTCTTTCCATCATCCTTCTCCCTCCCCAATCCATAAAGGCACCAACCTGTGCCCCTGCGTTGGAAGGCAGAAAATAGCTTCCCTTTTATCTCCTCTTTTTCATTACCCACTCTCTCTTTATGTCCCGGCTTCTGTCACGCTAGATAGGCGCCTGGTAAAACGCGCAGCCGTTAAAGATCACGTGCTTTCTTGGCACCTCGTTTGTAATACCATGGCGGTCGCGTTTTCCGAGGCGAAAATATTTGACTTGCATTTCGCATTTGAGGAGGTGTAAATGCTGAATCCAATTACACAACAAAAATTGCCGTGTACTCAAATAAAGGCATGTTAGACTCAAACTCCGGCGAATTTTTGAGGTCGATGTATCTCAGCGAAATTCACTGGTTACGTTCCTTTTCGTGTTTTCTCCATTCTTGTCAGCTTAAAGCTTCAGGGTTACGCAGATTTCTTTCGAACAAATTTTATAACTTGCATCCAAACGCTCAACTCACTTGCCAGAATAAATGGTAATGTGTGTGTGACGCTGATTTTTGCCTGGTGGAAGTGACAGTACAAATGCGCCACTGCAGCGTATGCTTGTCTGCTATGAATTGTGTGGGTTTTGCCAGCACCTTTTTGCTTGAGCCTGCGGTTATCACTTGCGTGTTCTGCGTTCGATGGGTGGCAAGGGTTGTTGCGTTGTGGGCCACACACGATTCGCCATATATTCAAGATAACTGCGTTAAAGCTTTAGCCCATCGCCAGTACAGAAACATGAACGGCGTTTCAAGGCAGTGCCATCTGGCAGTCATTATGCGCAATCAGGCGATTCCCGGCCAAGACTTACGCCACACGTAAACACGCCCTCAGTAAGGTTTTGGTTTCGGCATTGCTGTTTCTCGCTAACTAAAATATATTTTCCTAATTGTCGAGCAATTCAGTTGTCGGGTGCGTGACAAAAATGTCTCATCAACATGAAACCACGAGACCTGCGCTGAGCCCACAGTGTTGTGACAAGGAAGGCTAGAAGAGCAGCCTTGAAGAGCCTTTTTTTAACACTCTAGAGATAGCTGTGGCAAACACATGTGCAGGGAACCCACTACCCCTTAATCATTGTGTATAGGGAGGCACCCACTATGTCATTCTTCGTCATTTTTCGAAGAAGCGTGGTGTACGGTAAACACTTGCAACGAATTTTGTGCGAATTTCATTTTTCGAGCAGTGGCTGACAACGACAAAAAATTATGCCTCAAGTGAATATACTCTCGTTTGGTGCTTCGGTTCTAGGCTACAGTCACAGGAATGTATTCGATGCCGTTTGCAGTTATCTTCATGATACAAAACGAATGCGCCTCTAAATTACTAGTTGTATATTTACTAGGAATTGAATTACTCCAATTAAATATATGTATTATTCTGTCTGGTGGAAATGGCAGAAAAGGAACTATTGCACTCTTTTTGTATTTACTTGTGCTTTGTCCTCCTTGTGTTAGGATTACGTACCAAAAGAAAGGCCTTAAATTTTATATCCTCAATTCTTGACCGATCTTCCTGAATGAGCAAGAGCCATAGTGGAGGCGTCATTATCAACATCATCATCATCATCATTAGGTGGCTATATGTCATAGTTATTAGGTGATTGATAACAAGGTTTCAAAATGGGTTGAAGTATAGCACAATCTGCTCGTTACGCTATTCGCTTTGCGTGGCGCATGTTTGTCCCTTTTAGGTTCTAAAACGCTTTATTAGTCATAATAACGCTATTGCTTTACCGACATCAAGCCTGCATAAGGCCAGTTCAGAACCAGTTCGAAGCATAGGCGTTGATCAGTGATTCGGTCATTCCAGTGACGCAGGCGGCGCTATGTAGCCGTGCTCCGAAGCTGCCCTCCGGTGATAAATCCGCGACGCAGTTCGGTTTCTCAGTAGTCATAAACCAATACAGGCGTCTTCGCACTCTGCGACGCTGACGTAAACACTCGCTACATCGCCGTCGCGCCCGCCATTTCGACCTTCCTCTGCGCCGCGTGGAATAGATCAAATAGAATACTGAGCTGGCACACACCTTACCCGGATTGGAAGTTACTTAGGTCCTTGGTGTTTTTGTCTACTTATGTTTTTCTCCTATTTCTTGCGATACTGGTTACAGACACCGGTGGCAGCGGACAACTACGGTGTCTCACATGATCCTTGTTCTGATGTCATGACAGCTTTCTCAGTAAAAAGCGTTGTCAGCACCGTGAGCCGTTCCCACCCACCCCTGTGAGTTGTAGGAGCCGGTGTGAATTTTGGAAGCAACTGCAATAAGGTCGACAAAAATCACCGAAGGTGTTGCACGGCTTTAGCTAAACCGTAAAATTGCATATCAAATTATGCAACGCTAATTTTTGTGGCTGGCAAAAACCCGCTAAACAAAAATCATGGCATGACAACTACTCGGCTCTGAAACAAAAGCAACGCCATCAAATAGACTTGCAGAAAAAAAATCTTAATTTTTTTTTCAGTTTCCAGAGACCACGTTTCCCACTGACACGCAATTTGGCGAGGGAACTAGATGAGCGCCAGCAACATGGCTTTTTGTTCTGCATGGATTTCTCACTTTTGGTTTTACACCGCTATCAGTACGCGTCTCTCACGGCTGGCTGCTCTCATCGATAACTCGGCCGAACAATCAGACCAATGCAGTGCATTTTTTCGGTCGGGGAGTGGATACAGGGGATACATACATTCTTCTTGACTCGCTACAAGCCAGTAGCCCTGTTCGCAGGTGTTGCCTAATGGTGCACGCTGGTGTCTAGTCGCGCGTTACTTTTTATAACAAGTCGGTTCTCCTAAATAAACAAAAAAGCGAGCACGCACCAAGCACAATTTTCGAAATAACACCGTTAGATTCCATGTGGCGAGCCTATATATGCCAATTTGATATATTATTGACTAATATTTGTCTAAGATTGTTGCAGTACTGTTAATTAGAAACAAAATGATTACTCCATAACGACACCTCAATAAAGAGCACATAGTGGGATGCTTCGAACAAAATTCATTTGGAGTGCGGTGCTAAACAACGTTTCCCTCTTTAAAATCGTGGTGTGGGTTAACTGTGGTGCTTTGCATATATATAACTATAAATCAGCGATAAATAAAAAGTGGCTTGAGTGGATGAATGTATAAAAATTTTAAACTTTATTAATTCCTGCGTATACGTCAGCGTCACGGTTTGGTGATGGAATCACCAGAGAAGACCCTGACGAAGGCTGAAAGCTGACCGAAACTTCGGAATCAAATAAGCTTGTCGTACGTTCATGCGCTCAAGCATATATATATATATATATATATATATATATATATATATATATATATATATATATATATATATATATGTGTGTGTGTGTGTGTGTGTGTGTGTGTCTGTGTCTGTGTGTGTCTGTGTGTGTCTGTGTGTGTCTGTCTGTCTGTGTGTCTGTCTGTGTCTGTGTCTGTGTCTGTCTGTGTCTGTCTGTGTGTCTCTGTCTGTCTCTGTCTGTCTGTCTGTCTCTGTCTGTCTCTGTCTGTGTGTGTGTGTGTGTGAGTGTGAGTGTGTGTGTGAGTGTGAGTGTGAGTGTGAGTGTGTGTGTGTGTGTGTGTGTGTGTGTGTGTGTGTGTCTGTGTGTGTGTGTGTGTGTGTGTGCGCTGGAAATGCATCAGTAGTCTTTTACAGCCCCAAAACACTGAGCACATGACCTGAGATACTCCTGAAGTAGAGGCCTGCCCATATTACTTAAGATATTTAAGCGTTTCAAGGCATTCAAATTCTTGATACTTACGCTTATAATACATTGGTTGTTCATATTGAAGGTAGTCCCCTTCATACGCCTGAAAGAGAGTGAAACGGTAATTATTAAAGAAACCATCAACACTGTGAATTTGTATTGCACAGCTATAAGTCAACTTTAAAATTAGATTCTTTGCAATCGCGGCGTTACGTTTTTGAACGATCGACAGTCCACAAAACAAGAAGAGAAGAAAAACAACATGAATACCATCGTGCGGCACGTTTTGCCTTGTCGAGCTGCAGTTGTCACGTCTCATTTTCAGAAAGTCAACTTATTAAGCTTCGATTATTAATCTCGAATTATATGTGAAGGAACGATCTCCGATGTAGAATTTACGTAGAATGCCTATATATATATATATATATATATATATATATATATATATATATATATATATATATATATATATACATATAGATGCTTTTAAACACGTTTTTTTCCTCCAGATATAAATTACAATTCGTTCTGATACATTCAATTATACTTTCTTTGGCACTATTGTCTGTTACACTTTATTATTATTGCAACAGAATCAAAAGTTGGGCTAGTTCTAAGTGCATGGTATACCTGTCAGTTCAAGCGCACGAATAAACAGAAAGGAAGAGAGGATAAGCGCTTTCTCGCATCTGAAGAATTTCTTAAAATGGGAAGAATATATAAACAAGCAATCAAAAAACAACGCATGCGTGTGCAGGCAAAAAGTACACCCGTGCACATCGAACATAATCTAGAAAATCAAATTATTTATCGTGCAGTGAAACCGAAGGCTGGCTGACGCATTGTTCTCCTCTTTTTCTTATGTGAAAAGCTTCTATCAACTCACGAGTTAATTTATTGTTAGATCCAAAAACCACTTCAGTCTCCTGAAAAAAGATGATAACAAACGCACTCTCTGCAATGAGCCCCGAGATGCGATGTGTCCAATGATTTCAAAGAAGAATCGTGCTCTCTGAGACGAACATTGACACACCTTCCCGACTTACCTATGTACACTTCACCACAGCTGAAAGGAGTCATGTAAACAACGCCTATTGCGCAGTCCACGAACTTTTTGCTGTGCTTCATGAGACATTGCGGAAACTCTCTGCGCATGCGCGAATAAATGAACTGCAGTTTTTTTCTTGGCTGAGAAAAGCACATCGACTTTATATCTATCAGCGACTTGCACACGTTCATGCGATGTCTTATGAAGGTAAGGAATCACTGCTATCCTCCTACCTTTTCAACTCTCATCAAGACGCCCCCAGTGGTTCCCTTCAAATTTAAGTTTCTTAATCATGTTCTTACGAACGGACGTGATGACGTCATTTGGATACCCTGCTTGTACTAGTTTTTTCACTTGACTATCAAAGCTCATTTTTATTCTGTGTTGGCAGTACTTTTCGAGAACGGAACCCAAACTTGTAGTAACGATACTTCTCTTCACTAGCTTAGAGTGGCTCGACCTGTTGAGTATAGGCTTTACGGATTTAGGACAGTAATATATCAAACATGCTGGGGTTCGAAGACCAAGTTAAGATCTAGAAATTGCAGTTGCTTTAGACGCAGCAATTCAAAAGAAAAGTATAGAATCTTGCCTGCTTCTTTAAACACCTTTAAAATATTCACAAAATCTCGCGTAAAATCTGAGGACGTAGTGAACACAAGCGAATCATCTACGTATCTGAATACGTCAACCGGGAGTTCTGACAAATGCTTTTGAAGTGCCACATCAATCTTTCGGAGAAAAATTTTGCTTAAAATTGGCGTTACTGCAGAGCCAGTGCATATTCCTGATCTCTGGACATAAAGATTACCACCTCAAGCCACAAAGGTTGACTTCATGTAGAAGGTAAGTAATTCTAGAAAACTAGATACAGAAGTTCCACACTTCAGGCTAAAAGAAAATTTGTCAATATCCTGGGCGATGCAGCTTTGAACGCTTGCCAGCAGCTCATCTTGAGGTATTGAATAGTACAAGTCCTCAATGTCTATACTGAAAGCGCTACATTTGCTAGAGCTATCGGGCTCATAATCTGTACCACCTCTTCAGAATTAGTGACGCGAGAAGGATCCGGGATAGAAAGAGTTCATAAATTGCTTCTAAGGTATCTCAAAACAATGTTTTGCCACGTGTCTGTTTCAGACACACTTGCTCTGAAAAGCATTTCTGGATTGTGTGTTTTGAACAAAAAAAATATTTTTGACACTTATTATTAGTGACACTTATTATTATTTTGTGAAAACACGTGAAAATAACCCCTTAAGTATACACTTCTTTCCCTAATTCATTAACGACGGTCTGGTAGTGATACATTTGGTGCCTTTAGGTAGTACACAAGAGACTATTGGTCAGCGGAGAGTTCGGAATAAGTTCACGTGCTACGTGACGCCAAACAGGTTCATAAAGTGTGTGCCACACTGGCTACTGTTGCGCTGACTGACACTCCCAAGTTTAGTTTCACATATATACCCAATAATGTGGATGGGTGGATGGCCGCCGTGGTAGCTCAGAGATAAGCATCGAACGCGTTATTCCAAGGTTGCATGTTCGGATTCTGCCCACAGCAAGTTATCTTTTGACCCACACATTACAATTCCTTCTGATAGCGTCCCCTCTAATTTGTTTGGCATTATTGTCTGTTAGATGTTATTATATTGTGTCAAAACACGCAAGAACGAGCCCTTAAGTATCCACTTCTTTCCCAAATATATATATATATATATATATATATATATATATATATATATATATATATATATATATATATATATATATATATATATATTGTTACGGGGTCGTGACGTGGCCGAAGACAGGAGACTTTGCGTTGGAATTTTTATTTGGGCGAACCTGTGCCTGGTAAACGGAAAGTCAGATTACAGTAGCAGTCTTGGACTGATAGCGGCGAACGGAGCGCCGGCCGTTGATCAACTATTGACAAGCGGCAAAATGCGTCGGCATTTATACTCTTTGGTCTACTAAAGTCCGGAAGCTTCTCGAAAACTGCACGCGCGTTTTGTGCTGAGAATTGTGTAGTGTTTTGGGGCGATAACAAAACTTGAGAAATGGAACGTGGCATTGCCCCCTCTGAAAAAAGGCATCGTCCCGATGCTTTAACTAAAGATGAAGGTACAACGATAATGCAAGAAAGCACAATGAATAAATTACGATACAGCAATATTCCGAAAAAACAATGTTTCAGTTGGTAATGCGCGTGAAACAGCTTGAGGTGCGCGACATGGACGACTTGAGGTCACGATCGGCGTCGTTAAGAGTTCGTGATGCCGTCAGGGACAACCTCGTAATCAAGTGGGCCGAAACGTCGAACAACCCTGTACGGTCCGAAGTACCGTCGCAGAAGCTTTTCACTTAGTCCACGTCGGCGTATCGGCGTCCACACCCAAACACGTTCACCGGGCTGGTATTCCACGAAGCGTCGTCGAAGGTTGTAACGATGGCTGTCGGTCGTCTGTTGATTCTTGATACGGAGACGCGCAAGTTGTCGGGCTTCTTCGGCGCGTTGAAGGTACTCGCTCACATCGAGGTTTTCTTCGTCGGTGACGTTGGGTAGCATGGCATCGAGCATCGTTGCCGGGCTCCTTCCGTAAATCAATTTGCATGGAGATGTATGCGTCGTCTCCTGCACCGCCGTGTTGTATGCGAAGGTCACGTACGGAAGAATGGCGTCCCACGTCTTGTGTTCGACATTGACATACATTGCCAGCATGTCGGCGATCGTCTTGTTTAGCCGCTCGGTGAGGCCGTTGGTCTGTGGGTGGTACGCTGTCTTCCGGCGGTGGTGTGTCTGGCTGTATGCCAAGATCGCTTGAGTAAGGTTTGCAGTAAATGCCCTTCCTCTGTCGGTGATAAGGACCTGCGGGGCACCGGGACGTTCGTTCATGTACAGGACGCCCCCGTCAAGCCGTGAACCCAGCCCACGTCTCGGAGAAGACACCGACGCCAACCAAGAGCAGCGAACAAGCCGCCGACAGCAAGGTCTCCCACTGGAGTACGGGCTTCTACAAGAGAAGGCGCGGAAGACCATGCCATGACCTCGACTGCAGCAACAATGACAACCGGAGCGTCCCAGCCCGCGATCGTCAATCATGAACCCAGGGAACCACCAACGTTTCATGGGTCATCGTTTGAAGATCAGGAAACCTGGCTAGAAACATTCGACCGTGTGGCCCCCCTCAACCACTGGGACAACAAAAAAAAGCTCCGTCGAGTGTAATTCTACCTTGAAGACACCGCAAGGACCTGGCTAGAGAATCGGGAGTTCACGCTCGGAACGTGGGATGTCTTCTGCGGTGCATTTCTGCAAACGTTCGCGAGCGTCGCTCGCAAAGAGAGGGCTGCTGCTCTACTATAGATCCGGGTTCAGCTACCCCGCACCTCCACCAGATGTCACGGGGTCGTGACGTGGCCGAAGACAGGAGACTTTGCGTTGGAATTTAACTGTTTATTTGGGCGAACCTGTGCCCGGTAAACGGAAAGAAAGAGAATTTTATTTCCGGATATATCATGCACAGCCTATGTGCACACATAAAAATGGACAATGGTGAACAGTGCGTATGTACAATGCAAGCTGTTATATACAGCGAAAGAACTTATTGCATATGCAGTGACGTACAATGCAAAGATTGTTCAACAAAGACAGGACATTCTTGCCATCGAGAAGATTAAACTTAAATAAACAGTGGGCTATATGAACAAAGAAGGGGAGGTCATTCACAGTGAAGGGTGTTGTTTTGCATTCACCTGTGAGGAAAATTTGCTCTGGCGCTCAAAAACAATACTGCACAAAAGGACATGTTTATAAAGAAGAAGAGAAAAATACACACTATAATGTCGCAGTGCCTTTCCCTCCTCAATAGGGAGGGAAAGGCATAGACACTCTTTTGCTTTTTTACGATAATAAATCGCGTAGACCATCGTCGGAGGAAAGCCTCCACTCTCAGCATAACTAATTCTGTGTTAAGATGCATAAGCATTATGTTTCTTAGCCGATGTAGTAGAGGAAACATGGCTCTCTGCGGGCGTCCCCTCAGACGGGTCAGTCCTTTTCGTTTTCGTATGACGAAGGCTCCGATAGCCATTAAGAGTACGACAAACTTATCCCTGTGGCTTGACTTCTACTGCACACTTGTTTGGAACATTTTGGTAACCATGCACCAAAAGGTGCGTGCATATATACATTCATGGAAGACATGGTTCAGTGTTTGGACGCTACCACATTGCGGGCATGTGGCGGAGGGCGCCACGCCCCACGCCGCAAGGCGGTCAGCCAATGGTGAAGCCTCCCATTCCCTAAGCCAGTTTAGGTCACGGACCTCGGAGGGGAGAGACGTGTTTGTAAAGGTCCAACGTCTTTTCGCCCGAAATTCCGGTGTTGTTCTTCAGATAGGCTATTAAATGCTAATGATTCACTCATGTCGGTGGAGGACATTTCCATAAGTTCTTGAACTGGAAGATTGTTTCGCCATTGTTGCAAAAATTTTTTAACATATGTGTAATACACCGATGGCTGTTCGGCAGCTGGTCCTGTGTTGTTTACTAAACCGAAAACTCTTCTAGAGGTTTTTAGCAGATACACTAGGAGTTGCTTGCCTCGATACGATGAGTTCTCTAAGAGTGCCCAGGTGTTTTTGAGAGCCAACATGCGGCACAATACATCAAGGTTGGGTACACTGAGCCCTCCCCATTTTACTGGTAGGCGAACCAAGGCTCTGGCGACAGCTTTGGCGTGGCCATCCCAAAAAAAAGGAGCCACACGCAGTAGCCACTCTCAGCAGAACCCGACGAGGTGGTCGAGCAATTCTGGCTACATAAAGAAGGGGCGCTGTTTTGCTGGATTTCATTAGATAAGCTCTTTCAGTAAAAGGTAGTTGGAACGTTCTGGCAACTTCGATGCGTCTGTCCACTTTCTGTTGGATTTCTTTCCATGTGGTGCGGGCTACCTCACCAGTCGAGAGGAAAGTTACACCTAAGACTTCAACGCCTTGAACGATTTAAACGCCATCAGGGAACTCTTCAATGTACATTCCAAAGCACAATGCCTTGCTTTTTCCGGGATTAAGACGTGCTCCCGACAGGTAACTATACGTGTGGAATATTCGCAGAAAGGCTCTGTAGCTATCTATGTTCCGAATAAACAGCGAGATGTCACCGGCGTATACCGCTACTTTCACTTCGCCGAAGCATGGAAGAGGGAAACCGCGTAACGAAGTGCAGTCCTGGATTTGTTTCAATAATGGCTCTATGCATAATACAAAGTGGATTGCGGAGAGGGGACAGCCTTGTCGAATGCCCCTACTTACTGCAGTAGGTTAAGATGTATAGCCATTCACTGCTAATGACGTTTCGATGTCTGTGTATAATAAGCGGGGGGTGTCGGTTAAATGGGCTGGGAAGCCATAACACTCAAGCACAGCGAAAAGATAGTTCCATTCTACGCGATCAAAAGCTTTTTCCTGATCCAAGGAAACAAAAATGCCAAATATCTGTGCTCTTGTAGCGTACGTGAATAAATCGCCAGTCAGAGCAAGCGAGGAATAGATCGTACGACCTGGGACACAGCATGTTTATATGTCGCTTACTATTTTCGGTAGAATGGTTGTTATGCGGTTTGCAAGGATGGCTGTCAATATATAATAATCCGAGTTAAGTAGCGAAATGGGCATCCACGCCCTTAAATAGGACGGCTCTCCCTCGCTTTTAAGCAACAGTATTACTCTGCTCTCATGAAACGTATTCAGTCTGATTCCGTCAGCAAGAAGGCCATTTAGCATTGTCAAAAGGTGGTCTTGTATTGTTTCAAGGAAGGTTTTGTAGAAACTCATAGGTATCCCGTCAGGGCCGGTGGCGGCGGTTGTGTTCATGCGCTGAAGCGCGATGCGTAATTCATCCAGCGTCACTGGGCTGCACAGACCATCACGGAGCTCCTCCGGTACGCGAGAAGTTCCCTCGCAAAACTCATTAACTATGGTGGTATAGTTCACGTCGTTTGCGTTCTCCGCCCTGATAAGATTCGAAAAATGTGTTCCAAAGACCCTCAATATGTCTTCTGCTCGTGTAGACTGTTCGCCGTTCGGCAACTGAACGAAAGGGACATGCATTTGTTCACCCAAGGAGCCGTTGCGAACACTTCGAAGAACACCTGGATCTGAAACTGGTCGTCCGTTGATAAAAGACTGCGCAGCCGTGCGCGAACTAAGACGTAGCAAAAGTTCGTACCACGCCTTTAACTGATCGAGATAGTCGTGCATTGCAAACGTCAGCGTATTGCCTCTGCGTACAACGCGCGCCTTTCGTAGCGTGTCGTTTATCTTTGTCGTCAGGCGCGCTTTCCTTTCGCGCTCCGCTTTGATAAGCTCGGCGCGCTAACTGTGTTTCAATGCGTCCCAGCTGCGGGGTGGCCAATGCGGCCTATCGCACGCTTGCTCTAGTGCATCGCGCAGTAGTGCTACGCTTTCCGGGTCGTGCACAATTGTGGTGTCCGTTTTCTAATGGTTTCTAAAGGTAGTGGACTGTTCAAAGAAAAGTTTTACCGACACTGGAAAGTGGTCTGTAATGCATGGAGCGCTGGGAAATATAGGACTTCGCAGCTTTGGACATGTGTGGCTAGCACTTCAGGAAATTAGTAGCGATCTAGCCTGGTCATGTTGGAACCCCGTTGCCATGTTGCAACGAAGTCATTTCCGTGAAAGTCGACCCACGCATCCCCGAGCTTGATTTATTTGTGGGGTTTAACGTCCCAAAACCACCATATGATTATGAGAGACGCCGTAGTGGAGGGCTCCGGAAATTTTGACCACCTGGGGTTCTTTAACGTGCACCCAAATCTGAGCACATGGGCCTCGACATTTCCGCCTCCATCGGAAATGCAGCCGCCGCAGCCGGGATTTGAACCCACGACCTGCGGGTCAACAGACAAGTACCTTATCCACTAGACCACCGCGGCGGGGCACGCATCCCTGAGCTTGAAGTTGCGGATGAGTTGTCGCAATGCGCTAACTCCGCTATACTGTCTGCTTTCTCTGCGTCCGCGCGCATCTCTTTCGGTGTCCTCAACACAGTTAAAATCCCCTACTAAGAAAGTGGGGTAGCTGTCAAACATAAATGAGTCGAGTGAATTGAAAAACTCGGCCGTGCCCCCACGTTGAGCTGGGGCATATATTACGAGCGCCCTTAGTCGTCTGCCGTGAAGGTCAAAATCTACTGCTATTGTGCGACCGTCAAAACCATTAACACAGTGTGCTCTTCGACGTAACGCTCGTGTCAAAAAAACAACTCCAACTCCGCACATGTTTGAATCGGTCAGCGAAAAAAAAAAAGCTTCGACTCCAAATTGCGAACAAAAGGATTGCACATCATAAGGGGTCTAAGAAGAGGATATCGACATGACGTGACCTTGCGAAGTGCCTGACTTCACTCTGCTTATCTTGGCGTCTGAAACCCCTGAAGTTTAAGGAGAGAAAATGCACCGTAGCCATTTTGAAAAGGGCGTGTGCGCGCAAACTTCCGCAAAGCCCATTTCAGAGGGTGGGGCGAGCGCTCAACGAGTGAACATGAATAAAAAGAGAAATGCTCTGACGTCGTCAGAGCATTAGCGAGTTTTTGGGGCTTACTACTGTCCGTAGAGCCATCAGAGTCCGTGTTCGGTGAGTGGGCACGTTTCGTGGCGGGACGGTCAACTTCCATGGCGCTGGCACCGACACTCGCACCAGCGGCCGCACCTATAATCTGGTAAATGGCGTTAGACAGGCTTATCTTACGGGTCTGGGCAGAGGATTTGCCAGCGCGGGCGCTCAGCGTTATCGGTGGCATAATCACCGCCGTGGTCTTGACTGCGCCGATGACCGGAGCTTCTGCACGTGCCGTTGTTCTGGTGCCGCGTCCTATCGAAGCTCTCGGCGCCTCGGAGCTGCTGGTGGCGCCACCTATGTCTGAACTGTAGCACTCTTGGTCTCTGCTAAGTACGGGCACACTGGCTTCGACTTTGGATGAGCTGTGCTCTTCATAGGCGTCTGGCGAAAAGTCGCTGGTCTCGGACAGGTCGTGAGGGGTTGACGAGGCTTTCTCAGACAGGGGAGGCAGGTCTCCTGCGTCTTGTGGTTCAGTATGGGCGTCGGTATCGCTTGTGTCGGTGTCACTCGCAGGCTCGAGCACCGGATAATTGTCTTGCAATGCGGGCGTGAGGTCGGTACACGCTTGTTCTTCAGTTGCCGCTGCTGCGGCCGCTGCGAAGGACTTTGGACGTACGCAGTCGGCTGTTGCATGGCTGCCCGAGCACTTGCGACACGGTTTTGCGCATCCCTTTGTGGCATGTACAAACACGTTGCAGCGTGTACAATGGGACGTGGCACAGTCTTTGGCAATGTGGCCAGCATTTCGGCATTTAGAGCACACTTTCTTAACACCCCGGTAGCCACACAGGAAAATGTAGCCTTGAACTGTCAGAAAGTTCAGTATTTGGCTTTTCATTTCCACTCGCGCCACACGGACACCTGTGCCAACCCCAGGGTGGCCCTTGAACACTGGCTCGTGGATATGTTGCCGTAGGCGGAGAGAGCAGTAGCTAGGGCTGCGTCGCTTACCCGCAGCGGTATCCGGAAGACTGTGACGTGGACTATTTCAGGACCTACGCTGACTATAGAAACTGATTCGCCGTTCAAGAGAATGGCGCCCCGGCTCTTCAGCTTGGTGGCTGCTTGGACGTTTGCGGCTGCGGCGCCGAATTTTGTACCTCCTATGTGCTGGAGGGACTTGATACCGGCTATGCTGGTTACTGCTTCAAGGACATCTATGATGTCGTCGACGGTGCTCCCCTCTGGAGCGCTGAAGTTAAAGCAACGAGCTTTTGGCGGTGGCGCTGCGAAAGCCATCACACTTCCGTCCTGGCCCTGGCTCCCACGGATAGCGCTGTGGTGCCTGGGCGTTGGCTCACGATGAAGGCCTGGACAGAGCCATGGGGGTGTCCAGCGGTTCGCTTGATGCTCGAGGAGATGGGGTCGACGACTGGCAGCGTGCCTGGTCGCGGGAATCCCGGCACCAGGTCAGCGGCGAACGCAGCGTCGGCCGTCGATCAACTACTGACAAGCGGCGAAGTGCGTCGGCATTTATACTCTTGCCATCGAATGTTCTAGCGTTGTCGCTGGCGGTGGCATAGGTTCCAGAATAATCTGTACAGTTCGCAGAGTGGGTGTGATCCTATCAAAATGGAACGTGGAAATATATATATATATATATATATATATATATATATATATATATATATATATATATATATTTATTTATTTATTTATTTATATATATATAAAGTTTACATAAGGGCTCGTTCTTGCGTGTTTTCACAAAACATAATAACATCTAACAGACAGTAATGCCAAGGAATGTATAGGGGAAGTTATTAGAACAAATGGAATTTAAATAAGAAGAAAGAAAAGTGGGCGAAAAAATAACTTGCCGTGAGCAGGAGTAACCAGCCGTTCCTGCTCAAGGCTGGTTATTTTTTCACTCACTTTTCTTTCTTCTTATTTCCATTGCATTTGTTCTAATACCTTCCCCTATACATTCCTTGGCAATACTGTCTGTTAGATCTCATATATATATATATATATATATATATATATATATATATATATATATATATATATATATGACGTAGGAAGGCAGTGACTGATGGTAGACGCAGTGAATGAAGAAATGCTTTTGGAATAAAAATGGTGGTTATGCCATGCCTCTCAGTCATCATAGCTAGTTAGTAATGTGGGGTCTTATGGTACAAAAGCAAGAATAGCTATAATGCGCCAGACACTATGTGATTTTGATAATAGGGTTATATTGTGAGATGAAAACAGATTTTCCTTTACAGTTTTTTAAAGAACTGTGGCCTCTAGAAACCGAAAAAAATCCTCTATGAGGATGATCGCATTTTATAACAGAAATAAGATTGGGTGTTAAGGTGTTTGGGTTCTGTAAAATTCGTTAAAATGGGTGTGTCTTCTTTTTTTCAAGGACTGGGAATGCTATTAAAATGTAATTGATAGTCAGTGGTTTGCAATGTTCGCATTTTGGCTAATGTTCTCCGCGCTGTAAAAAGTTGTCGGTGAGGTGAGTATGACATATCTGCAGGCGGCATAGTGTTACTTCGATGAAGAGCTTCTGGTGACTGCATAACGTTCATTTTAGCAAATTAGGCTTGACAATTTTAAGCATTTTGTGCACTTGAGCCTGCCACTCTCGTTGCCATTTTGCTCAAAAGGCTGTCCGACATCAGCTAAAACAGTCTTCGAATGGTACCCTTATATCTGCTATGCTTTTATGACTTGCTCTTGTTGCTACCCTGTCTGCCGTTTCGTTTCCTGGGATACCAACATGGCTCGCCACCCATAAAAGTATGATTGTCTTGCCATTTTTTTCAGCTCTGTTTACCTTCTGTAAAATGTCGCGAAGAAACAGTTCGCTTTCCGACCTTGAATGTAGGGTTTTTAACGCCTCAGTGTATATCGCCTGAGGGTTTTTAACGCCTCAGAGTTTTTTTTTTGGTTTCTTGATAAAATTTCTTCCAGAGCAATCAAAAGAACATATACTACTGCTGTGAAGACATATACAAATGGCGGCAGTCTCATGCATGTTTCTGAGTGTTTTGATATGACTGCACTTCCTGTATGTTCTTGAGTTTTTGATTCTTTAGTGCAGTAATCAGAATTTGTGTTATATTTTTCTTCTATAGCTAGAAAATCCTGGATAACTTGTTCCCGTGGAGTTTCCTACTTCCTTAATTGAGTTAGGGTAATGTCAGTGTAGTACGCGAAGTCCAACTATGGAGGAAGTTTTTCCGCGGCATTCGGACAACGCTTAGCACCTGATTCGGCACCTTATATTCTAAACATATTTCTTGAAAGCGCTGGAGAAGTGGTCTTCGTGTGACGTCTGTTGTTGTATCGTATTTGGTACCGATGTGAGAGATAATAGTGCAACATATGTGGCTTGGTTTTGATTGGGTTCATAATACATATATTGCAGTAAGTAGTGCTCTTCTTTGTTACACGCAAAGCTCGATGCCTTCAACATATAAACTCTGGACGGCTGAAATTCTATACGCCCCAGTCGCCAAGTGCAATCCGTGATTCTGTATTGGGTCAAGAATTTGGAGGTAAGATTTTCTGGCTGACCCGTAAATAACGCTGTCATAGCCACGTATGCAGCGCACAATCGAGCGGTATATGCGTAAAAGGCAGACTCGATGGGCACCCCAGTGTTTCCACGATACTATCTTCAGTATTTCAAGCTCCTTGTTTGCTTTCTTTTTTTGTATAATTCGTGTGCAAAATGAAGTTTAGTTTTCTGTCAAAGACTAGACCCAGGAACAAGTGTTGCGACTTGAGTGGCAGTGCACTATTGTTTATTTCAAGAACGGGGTCCGGATACAAGCCACGCTTTGGCGAAAAAAAGTATGGTAACGGTTTTCTAAGTAGAAAATCGAAAGGCGTTTTGATTGGCCTATTTGGTCAGATTGTTGATGGTTAGCTGCAGCTGGCCTTCACATGCAGATATACTTTAAGCCCGATATGCTATCTGAAGATCGTCAACATAGAATGAGTGCTTTGTTGAGGGTGGGATTACTGAATTGATTTTGACTACGAGGAGTGTAGTACTTATCACGCAGCCCTGCGGCACACCAACCTCTCGGAAAAAGAAACACGTGATAGTGCGGAGCCCAACCGTGCCTGAAAGTTTTGGTTTGATGGAAAGTCAGAAAATCTATGAAGCATTCTTCCGCGTATTCCGAGATTCGCCAGTGTTCTCAGTATACCGTACCACCACGTGGTATAGTAAGTATCTCCAGGTCTAAAAACACTACTAGGTAGTGTTGCCTAGTAAGAAGGCCTCATGTGCTGTGTGTTCGAGACGAACAAGAAGATCGATCGTTGAAAGGCCTTTCTTATATGCACACTGATGATCATAATGCAGGTTGTCTAATTCAAGGGTGTATGTTAGTCTGATGCTCCTTATGCTTTCGTGGGAATTTACCATGCAGCTTGTAAGTGCTATGAGCCCATAGCTACCAGGTGAAGTCGGTGGTTTTCCAGTTTTTAGAAATGGCACAATGGTTGCCATTTTTTATTTTGTGAGCATTTTACCACTTTTTCAAATCACGTTAAAGAAATTTTATAAAGCCTGCATGGCAGCTTGTGACAGGTGCGCGAGCATTGCATAATGAATTCCGTCCGGCCGGACTGCTGTGTGTTTTCTGTGCGAAAGTACAGTGTTTAACTCTTGGATTGTCAAAAGAACGTAGTCTTGTATGCCAGAAAAAGATGGCATGTAATTGAAGAACAGGATATAATGTAAAAGTGTTCCCCTAGAATGTCCGCCTGCTCTTCTATAGATTTCTGTCTGCCTGGGTCTGTAAGTATGGGCATTAGCAGATGAAAAGTAGTAGCCGCTGAATTTTCTAACCTGGTTCCACATTTTCGTGAATGTGGTTGTGCCATTTGTTGTAGATATATACTTAGGTCAGGACAGTTTTTCGGCATCTCTACGAGTATATTGTGCTTTTTCTTTAGCCCTTTTGAACGAGAGAAGGTTTCCTATGTGTGGTAGCTACGAAAGTTGCGCCATGCTTTATTTTGTAGTTTTTTTTTTTTTTGGCTTTTGCACACTCACGGGTCCACCATGGCTTAAACTTTCTTCCCATTAGTCTTGAAATCTGGGAAACAGCTTGCTCTGCTGCAGTCACAATACAAGCAGTGAACTTGTCATTTATTTATTCCTTTGTTAAGTGTTCAGAGAACTCATCCTGTAGATTAGCTTTCTGTTTAAACAAAGGCTAGTTAGCTTGGTGAAACTTCCAACGCTGTGGGCGAGAGTGTATGGTTGGAAGTGGTGATGTTAGCTTTACAACCGACGGTAGATGGTCACCACAGTGAGGATTGTTTATTATTTCCCATGTTAAATCAGCAAACAGTGAGCTAAAGCACAATGCCAAATCCAAGCTACACATGGTTTCGGTGCCTGGAAAGTAGTATGTTGGTGATCCAGTGTTTAAAAAACAAACATTGTTAGAATAAAATCTTTAATTAGCTCTCCTCTACTGTCAATCTTTACACTACCCTATATATGTTGTTCGCATTGAAGTCTGCTGCATTCAGAAAAGGTTCATGTAGCTGTTCCACAATCAATCCTATATCTTTTACTATAAAAAGTATAAGAGGTGGAATGTATATGGAACAAACAGTGATAGCTTTATGTGACAGAATGGTGACTGCTGCCATTTCAATGCAGCTGTTAACTATAACTTATCTTGCCACTATACCACTTCGGACAATAATGGCGACGCCGCCCGATGGTCGGTTGCCTTGTGAGTGGTCGCGACGTATAACAGTGTAACCTTTTAGTATTTTGGTCTTTTGGTCTCATATTTGTTTCCTGCATGCATAACGCTGCAGGAGAGAAGCTTGTAAATATGCCCTTACCGTCACTCAGGTTTGATGTCATGCCTTTGCAATTCCAATGAACGATGTGTGCCATTATGTGAAATGTTGTGTATATATTTAGTACTTCGAGTTAGTTGTGCGTGAGCTAAACAAAATTGGCATCGTATCTGCATGTTACACTGTAAATATCGTTTAAATTCGATAATTTTGCGTCTGGAGAGATTGAGCTAATACTCTGCGCAAGAAAATTGGTGAATGGCATTCTTGAGGCGCTGTGTTAGACTGCCCCGAGCATGCAGCGGAGGCGAACGAGTGCACCAAGTCACGTGAGACACGAACGCTATCTCGCAGTTATTTGGAAAACAAAGCGTACGCGCTCTGTGCGGCTGTCTCGGAGGTGATAAGGTGTAGAACGCAAGGCGACGCGTAGGTGCCACCACCGTGTCGTCTTAGAAAAGCGTTGGAAACACTTACCTTTTTCGTGGAAGTGTTACACAGTTAGCGCAACGTAACAAAAGCTACGGTCCTTATAATTACCTATGTATGCCCTTTCTAGTAAGAGACATGCATACAGGATATTCACGTGTTGTTATGGTGCCTCATATATGTGAAATAATTGCTTTTCAATCGATTATTGAACAAGTATGAACGCTGAATCATGAGTAATTTTGGTGGGCACTGCGGATGGGGTCGACTGTTTGGAGTATCATTTGGCCACTTTCGTGTTGTTTAGGGTACCGTTTAGCTGCGCCTGTCAGGCTTTCCGTGTCCGATGGACTCACGTCCATGGAATATGCACAACTAGGGTACTCAACACTGCTGGTGCTAGCAAAAATACTGGCCTTTTCAAGAGAGGATGGCTACTTCGCACCGTCGTTGAGACATCCTTTGCCACAATATAAGGTTGGCTGGCGCCAACAATGATCCAAGCTTTAGGGCCTCCCTAAAAAGGCACTTGGTGCCTTTTTTGCTCTTGTGTGAGAGACGGATTGCGGCCAATAGGTCCTAGAGTTCAACCTCAGTGCTTACAGAGACCATTGGCGGTGCCTTCCCCCTCTGCACCGCTTCAGCGTGGGTGCCCTTTTGGACGAGCGCCACTCGCTTGCGTGCTCCTGAATACGGTATTTTTTCTTTGGTTTTCAGTGTAAGTATGTCCTTTTGTTTTCGCCATTCTGGGCAGGAACACGAGTATGCTGCATGGGGCCACTTGCAGTTCACACAGCCTAAAACGTTGGTGCACTCCCCATCAATATGTTCATTCTTGCCGCATTTCACACAGGTTCGATTACCACGACATGAATGGTGCCTGTGCCCGAGCCGCTGGCACAGGAGGCACCTACGACCATTAGGTATGTAGGGCCTCACACGGACGTATAGGTATGCTACCTCAACGGCTGTAGAAAGAGTCGTGCTTGCAAAGGTTAGTACTAAATTTCTTCTGCCGGTTTTCTTGCTGTCTCTACGGATGATTGCTCGTCTGGCAAGTACACCTTGATCCGCTAGAGCTTCCACAATTTCTTGGTCAGTGCACTTGATTAGCTCATTGTCGTATACTACTCCTCACGTGTTATAGAGAGATTGGTGAGCTGTTACATGAACTTTCTGTTGTCCAATTTTAAAGTGTTTGATTTGTCGCTTTGTTCTTTATTTTACACTTCTACGAGATCTCCTGAATTCATTTTTTGCTCTGTATTTGCTTCCAATGCATTCTTTGATTGCTTTTGAAATCTGAAATTATGTGTCCAGAACCTTTTCTCAGTCAATGACATTACAACAAAACATTGTGTAGTCGCTCTCTTTAGTGAGCAATTTTTTTATTTCCTTAGGTGCGACCCCTTTTACGGCACCAATCATTGTGGAAAGGGGGGCACCTTTCTCCATGGAAAACCATGCTCATTCGGTAGCTATGCTGGTCACCCACCATGTAGCCCAACAAGGGGAATGTATACAGACGTTAGCCATACATTGCTACTATAAACCTATGGTGCTGACCAAGGGAGGTTAGACCCGCTGGGTTAACCATAGCCGCAAGGAAACGCGGAAGTAAACGTAAAGGAGAGGATGACAGGACAGGTAAAAAGTTGGTGATAAACACGAAGATGAAGGAAGAGATAGAAGGGAAAGGTGACTGCCAATTTTCTCTGGGTCGGTTAGCCTAGGGGTGCCGTCTACAAGAAGCCGGGGCCAAAGGGGCATGTTGCCTCCACTGGGGGGCTTTAAAGATCCAAGCACCCAGCGTCGACTCAATCTCCCCGTTATCTTGGGTCCGTGGTGTCGCTACACACCAAACGCCTACTTACACAGACACCCCTGCGGGGAGTCTATATATATATATATATATATATATATATATTGTAACAGACTGGAAAAGGGTAGAGAGGAGAAGCAGAGGAAGACGAATGGTCTTGGCACGATCGCAGTGTGCTGCCGCAAAGGACCATCGTTCACCTCCTGTAAATAAAGCCATCTTATCACAGCTCGCTGTTACAGTTGTGGTAGACGTGCTGGGTAATCGACACCCGAAGACGGAAGGTGAACCGCAAGTTCTTCGACGGAGCCGTCGCATTGCTGGACTTCCACCGAATCCATCTGGGCTGGACATGTCCCACAACGCAAATGAACACCGACCCCTCTCGACTCCTGCGCCGACCAATTCGGCTCCACAACTGAGAGATGCTCGTCCCTTTGCCGGCAGACCAGATGAAGACGTCGAGGCTTGGCTTATCCATTACAAACGGGTGAGCGCCGCTAACAAATGGGATGCCGCTTCTCAGCTTTTGTACGTCGTGTTCTTTCTGACCGATACTGCATTAATGTGGTACGAGAATCGGGAGGAAACGCTAACGACGTGGGACAGATTTGTTTCTGAAATCAAAGAGCGTTTCGGCGACCCAACAACAATAAAAAAAGAGCTGAACAGACGCTAATGCAACGCGCTCAAGTGCCAGGTGAAACTTGCACAACCTACATTGAGGAAGTCATGAAGCTATGTAGAACCATTGACTCCGGAATGTCTGAGGAAGACAAAGTCGGGCACATTCTAAAAGGAATCGCCGAGGATGTTTACAGTTTCCTCATCGCGAAAGACCCCTTGACATCTGTCACCGATGTCATTCGTCATTGCCGCAATTTCGAGCAACTAAAGACGAGGCGCATCACGCCAAAATTCGGCAGGCTGCCCAATGTGACGACCATCGCGAGCATAGACAGCAACCAGGCACCTGATCTTGCAACAACAATCGGGCAGATCGTACGTGAAGAACTCGGCCTGTACGCGCAAGTGGCAAACCACCCAAACACTCATCCTCCCTATCAGCCACCAGAGTTCGAGCGAAACGTTGCTTCATTCTCCTCGCACCGAGTGGCGGAGGGCTTTGAGGATTCTGATGCCACACCTCAGTATCAGCCACGTCTATACGATAGAAGCCCTGCCTATGACGCACGATCACGACGAGCACAGCCACATTCTTATACTCAGGGTTCTCAGCCGGACTACGTCCCGCTGCGGCAAGGACAGTATCAACCCTACAACCAAGATGTGACTTACGACGAATACAATGAATTCCAGAGAGTGGCAGAAACCCGTTCATTGCGTGATAACGAACTTCCTCACCGACAGCAGCGGCCCAGGATTCGTTCCATTCAAGATAGTATAAACCGTGACCCTCCCTTGTGCTACAACAGTGGTTTCACTGGGCATATTGCTCGGTATTGCCGCCAACAACGGCGCCAATCACGAAGGACACCAGCCATGTCTTCGCCACCAAGACCCGGTGCGTCATATGACCAGTGGACAACTGACTTGTTTTCAAGGGACCGTTTTTTGCGCGAGACCAGACGCAATGATTCGCCAGCATCCGAGCGGAGTTTGACACCACCATCCAACCGTTCTCGTCGCTCGCCGTCTCCTCTGCGTCGTTCTTCTCCGCTGCCGGGAAACTAGCATCCGCGGCCAATGGAGGTGAAGTCGCCGGATGGTCTTTTCAAGATATACCCCTGCCTATTGTTATGATCAAAAACAAAGTGAATGTGTTGATTGATGGAATACCGACGATGGCGTTAGTTGACACTGGGGCGACTGTCTCTGTGATGAGCCTCGCCTTCAGAAACCGCTTAGGTCGCAAAGTTATGTTTTCATGGGACAATACAATCACCTTTCGTGGTGTAGGTGGCGAGTGGCTTAATCCTATTGGTGTATGTGCTGTCAGTGTTTCATTGACTGGAAAAGTATTTGTATCGGAATTTCTGGTTTTATCTCGTTGTTCACACGATGTCATTCTTGGTATCGATTTCCTGGAACAATGCGGTGCTTCCGCTGACTGTGGTAGTGGGGGAACATCACTAAACAATTTGTTTCCACCGTCGCTTTCCGAAAAAGACTACCGTGACGAAGACAGGAACACACTTAGTGTGATTGATGAAGTGATAGCACCATCTTGGTGCCTGACACCCGTTCAAGTCTCTTCCACAGCGGTTGATGATGCTTGTGTTGACCTCGTAGTGGGGCCTCTGCGCAAGAATTGTTTGAAGAAGGACATACTTGTGCCTTGTTCTGTTGTGTGCATGACGAAAGGAGTAGCAACATTGTGGGCGCTGAACTGTTCTGCCACGCCGGTTGTGCTTCCTCGCGGGATGAAGATAGCTCTCTTTGATGAAGCCTCATGCAACTCGATAGCAGCAATAGCTACGGACCTCCCCACCTCTTCCTCTGCTTGTGATATTCGCCATAATGAAGATCTAATGCTCGCTATGATCAGCAAGACTCTCAGTACGACGGAACGGCAAGCGCTGGTGCAGGTCCTTTCCCGGCATGTTGCTGCTTTCGACTTCAAACATAGAGATGCACCCCTTCAGTTACCCTCGTTCCGCACTCGTCACAGAATAGACACTGGCTCTGCACACCCCATCCGCCAAAAGCCCTACCGAGTGTCATCCTCTGAGCGCAAAGTTAACGCCGAAGAAGTAAAGGACATGATGAACAAAGGGGTCGTGCAAGAGTCGTCCAGCCCGTGTGCAGCCCCGGTAATTCTTGTCAGGAAAAAAGTTGGTTCCTGGAGATTCTGCGTAGATTACAGGCGTCTAAACACTGTGACGAAGAAAGATGTATATCCCTTACCACGGATTGATGAGGTCATAGATTGCTTGCATGCCGGTTCCTATTTTTCAACGCTTGATTTGCGGTCAGGTTATTGGCAAATACCTATGGAACCCGGCGACAAAGAAAAGACTGCTTTCATGACTCCGGATGGCTTATTTGAATTTAATGTCATGCCTTTTGGCCTTTGTAATGCTCCGGCCACCTTTGAAAGATTTATGGACACAGTATTACGTGGTCTAAAATTGGAGATGTGCATGTGCTACCTTTACGATGTTGTGATCTTTGGCCGTACGTTTGAGGAACATAACAACCGTCTCAGTCTTGTTCTCGACTGCATCGAAAAAGCCGGGCTGGTTCTGAATTCTAAAAAATGTCACTTTGGCGAACGTCAAACTCTCGTGCTGGGGCACTTGGTCGACAAGGATGGCGTCAGACCCGATCCTCGCAAGATAGAAGCAGTCAGCTCTTTTAAATCACCGCAGTCCGCACGAGAACTTCGCTCATTTGTCGGCCTATGCTCATATTTTCGTTGTTTTGTTCCACGATTTGCGGAGATCGTGTATCCGCTGACAAACGTCTTGCGACAGGATGCAACCTTCAACTGGACACCAGAGTGTGACGCCGCCTTCTCACAACTCAAGTTTGTACTAACGTCAGCACCACTGTTGGGTCACTTCGATCCATCTGGCCCGACTGAGGTTCACACAGACGCTAGTGGTATCGGTGTAGGCGCGGTGCTTGTACAACGTCACAATGGCGCAGAGCATGTCGTGGCATATGCCAGCCGTTGCCTGAGCAAATCAGAACGCAATTACACAGTTACGGAACAGGAATGTCTGGCAGCTGTTTTCGCTGTACAGAAGTTTCGTTGTTATCTTTACGGGAGGCCATTTAAGATCATTACCGATCACCATTCCTTATGCTGGCTGGTCGGTTTGCGTGGCCCCTCTGGCCGCCTCGCACGTTGGGCGCTGCGACTTCAGGAATACGACTTTACGGTGTCGTACAAGAGTGGCCGTCGTCACGCTGACGCAGACTGCCTCTCCCGGATTCCTCTTGCGACTACTGACTGCGATGCTGAGAATTTTGACGACTGCCTTGCTGCTGTTACAAGCACGTTCCCCAACGCGGCTGATTTCCAAAGAGAACCACGCAACGATCTCAACTTGGATCCTCTTTTTGCCGCCACACATGCCTCCCAACACAGCGGTCGCTTTACGGTCCGAGACAAGTTGCTCTATAAAACAAACTACTCTAGACCTGGAGCACGTTTTCTTCTAGTTGTCCCCGGGAGCCTTCGCTCCGCAGTTCTACGTGCCATGCATGACGATGCGACGTCCGGTCACGTCGGCTTCATTAGAACGCTGAACCGCACGCAGGAACGCTTTTACTGGCCCAAGATGTACGAAACAACGAAGCGTTACGTCGCTAGCTGCGAGACGTGCCAACGTCACAAGCGCCCGGCCACCGCTACACCAGGTCCCCTTCAGCCATTAACACCACCCAGCACACCTTTTGAACAAGTAGGAATTGACATTATGGGTCCATTTCCGTTATCTAACAATAAGAAGCGTTGGATAATTGTCTGCGTCTATGATCTTACGCGGTATGCCGAAACCGCAGCTATTCCCTCTTCTACCGCGGCATTCGTGGCGGACTTCTTGCTTCACTCCGTGGTCCTTCGCCATGGCCCACCGCGTGTTATTATCAGCGACCGTGGCCGCCAGTTCACTGTCGATGCCGTTGAAGAATTACTACGCATGTGCACGACACAGTTCTGTCATTCCACACCGTATCACCCACAGACGAATGGCCTCGTTGAACGGACAAACAAAACGCTGACCAACATGCTTGCCATGTACGTTTCTTCCAATCATAAGAGTTGGGATGAAGTGCTGCCTTTTATCACGTACGCGTACAACACGGCAAAACATGAAACAACGAACTTCAGCCTATTTTATCTGTTGTACGCAAGGTTGCCACTAAGCCCTCTAGACACTTTCTTACCCTTCATTCTACACAATGACGACTCTGTATCAAACATCCTGTGCCTCGCGGAAGAAGCCCGTCGAATCGCTCGTCTTCGTACTCTGGCCTCTCAACGTCGTTCGAAGGATCGATATGACGACCGTCACGAACCGGTTTTATTCGAAAAAGGTGACTTGGTGTTACTTTGGACACCGCAATGCAAGCGTGGATTGTGTCAAAAGCTTCTGTCACGATATTCAGGCCCACTTGTAGTTTTGGAGCGTCTAAGCCAGCTCACTTACGTAATAGCTCGTCTTTTGTCCAATGGTCGACGATCGAGCAGAACGCAGCTCACTCACGTGGCTCGCCTGAAACCTTTCCACCCTCCTTGTGCATCATAACTCGCCCTACGGGCTTCGTCTGCTTGCGGGGGAATGTAACAGACTAGAAAAGGGTAGAGAGGAGAGGCAGAGGAAGACGAAGAGTCTTGGCACGATCGCAGTGTGCTGCCGCAAACGACCATCGTTCACCACCTGTAAATAAAACCATCTTATCACAGCTCGCTGTTACAATATATATATATATATATATATATATATATATATATATATATATATATATATATATATATATATATATACATATATATATATATATATATATAATTCAAAAAAATTTCTGTGGGTCTGGTGCAAATATAATTAGGAATAAAGGAGCACACTTACGAAAGTTTGATAATCGTTTATGTTTCGGCCGTGGCACAGCCTTCGTCAGGATTCAATTATCAAATTTTCGTAAGTGTGCTCCTTTATTCCTAATTATATATATATATATATATATATATATATATAATAATTATGAAGTCTTGGTAGTCTTGGTTGCGACTGCGTTTAATTGAGGAAAGACCTCGCAAAACGAGCGGGCAGAGCCAGTCCACAGACGATGACGATGATGATGACCCAGAGTGGCAATGAGGAGGAAGAGACAAGCTGTTGATGGTGATATTGATCATGCAGGGATGAGGACAACTTAAGTAACAAATGCCCACAGTATAAATATATATATATATATATATATATATATATATATGTATATATATATATATATATATATATATATATATATATAGATATATTCAACTAGAGGTGTTGTACGTCGAAAAAGCTACAGACGCAGCTTGGCAAAATATGCTTTATCAGGCAGGTCTGGCTAATGGCGAGCGGCGTGCGCGAGCTACTACTGCAGCCACCGATCATCGTCGTCTTTTTCAATGCCAGCAGAGCGTCCGTTATTCAGATTCATTAATTCATTACAATATATATATTGTAGTGAAGAAGAGTGGTCTCAGTGCCATTGTAATCAGCATGAGTTTCTGGTTGCTGCGCTTGGCACGATGCTGCTGTCCGCTTCTCGTTTTGCGTGCTACTCTGCCAATGAACCCCTCAAGAATAATGAAGGTGCGCGATATCGATCCCAGTACCTCTCGCCCATTACTCTCCTCAGCTCTGCCATGGCAATCCGAAGACGCTTGTGTACAACACGCTGGAATGGCCTTTACTTTTATTTCGAGGTTAATGTCTTGGTCACGTGGCAACGATTAACGCCTGTCACGTTTGCATGTTTCGGCTAATTTGATTACTATGGACTTCAGCGCACTCACTTCTTTCTGCCATTGACCAGCCATTCTTTGACGCTTTCCACTGCTTTCTCGATGTCGCAACGTCTTCTTCAGAATGACCTCACTTTGTCACACTGCTGTGAATGTTTCAGACGTTTCTTGACGGCCACGCTTCTTGCCTCGGTTGCATATCGTTTTTCTGAAGCCGTTGAAAAATTACGCTTTCACGGTTGTGAACCTCTTACCATATTTTAGTTCAGACAGGTACGCAGCATGTACAGGATTATTAGGGGTATTTGTAATTTTAATTTTAGATGTATGATATCCGGATATTGGTGAGCAGTCTCTGTATCACTGCCTTTTAAGCACGAACTTGTGGAATAATTTGAGTTTACCAGGCATTGCTTTTCTTTCAACTGTCGGACTTTAACTCAAACTTTTCCCACAACAAGCTTTGTATACGCTAACACAGAAGTTTAAATAAGCTAACAGTCTTGAGGTCATATAACCATCTATACTTTTTCTTTTGTTTCTCTTACGTGTTCTCGTGGGGTTATGTTCATAATCGGGTGCTAGTCAAGGCTAACAAAGGGTCGAATTAAGCAGTGTGCATACGGCTGGAAAGCCACTGACCATTTCGAACGAAGCGATCACTGCGCGTGTGTATTTGAGCTGACTTTTGCGTTTTTACGTTCTTTTATTACTCCTAAATATTGTTGGCGTAATGCCATTGCCAGAATAAACGGTTCCTGCCCTCGTTCCTGATGAATTTGTGCGCTTTTACGAACACACATACGTTAACCAGGACAGTCACCAGAGCTATAGCCACGTTGATGCCGCTCGATACAGAAGTTTTTGCATTGTGTTGTTGCTCCAGAACTAAGACAACTCCTAAAGGGGCCTCGCAACCCTTCTACAGAATGGTTAGGAAACGCTGCCAATTGGTAGAGGCTGCCGAGTATACGCGAGCCAAATAACATAGCGCAGAGCGTTACCTGGAATCCATAATAAATTAATAAAAGAGGTTAAAAATTGCTTTCTTTTCTCTCGACAAATGACGGAAAATGCAGAATTACTCGTAGAAGGCCATCTATCACCAATTGGGTGATGGATCACGGCACACACAGCCGTAACAAAGATCGCCCCGGTAGAACCGACTTGTCCACGCGTGCGTGCGTGATCATACTGAAAAAGTCGCCTATTAAAAAAAGTATACTACTCAGGGTCACGAGGCACGTGTTACATATTTTCTTTGCTCCTGCCATCCCTCGCTACTGAAGTTCCAGTGCTTTTGTCACGGGGACATAAGTTAGAGTTCCATTGTAGCGTACAGCAAACCTTCGTCTAGCCGCTCATAACTGACAGATTTCTAAAATTTTCGCGACGCAGAATTCGTGGGACGAAGTGTTTCAAGTCCCCTTTAAGGTTATGAAGACTCGATTCAGCCCCACTTTACAAAGTAAGTGGATGTCAAATGCCCTTCTTTACTACAGTGCGTAGCAGACACCCCTCGATATCCGCGCGCTCCCAAGTGAGGAAAGCCCACGGGTCCTGAGGCTTTATTGGGCCCGGCGCTGCAGCGGCGCCGCGCGGCAGTTGACCTTGAAAGGCCCACCTGGAAGGCGGCGCTTTTGACACTCCCCCTTTTCTAGGTACTCTCTCATGCGGTGGCCGACTTCCTGTGCGAGCTCTAAATTTATAGGAGGCTGCTAGAGGGCTGCGCCTATATATATAGCGCTCACTCTTAACAAGCTTCATTTCTCTGTCAGCAAAGATCACTCAGTGCGCTTCTTTATAGGTACTAAACTTGCACCATGAACACCACAAGTCAAGCAAGTGGTGCCGAGGGCTCGCAATGCTGCTGTAGTGCGGACTTGCCATCAAGGCCCTTAGTGAGAGCTCGTGAGGCCGAAGCCAGACAGATGCCAGCACCAGCACTGAGGCGGCCACAGCGGCAAAGGCTCGAGCAGCAGTATAGTAGCACGGTCTCGTCCACCTGTGTGACTTTTTTGTAAGATGATGGAGCAGATGCACGGAGGATGCATGGTATGCATGGTTCTTCGAATATAACTTATAGAGAAATCTCATTCATCATTCACTTTGTAGATATTGTGTATTTTTGATGCGAAGCAGCTCATTGAATAGAATTTGTAAGGCTGTCCTTCCGTGCGTCTATACGAACGAGCCGCAACACGTTTCCTTCGCCGCAGGTGCCGGAGCAGTGCCAAGTCGGTGATGCCAAAGTTGCGCGTAGCCGTCAGAATTCCCTCGCATTGCCGGCTGATGTCACTCTCACCTCGTCTGTCACGCGCTCACCGCAGCGCCCACAGGTGCCGTCTTGTCAGTTCATGCGCTACGCCAGCCGCTACCGAAGCTCGCTCCTATATTACGATCGCCACTCGCTACACCGCCGGCTCATCGGTTCAAGCTCAATAAACCTGACACGTGGCTTATGTACCGCTGAAAGATGTTTGTACGCGGTCGACACGTTATGATCAGCTGGGGAGAGAGACTTTCCTACTTTTAAGGCACGGTCGAGCACGATCTATTAGAAGAAACGCATCGCCTAATGCGAATCTATTCAGTTTCTCAAGAAAACGCGTGTTCATGCACATTCGACGAGGCACGCACAGCTACGGAAGTATTCGGTGCTTCACGGACTCGAGTACGACATATTGAAACGCGTCACACGAATTCAGTTCTCCTTGCGCGTGTACCTAAACACGTCTCAGCGCGTGGATTCGCTACTTCTGGGGCAACTCGAGACCAATCTCTTAACTACAGTACTCCTCACACCATTATAGAACACATCCAGACTGCTGTTATGCGCAGTGTACTATAATTCGCGTTCAGTAAAACGGCTGAAGTCGCACAGGTAGCCGCTAAATGCACAGCGGATGACACTGAGTCTCAACGGGAAAGGCAAATTGGTTGGGACATAGTAGCTCAAATCAAAGTTGAGATAAGTGAAATATTAGAGCTGCAGTTTTGAAGTGGAAAAGAGGCCCAGGCAGCTGCTAAAAGGAGTAGAAATTGCATCGTGAAGTTTGTTTAAGGTGGCAAGCGCACTCGTGCTGCCGATACATTAGCATGTTTAAAATTGAAACAAAATTGCAACTCGGCGAAACTATGTTTGCGACGGTTACTACACGATAGCTGAGCAGGTATATATCCTCGAACTTTTTTTGAGACAAGACCACTCTGCAATGATTTCACGTCGCGTTTTTTAACGACTGTTACAAGTACTAAGAAGACGTGAGCGTGTTAGACCGTCAGCGACGCGGCGGCTTATCTTGCATTGTTATCGAAGCACCCTGTTTCAGCTGGTTGTTTCATTCGTTGACGTAGCCAGCTGCGAGTGATCTTGCGAGTGTATGAAGTCGTACTTAAAATACGTAACTCGAGATTATTAATTCAGCTCTTCGCAAAACTTCGCTATGTGTTTCCAAGCGGAAAATGCCGAAAAAAATTGGCAGATCTCACGTACTGTGAGAATCGATGATATAGGAAGCACGAAACAGACATGTTGATATGTCACTTTGAAATCTGCACAGAGTTGCATGGTGAAGGCAAATGATGCCGTACATGACTTTCGTGTCATGATTACCATGTTTGGATGTGTCGTTTGCTTTCGTCATCTATTCACGTCACTGATACCACCAAATTTAGTATATGTGAAGCTAGCGAAACAGCCGCGAGCACGCTATGAGCGTGGTATGTTGCTATGTTCTTACATGACACATATCTGAGGGTTATCATGTTTGCACCAGTCACACATTTCATCGTCCACTGACGTCAGGTAACCCCAGATTTGGTATATGAGGTGAGCGTGCGCCCGCAAGCAGAAAAATATAAAGACGCTGCTTGGAAGTGGCACGCTAGACAAAAGCTTGATTACCCTGCTGACGTCGATTATCATTCAGTCTTCTCTTTTCTTCGCTCCTGCGGCGTAAGCTTACAAGTGGTGACCAAGGATAACGAGAATGACTAATCCGAACGCGCCCACAACTGAACGACCCGCACGTCTGCAGGACGTCATGACAGTTTAACTGTGTTTCCCATCTTTCTGGCCCCAGAACCCGCAAACTTTGTTCCACCAGGTCGAGGCACGATTATCGCTGTACCGCATCGCTTTAGAAAGGGCACGCTACTGCCACGTCGCCACAGTTCTTCCTCCTGATGTTGCCAGTAAGATTTCCGACGCCCTCTCCAACCCCTTAGACACTACTCCATATCCACATTTTAACACCAAGGTGCTGGAGTGATTCATGCCATCGAAATGCGTCCGTCTTCAGCAGCATTTTAGAAAGGGGGGACCTTGCTGATAGGCGCTTCCCCCCCCCCAACTGCTGCGCCGAATGCGAAAGCTCCTTGGGGAGCACGACGTCCCAGCTCACTCAGCGCTGCTTCGTGAGCTCTTCCTCCAACGCCTTTTTCAGTCAACCCGCCTCGTGCTCTTGGTGGCTGGTGAGGTCAACCTTGACCGACTGGTAGAGCTCACTGATCAGGTTCATGAAGCGACCACCACAAACATAAACGCTGACTCACCACCAACAGACATGGTGATTGTGAGACATGAAGCCTGGATTGTTGAACTCGCCCCCTCATTCGCTTCACTACCGTGCCCCTCCAGAAGACTTATTCGACTCGTTCCAGTCATCGACCTCATCCACACACGCAAAATTGTTCGAGTCTCAGCCCTGAACCTCTCTGCTGGTACGACTAGCGTTTGCGACACCAAGCCACGAGGTGCAAACATCCGTGTTCGTAGCCGTAAAACGCTTGCCGGGATCACTGACGGTGGCGCGGTATCTCCCTTGTCGTGTCAGCCGCCTCTTCATGGTAACAGACCAGCTATATGGCGCCAGGTTGCTTATACATACAGGCGCGGCAATCGGTGTTGTGCCCCTACTAGAGCTGATCGTTCGAAGTCACCCGGGCAGTCACTTCGTGCTCCCAACGCGTCGACAATAGCGACGTATGGACTCCGATTTCTTACTCTTTACTTTAGCTTCCGCCGCAATTTACGGTGGCTTTTCGTCATCGCAGACGAGGTTCAACGGGCCATTGGTTTGGACTTCCACTCATACTTCGATTTGGGCGTCAGCGTGTGGCGTCACCGCCTCGTCGATGGTGAGGCTCGTCTCTCTATATATGAAGTGCCGTCTGTCATTGCTCCTATGACCAATCACATGCTGATACCCTTCTCGCCGTTGCAAAAAAAATCTTCGTAAGTTTCCCGGATTAACCAAACCATGCAATCTCCCTCAGCCCCCTAGACATACCGTGACGTGCCACATCGTCACCCGTGGTACACCAGTAGCCACTCGACTACGCCGCCTGTATGGAGACCACCTAGCGATTGCCAAACGGGAGTTTGATCACATGCTGCAGCTTGGCACTATACGCCGTCGTAAAGCGCATGGGCTTCTGCACTGCACATGGTTCTAAAGCGTGATCTTGGTGACTGGCGTTCTTGTGGAGGCTATCGAGCGTTGAACGCCAAGACAGTTCACGACAGCTATCCACTACCTCACATCCAAGATTTTACATCACGCCGGGACGGCTGCACCGTCTTTAGCAAAGTGGACCTTGATAAGGCATACAACCAGATTTCCGTCGTGCTGGCCTACATACCGAAGACCACTATCACTATATAAACTTGTTGGTTTGTTTGAAAACGTACGTGAGGATGCATTTTGGGCTGTGCAATTCGGTGCACACATTTCCGCGGTTCCTTTTAGAGGTCACACGAGGCCTCCCTACTGCGTTTGCGTACCTTTATGATGTCCTCATCACCAGCCGGACGCCTAAAGAGCATGAGCAGCATCTCCATGCTTTGTTTGAACGCCTACAGCAGTAGGGTCGCGTTGTGAATGCCTCGAAGTGTATTTGCGGCGCATCAAAGCTTGAAGTTTTGGGCCACCACATATTATCAGAAGGTATACGCTCTGTGCGGTCTCGCGTCAAAGCAATCCAGGAGTATCTTCAGTATACAACAGTAAATCAGTTATGCCAATTCCTGGACTTGTCGATTTCTGCAGGCGTTTCATACCAGATTGCGCAGAACGGCTTCGACCAATCACCGACCTCCTCCGTTCGCCCGCTGGCCTGTCCTCTGCCTTGCCTTGGTCGCTAAAAGCACAGACTGCTTTACTGCCGCCTAGCAAGCGGTAGCGAACGCTGTGATTCTTATTCATCCGTGCAACAACGCCCCTACTCGGTTGATAGTAGACGCATCCAATGTGGCTGGTGGAGCTGTCTTCCAACAGTGCATAAATGCCGAGTGAAGACCCTTGTCCTTTTTACTCTCTGAAGTTACTTGCGGCTGACACCCGCTACAGCATCTTCAGCCAGGAGCTACTATTAATTTACTCTGCAATAGAGCACTTCCGTCAGTTTCTGGAAGGATGCTCGTTTTACTTGCTGGCAGATTATAAGCCGCTGGCGTATGTTTTTTGCACAAACTCATCCAAGTATTTGCCTCGTGAACTCTGCCATCTCACTTATATCTCGGAATTCATGACTGATATCCGCCACGTGAAAGGCGTCGACAACGCCGCAGATGCCCTTTCTCGTATAGCCGCGGTTGGCTCTCCATTTCCAACCATCGACTGCACCTTATTTTCATCCACGCAGCAGAATGATGAAGAGCTCACCGCCTTTCGGAAGAAACCTCTTTCCCTCCAACTACGCCTGTTACCAGATCAATCAGCATTTGAGCCATTGTGGTGGGTTTTCTCAGCTGAACTACTCTGCCCTTTCGTTCCTGCTTCATTACGTCGAATTAATTTGCACTCCTTACACGACGTCTGCCACTTCGCATTCGGGCTACTCAGCGTCTTCTCACACAGCGCTATGAAATATAGGAGCCAGTCTCAACTTGGGGTGACCTCTGATATAGGTTCATTGATACGTTCGCCAGTGTCAATCGACGGGATCCTGCAAAGCAGCTGATAAATTACGGGTACAAAAACTCAATGTGACATTAGCTGAGAATGTGACTCATCTTTTCCGTCTTCCTCACCCAAACATGACTGAAGATAGAAAGCTGAGCTGCCTCATGCCTCAACTTTTCGTTGAGCTGCTGCACCACCCTTCAAGTACCTTAGTTTACTTTATCAAGGAAGCTACTGCTATTGAGCGGGCGCTTTATGAACAATGCAGTCAGTATGATCGAATGTGTAGCAGCACCCGTGTCATTGTTCCCACCATGACTGAGAATTAGAACTCCTTACGAGACTTGATTAGGGTGATAATTCACGAATAACCACAACGGTTCCGGAGTCTGGTTGCTGAAACTCCCTTTGTGTTCGTCGTTAAACTCCTATGCCAAGAAACACGCTAAGCATTTTCTTCCGCTGCTCCTGATGACGAGCAACGTCCCACAAGCTATGCCACAGCTCTACAACGTTCAACTTCTGCTATACTGCCACCTTACTGCCCAATGGCACTGCCCAATTGGTCACTGCCACGAGAGCAGACACTGAGCCAGCCGCCATGCCTGCCGTCATACCACCAGCCGTCCACAGCAGCACCATGGACATTGCCGCAAGAGGGGATGCTGAAGCGTTCACCACTCCGAGAAACAGACGCATGGCGCACAATCGATCGGCGTCCAATGCGCTTTAATTGCGGAGGTGCAGGCCATATTGACCGTCATTGCTTGTATTGTTGAGATTCACTCCGCCCTATTATATCATGGTCTCACGGTCTACGCGCCAACGATGAATACACACTACGCCGAGACGACGCCTCTTTTCAAGCAGCTCATTCTCACCGAAATAACTACCGTACTAATTACGAGGAGGCAATACCGACTCACCACAGGTTTGGGACAACGACCTCACTCTCTTCCTCCCACATATTTGCCTTCATCACACTGACGCGCCTTCGCGAACCTTAATGCAAGAAGGTCATCCAGCCCGCGCTGGGGCAACTCAGGGCGATGACCTCTGGGAATGAGGTTGCAGGCCATGAAAACGGCGATGAAATGTCCCGATCGCACGACGCTGCAAAGCTGACAAGACGTCAGAGCGACAATATTGTTACTGCCCAACAAAGTGCTTTTCTTGAAGGCCACAAAGTGAAAGTCTTAGTCGACCATGGTGCCGTCCTTTATATCATCAGTCGGATCCTCACCATCTACCTCAAGAAATTGAAAACGCCGTGGACAGACCTTCAAATAAGGACGGCCGGCGTTTAGTTATTGAAGCCCTCTGTAAGATGCACAACGAGAACTGAACTGGAAGGTTCTTCTTTCGCTGTGTCGTTTGTCGTTCTCGCCGCAAGCAGCAAGGATATAATTATTGCCATGTACTTCTTACGAGAATATGGCGCAGTCATCAACACCCCAGACTGATTGATTGCGTTCTGCAATCTTCAAGGTATAACTGATTGTCCGGAGGCGCGACCAAACCAGCTGAGTGTAACTGGTGACAATGTGGTTCTCCCTTCTGGATCATACACTCCTGTTTCGACAGCAGCTGCTATCCAGTTAGATAGCGAAGGAGTTGCAAAAAAATAAGCTCACTTCTCCTCACACACAGTATTTCCATCGCACGAAGTATCGTCAGTTTCGCCGCTGGATGCGCGGACTTGCTACTTAGAAATTTTAGTGTTGTGCGCCGGCACCTTCCAAAAAGGTGTGGACGTCGCTTACTTCGACAGTATCATAGGTGCCGCTGGCTGCTTGGCAGTAGTCGACGAGGTGCCAAAACTGGATTCAAGACCATGTTTTGGCGCTTGCATTGCTTTGCTTAAGGACGAGTGACAGAGGCTTCTTGAGCGATTGGCCGAACTCCAAGACTTCTTTTTGACAACACCAAGAGTTGGCCACACACCTCTACCCAGGCATCAAATAATTGCAAAGGTTATGGCGTGACTAATGCACGAAAATCTTATCACGTGGTTCCAAGAGGCCGCGAAGAGATACAGCACCAAATTGACAAAATGGTAAAAGATGACGTCTTTCAGCCATCGAAAAGTCACTGGGCGTAACTAGTAAACCTCGTTATGAAACAAGACGGCAGCCTGCGCTTCTATGTAGAATACAAAAAGCTCAATAAGGTGACAAAGAGAGATGTGTATCCACTTCCTCGTATAGATGACTCTCTCGACACACTTCGACGTCCTCAATAGTTTACATTGCTAGACTTGAGGAGTGAATATTTAAAAATTGAGGTAGACCCAAAAGACGCGAGAAGACCGCTTTTGTGTCACCAAGTAGCTTACATGAATTCAGTCTTGCCCTTCGGTTTGTGCTCAGTGCTTGCCACGTTTCAGACTCATAGATAGCTTGCTTTCTGGGTTGCATTGAAAAGCCTGCTTCGTCTACCTTGACGATATCAAAGTTTTCCCCGCAACAGTTGACGAGCTGCATAAAAAGACTTGGGGTGGTCTTACAAGCCATATGACCCACGTGTTTGACGTTGACGCCCGAGAAGGGCCACTTTTGCTATGAAGAACTGCAATTTCTTAGCCACGTTATCTGTCTTACAGGCATTCGTCCCGATCCTGCAAAAGTCATGGCCGTGGCACAGCTCCCCTAGCCAACCAATAAGAAGGCTGTCCGACGCTTTTACAGCCTATGTACATTTTATAGGCGATTCATCGCGGACTTCACCCGCATCGCATCATCAGTCATTCAACTCGTCTCACGAAAGAACACGTTGCCTTCCAGTAGAACAGCCAATAGGAAATTGCATTCAAGGACGTGCTCCAGCGACTACAGACGCCTGCAGTGCTTTCACACTGAGGAGAAAGTCTCTATGATGCGATACACCCATGCCAGAGATGTAAGTTGGGAAGCTTTGTTTGTGCAGCTGCAAGACGGCTCAGAAAGTACTTGCCTATGCAAGCCGATCACTAACGCCTTGTGGAGGCTAATTACTTGACGACGGAAAACAATTCTTCACAGTGGTAGAGTGGTTACGAAATTTCATCCGTATTTACACGGCCGCTCTTTCAAAGTTCTCAGCGACTACCATTCGCTGTGTTGGTTGAAAAATCTTGAATATTCTACCGTGTGGCTAGCCCGTTAGTGCCTCAGGCTGCAAGAGTTCGACATGAAGGTCTTACAAAGTCTCAGAATTCGCAAATAGACGCTGACTGTCCCACTCACCCATTGAGTCGGCAACTCGACCCGATGAAAAAGAACTATCATTCCTAGGTGTTCTCGACAAGATCGCCATTGCACAGCATCAACCAGGTGACCTTGAGCTGCTTGGTCTAAATAATTATTTCGACGGCAAATCTCAGAAGGCACCAAGCATTTTCGCAAGAGTGCTGCGATCATTTTGTTCACAGGGCAGAGTATTATACAAACGAAACTTCTCTTCGACTGAATTCGCCTATTTGATCGTCATTCCAGCAGCCCTTTGCTCTGAAGTACTCGCCACAACGAGGTGACTTCAGGCTTCTCGGATTACACAAGATTGTTGGCCAGAGTACGGCCGAGGTACTTCTGGCCAAGACTAACCACAGCCGTAAAGCACCACGCTCGTACTTGCTTCAACTACCATCGACACAAGTCACCGCCAACTAAACCAGCTAGCCTCCTGCAGCCCATGCAGGTCCCAAGAATACTATTCGACCAGAAAGGCACAGAGCTGTGCGCCGCCGCACCATGCCGCCTGCGCCGCCCGTTTTCGCTCATGCCGTTCGCGCCACTACCGAAGTTCGGAAAGGTACCATGCTGCCGCCGCCACTGGACAATATTTTTGGGCGCACCGCTGTTTGCCCTAATTTTACCCGATCGCAGATTCTGGGCATCAACTACGTTACTTGACCTGTTTTTCTGCAGCTCAAGTTTTTCTGAGTGGCATTTGCGGTGTCGTGACTGATCTCTTGTTTCCGCGTTTCATGCGCTATGTATATGAGGCCCTAAAACAGCTTCTGAAGATACACAGACAAGCATGTTATTCTGTCTTGGCGTTTCTCGTTCTTTTAGCGCCCTTCGTGACGCCAGAACACTGACTCACGTGACATGAATAGGGCGCATTTCTATGAATGATCGGTTGAGTTCCGTTTAATTCTCCCATTTGCCACGCTGGTTGCGCGACATTTGCTGCTGCCGCCGAAGAAGCCGAAGACGAGATTTTTCATCAGTTGGCACCTTGAAGAAAGGACCACTCTGACATCATTTCGATAGAGACGTTTACTCGTTTCTCTTCTCGTGTCCCGGCACACCTGGTTTAATAGCCTAACTCTTTATTTAAACGCTCTCACAATACAATCGAAACACAGGAGCGTCTCTCTGCTCGAGTCCCAGTTAGCTGTCGTTGAAGGTGGCAAGCACGGAGTCCTCCCTCCACGGATCTTCTTCGAAGAACCACCGCCTCTTGTGACCGCTTGGTTTCCTTCTCTCTGATTCCCGGAACGTTCGACGTCTGGCGTTGATGAGCCGTGGGAACGCACCTCCCGGGTACGTGCCTGCAACGCTGGGCCGACAGGCCATCAGTATATTGAGCCAGTGTATCAATGCCACCGCTGCCGCTGCTTTCAGTTGCCCACAGTGGAGCGCAGTACACCTTCCATACTTGCAGGCGGACCCAGCTCTTGTCTCCAGAAAGGTGCCACCACTAAGCCCCTTGGCGACGGGAGTCTTCGCGTCCTTTATAACCGACAGGCAGCCGCCATTCCGCCAATTCAGTGACATCACTTCTGTACAGGCTTGGGCTCACCATCAGTGGGGCGGGTAACAATACGAAGTTATTCGTCAAATGCAGCAAGTTAGAACCCAACAATGGTCCATATACGTGAAATATATATGAGTTGTAAATTGTTCTCTACCCTGCTTTGTCCAGCAGGCCCACGAAGCGGCCGCCAGGTACTCCCTGTCGGTCCCTACGTGGGAGACGCCCGCTACGCGCTAAGCGCGTCCTGCAGAACTCAAATAAAGTTTTTTTCATTCCATTCCTGCTTTGTCACGCAATCGCCACCCACCACCTCTGTTCTTTTTCAAGTCTGACAAGATTATCCGGCGCCATGAACTTCTAATTTCACTGCATTTTGTGAGTTTTCGATTGCACATGTGGAAATAGAAAGAGTGTAGCCGAGAAGCTCGACATACTGATGGGCTCAACGCTTAGCGCTCACTTTGTATACATGCTATATGAAGAGATAAATGCCGAAGAGCCTGTGAGAATTGTAGTAATAAGCTTGTAGTGCAGTGTAATCGAGAACGAAACCAAAGGAAAAAGCTTCGAATTATTTCATTCTCCCAATGGATGAATTCTTCACAGTGAAGACAACGCAGCTCTCCATAACAAGAGCCGACCCGCTTCGACGGTATATGTATAACTTTTATTGCGAGAAAAACTATATGAACAATGTCTATAGGCTTTCATCGTCCCCATCATTTTCCGTAAATTGTAAGTAAATTATTATTGTACGCACGCTATATGCTGTTACGGCCTATATAATCTCACGAGTGCTATAGCATGGAATACTGCTGAAGCATATATAGATGACACAAGCTGCCCATTTCCATCGCAAGGAGGGCGCATGCGATAACATCACTCCACGTGCGATGCCTACTGTCAATCGCTCTTCAACCGGAAACAAGGCGCTGTCTGTCTTTTTCTGGACGAATGAGTATGAAGGAATACTCAGACAGGAGGCTGCGTGACTCGATGCGCATCTGTGAACTTTGAATTAAGGGCGTGGTCGTGAGTGCTGGCACGTGCCAGTGCGTTCGATATTTCAGGAGGCATCGACTAACGGCTCGTTTACCCTTCTACACTGTGATATCACTGTACGAGCCCTGCTTATTTTCCCGGAGGCAGCCGTATTACCATACTCTAGCGTTTAACAGTTTCGCGAGGTCGGAAGAAAAAGCGTTAGCTGCAGCCTAAGGTTAATATGGGGCTGTGAGCTCCTATCACACGGTGGAAAATTTGAAGTCGTTGAAGGGTTTTCTGGCCGTATTACTGATTACGTGACGTTAAACTTGGCGTGTTCTCCTCGAAGACCTGAGGTCATTACTGTTTTAAATTTTTCTTAAATTTCACGACATTTCTGTACTGAAGACCTTAGCCTCATCTTTGAAGAGCTTGAATGTTTTAGCGAATTTTGCAACGTATATGTGCTCGATACTTCTTAGTTTTTGTAATATAGCCTATCAAAATATGTGTCTCATAAATATTTTGAATAAAACCCAGTACAACCTTGCTACCAGAAAGATATCAACCATCTCACTTGTCGCATAAAGCGCTTATGTAAGAATCGTCATCCCAAGTTTAATGACAATGCTACTTGAGTGATTGCATCGAAAAGTAAATAGAAGCTAAAATCAAGAGGCTGAGAAGTACTACTTTAAAAATGCCTTCTCTACTGTTACGAAACAAATCCGCCCAGGTTTTCGAGGTCGATTAATCCTGCATAGTCTATGCCCTCATTGTTTATTTTTGATGGTCAATGCTCCTAAAATCCAGAAGCTATAGTAAACACCTTCATTAATTACTTCAAATCTTTCTTTTGCCGATAATGGCATCACTCCTTCACAGCAAACTACCTGGCTTTTCTAATCTTGAATTGTGCTCCTCTGAAGTGCATAACGTTATAGTAATTTTAAAGAAGATATGCAAAGATAATTCTAAAGAGGTGCTAAGTATGGCGTGCTATTTATCTTACTATAAAAATAAATAAAATAAAGCTCTGCAAGAAATTTCCAACTGCGGAATTGAGCTAGCGCTGTGCTCCTAGGACCGGAAACAAGCAAATTGCAAATTATAGGTCAATGTTCTTGCTTATTATGCAGGCTCCACACTTAAGGGGTATATAATCAACAAATACTCTGTGGAATACCTAACTGCACAACCTATTTATACGATGACTACACAGTTGAATTTACGCACGATATTGTTGTCTCCCTTAACGACTGCAGACACACTTATGCTATATTTATTGACTCTTCTAAGGATTTACACATTGTTTGCCATGCCAACTTTTAGCTTCTTCATAATTTTGGCGACAAGCTGGTTGGTTGGATAGCAAATCGCTTGCTATCGGCCCCACCGTGAATGCCTAGTGGCTAAAGTGCTTGGCTTGTGACCCGGAGGTCATGGGCTTGAATCCCGGCTGCGGCGGCTACATTTCTGATGGAGGCAGAATTGTTGTAGGCCCGTGTGCTCAGACTTGGGTGCACGTTAAAGAACCCCAGGTGGTCGAAATTTTCTGAGACCTCCACTACGGCATCTCTAATAACTATATGGTGGTTTTGGGACGTTAAACCCGACATATCAGCCAAATTACTTGCGATCACGCTCAAAATTTGTTGTGTTTAACGCACGCAAAATCTTTTGACGTACAAAACCATCAGACAAAGACCAGAAGGCTCTGTGCTTCATCCTCTTTTGTTTAAGATTTATATAACTTGAATAGCCAAGATCATACGTAACACACAAATTAAACATTTAAAGCGTGCAGACCACTGTGTTATCTGCAAAGTCATCTCTAATACTCAAGATCAACACGCCCTGATTACTGTTTTTTTCGCCTTTTTCTAAAACGAGTAAAACATGCAACTGGTCTAATAACTGCTAAAATATTATAGTCACGACTTTCTGAAGTGAGAAATGGCCTCTTCTTTTTACGTATAGTATTGACGGTGTAAGTGTAGTACGTCTCAAGGAATATGACTACATTAGTGTAACTCTCCCAACACATTTTAATGGCAATGTATTTCGTAACAGTACAGCATCTTCGAAAACATTGGTACCTTCGACACACGTGCGTTAAGCAACTATACAAAAAGATGTGAACTGACGGCGCACAACATTTTAGCCAAACTCACATAAGAGTTGGTCGTGTGATGACCTGACCACAGACATGACATAGCCATCATAGAACATTTTACAGCGCAACAGGTTAGAGACGACCAGCGCCGTGTCCCCTCTCTCTCCGTCTCTAATCTGTTGTGCTATGAAATATTCTAAGATGAACATCCACCAGCTTGTCCAACTCTATATTCTTCTTTAGCATCATAGAGCTATGTGTCGCTATAGCCAGTGCTTTTTGGATGCACTGCGAATGCACATGTTTTAATGCTTCAGCCCCTCTCGAACATCGTTGCAATTACAATCGCACCATCCTCCTGGGAAAATAAGATTCTTTACACTCGTTCCAGTGTTCTAGCATTCATATCCTTCGCTGCATTTTCTGCACACCGTACATGGTGATTTCATTTTTTTTGGAATATTGTACTTGTTAGATAAATTAGAAATTGTTTTCGTTTTCTTTTGTTTGCTTGATTTTCTGCGGAACGTGCATTTTGGCAATTAGCTTGATGGGTATCTGCGCCGACTCGGTTATGAGCAATGGTAAAAAAAAACTTGCATGAACGTGTTTTTTGTTAAATTGTATTTCTGCAGCTGTTGAACATTTGTATTGATACCTGCTTTGTCTCGAAAACTGAAAGAACACTATTTGTAAATAAGTAACATTAGGACATGCTGCTGTCACTTCAAGTGCTTCGCTCTTTTGGGGAAACAGTTTTTTTTTTCAAAAGCTAAGGAACAAGTTGCCATCTCCACCAACCCTTCAATCACGTTTCTACCCCACACCCTACACACACACACACCTAATCGCGCCGCCCCGCCTCCAATCTGGTAGACCCCGCGCCGTTGTCACGCCGCCATCAAAGGTGAAAACACCGGCACGCCACCGCCGGCAATTTTGTTTCCGGCACACAGGTCTAGATTGGCACAGATATTTTAGACCCACTTCTTAATTCTGCTGCCAAGATCCACTGGGTCATTGTCGCGACTAATTACCATACCCGTTATGCCGAAAGAAAGGCTATCCAGCGAGGTACAGAAGCGGAGGTAGGACAACTTTTCTCCGAGAATGTGGTATTAAATGCAAAGCATTTCTTAGCGAATATCGGTAATCTATCTATCTATCTATCTATCTATCTATCTATCTATCTATCTATCTATCTATCTATCTATCTATCTATCTATCTATCTATCTATCTATCTATCTATCTATCTGTCTGTCTGTCTGTCTGTCTGTCTGTCTGTCTGTCTCTCTGTCTGTCTGTCTGTCTGTCTGTCTGTCTGTCCGTCCGTCCGCCCGTCTGTCTGTCTGTCTGTCTGTCTGTCTGTCTGTCTGTCTGTCTGTCTGTCTAGCCGCCTACAAGTTTTAGCTCCTCTGGCCGTTTCTATAGAGGTATCGACACCAAACTTGGTATGGAATAGCATGACTGAATAAAAAGAAATTTGTCTAGTCACAACTAGAAAATGTTGACATCGATATCAAGAATGTCATGATTTACATTTCATGGTCCTGCCGCTCTTTATTTGATTTCGTTCACATGGCATATTGCAAAACTGATATGGTATGGCATGATTGCATGGCTAAGACGAGTGAAATACTTTAACATGAAAATTATGACGTGCGTGTCAGGTAACATGACTACATGCCACGCAAATGATGCGCTCGCGGGCCTTCCGCTAGCGTCCCATATACCTAATTAGGTATTACCGCCCGTGAATGGATGACGCAGGTATGATACTGGTGTTAAAATGATGAACATGAGATGCGTGTCATGTAACAACATGACCACATGCTACGCTCGTGATGCGCTCACGGCCGTTTCGCTAGCGTCATATGTATGAAACTCGCTATTACCTGATTCGAACGAACGACATAGGCAAAGTACACGTCCGAACATGATAAATATGACATGCATGTCATGTAACAACATGCCTACATGCTACACTCAAGATGTGATCGCGGCCGTTTCGCTAGCTGTGCATATGCCGAATTTGGTATTACGTGACGCCAATTGATGACGAGGGTATGTGACTGGGGCAAACATGATAATCATGAGATGCGTGTCATGTGAGAACATGAGTACGTGCCATTGACAAGGCACCAATACACTTTGGCAGGACGTGGGGCGCCTGCTCACCGGCGTTCATTCGGTCGCGTCACGCCGGAGTTGCCACGCCAGGCGCTGGTGCTGCCATATACTGGCAGGCTTCTTATTTTCTTACGTGGTTCTTAAAGAGAAAAGTGAGCCCCGTAACTGTCTGCATCAGAGTGCGGCACGTAAACAGTAGCTTATGAGGGATTAAAAGGATAAGAATCAAAAGTAAAAAGTTAGGGAGAGGAAGGAGAGAGCGAGGTGCAGGGACAGCGAACGACAGAATATGACGGAAGAGGAGCTAGGAAAGATGTACATGGTCACAGGAGTCCGTTGATGGGGCCCACCCCTATAAGGCACTGCGCCGTGTCTTGAGGCACACAGAAATCAGGTGCTTTTTTCCTCTTCTATACAACCACAACCACCACCCTCCACTCAGCCAGAGCACTTTTCGTTGTCAGGAGATGGCATAGGAGTAGCGCAGTCGGCCAGCGCTGCGCTATCATCGAAAATCACGGGGCACGCCACGCTGCGTTTCTTTGAAGCATGCGCGTTTTACCAGGTTCGGCGTCCCTCCGTCACTAAATGAGGGAGATTCAGTGTTGTCTAGGTATCTATCGGCGCGAAATGTGGCATGTCACATTTCACGCTGGTTGCTGTCGGGCCCCGCCGACGGTCGGTTGTCGCACCTGGCGTCGGACTACAGAGCGCTTGTATTTTGCTAACGTAGCGTCCCTATGCCCAGCGTGCGCGCGTGTCGATGCTACATTGGAGTATATTGGCCCCTTCATGATGCGCTCACGGCCATTTTGCTAGGTCTACATATAACAAAGTTTGTGTGACGTGACATCAATGAATGACGAAATATATGACTAGTGCAAACATCATAATGCTGACACGCGCGTCATGTAAGAACATGACAACATGCCACGCTCACAGCGTGCTCGTGGCCATTTCGCTAGCTCCACATACACTAAATTTGGTATCACGTGACGTGAATAGATGACGAAGGTAAACGACACATCTGACCACGATAATCACGACACGGAAGTTATGTACGACATCATCTACCTCAACCTCGTAACGTTGAGCTGAATTTGAAGTGGCACATCAACATTGCTCATTCGTGCTAGACATAGATTCCCACTGTACGTGAGATCTGCCAATGTTGTTGTTGTTGTTTTTGTTGTTGTTGACCAGCGTTGTTTTGAGGTCTGTCGCCTGCTTCTGCAGGATAGTTTGGAAACGCTGGCTTAGACGTGGTAGATAAGATGAACACAATGGGTGCGCGAACGCCTAGGAGCGTTCTATGGCTATAGTCTGCTCATTGCGCTGACCGCGAAGACACGAACGCATGCGAAACGGCGGCACATTAGCACGGAATCTCGTTGCGATTCCCCGGGGAAAAACAGAAAAAAAGAACGCTTACATTCTCTTATTGCACCTCAATGTTTTCTAGAGACATAATCTCTTCAAGCAACAAATACATAGACTACGGTGGGAATGGTAAATCATTTTCGCCATGTCACATGCCACTGGCAAAAACGTCAGATCACAGTTGTTTACGTATAGGACCAACTTCATTGGATTGCCGTGTACGTAGGACCGTTTACACGCGTACGTCATGCCATTATTCTCTATGCGCACGCCCGCGAAAGGAAAAAGAAGCAGCGTTCATTTTGAAATTCAACCCATTTCTGCGGCGCGTAGCGTTCCTAACTTAGGAAGACGTCATTTTGAACGCCTCATCTACAGATTACGCTTGATTGCGCCCTTGAAAGAACCTAGGTCGACATTTCCTGAGCCCTCCACTACGGCGTCTCTCATAATTATATGGTTTGTGTGGGGATGCTTAACCCCTACTAATATAATGTTTCAGTTATTTTTTGTTTGACATTACATGACTGCCGTGGATCAACAGCCACCATAGTGCTCCATAAAAAAAGCAACAAAATATTCATAAAGAAGAATGTAAGAAAAGGGGAAACGATCTTCCCAATGCTATTTACCGCATGCTTGCGCGAGGTTTTCAGAGCCCTAGAAGGGGAAGAGTTTAAGATATCAGTTTATGGAAAGTACCTTAGTAACCTATGAATCACCGATGACATTGCATTGATGAGTCACCCAGATGATGACCTGCTATTCCTGATTAACAAATTAGACAATAAAGGCAGAAAGGTAAGTCATCAAGTAAACCTGCTGAAAACGAAAGTAATGTACAACAACCCCGGAAAAGAAGACCGCTTAGAGATTGGTAGCACTGCACTTGAAGATGTAGAAGAATACGTATAATTAGGGCATTGTGTAACATCGAACCCGAACCACGAGATTAAAATCACTAAAAAAATAGGAATAGTGTAAAGCCCATTCGGCAAGCATTCTCCAATCATGACTGATATATTAACAGTATCCCTCAAAAGGAAGGTGTACAACAGCTGCATTTGCTGGTACTTACCTTCGGAGCGGAAAGCTGGAGGCTTACAAAGAAAGTTCAGCTTGAATTAAGGGTGACATAGCGAGCGATAAAAAGAAAATGATAAAGATCATCATAAGACACAAGAAGAGAGGAGAGTGGGTCAGGGAACAAACCGGGTTTAAGGAAATCATTGTACAAACCAAGAATAAAAAATGGACATTGGCTTGGCACGTAGCGCGCAAGCAGAATAACCGCTGGTCATTAGGGTAAGTGACTGGATTCCTAGAGAAAAGAAGTGGGCGAGGGGGAGACAGAAATTTTGGTAGGCGTAAGAGATTAGGAAGTTTTTGGGTATAAAAGGCAGCAGCAAGCACAGAGCCGAGATGACTGGCGGAACAGCGGAGAGGCCTTTACCCTACAGTGGGGTAGTCAGGCTGATGATTGTTATTGGCGCTTTAAAGACTTCGGTAGCTAGGTCCGGTATTTTTAGGATACCTACTGATTTGGCTATGTTGCTGGCAGCAGGACTTTATGTGTGGTTAGAAATTTATATTGAGAGACTCGTTCCAGTACCTGCGTCCTAAAGAAGAGCGGATGAGATAAAGAAACTTTTTTATTAGTGGCATCAAATATGATGAATTCAGCTTTATTGACATTCAAGTTAAATCTATTAGACCTAACCATTTGTTTATTATTAGAGCCATACGAAAACCAAATCCGCGAGTCGAGATAAACTAAAAGAAGAAATGAGAACACTCATATCAGCAGCATATAGGACGATCTCCGGGGCGTGAATAATAAAAACCCTATTTTTATGTTGTGAAACTAGGATAGGCTCTAATATTTATCCCTGTGGCACGCCATGCATGAATTATCTGTCTCATAACGTCATGTTCATTATAAAAATGTCACATAGGAAAGTCCTGGACGCATGATTTGCATACCAATGATTGCAACATGGTAAGTGCGATCTACTGAACTTATTTTCTCTGCAAGGCTAGAACGAACATGGCATATAATGAAATATATTAAAGTCTGGATGCTACATCGTTTTAATGAGTTTCAACTGCATTCGGTAAACGCGCTTTTTATAATACGAAGGCCGATTTTAACACTATAGCGTTAAAAGCTCGTTTTACAGAAATTTCGGCATCAGCATCGTTGGTTGTGAGGAAGAAGTTATCAACATTGTGCGACCGAAAAATTGAAGAAGACGCAAATGCAAAATCCTGGGTGCCAGTGGGGATCGAACCTGAATTATTTGGGGATCGTCCGACGTGTGGTCGAATCTTTGTCGTTTGCGTGGAAAGCAGGTGTTCCACCACACAGCCACGCCTCTGCTTGAGGATACAGTGAAAATACCTTTCTCTGCTTGGAAATGAAGTAGAAAGTAACCTTCATGCTTTATACAAACACGCGTCCTATATACGTGCTTCAAAATACAACATAAAATATCGCCGTAATAATGCATGATACAAGCGTACCATTTCACGGGGCGTTAAAATATGGGAATATTATAATGGCTTCACAGTTGAAAGCCAGCCATTCACTATAAATGGCACACAGGCTTCTTCACAATAAAGGCCACCTAGTGGGTGTACAGAGATTTCGGAAAGATTCTATACAATAAGTATCAAATGCAAAGCATTTATTCGGGAACTTCGGCGAATTTGAGCGGTTCTATCTATCTATCTATCTATCTATCTATCTATCTATCTATCTATCTATCTATCTATCCATCTATCTATCTATCTATCTATCTATCTATCCGTCTACGGCTTTTATTTCTCCGGGTTGTTTCGATAATGATATTGATACCAAACTTGATATAGCATAACATGACTGTATGAAGAACATATTTGACTAGTCATAACATAAATATCATATGTATACCATGAATGTTATGAATTATATTTCATGGTCCAGCAGCTCTTGCGGTGGTTTCGTTCACGTAGCATGATGCAGAACTGGTATGGTATGGCATCATTGCATGCCGAAGACAAGCGGTGGACGCTAATATGAAAATCATGACATGCGTGTCATGGAAACACGTGACTACATGCCACCATCATGATGCGTTTGCGGCCGTTTCGCTCGCGTCACATATACGGAATTTGGTTTAACATTACGTGAATGGATGACGAAAGTATGTGACTGCTTCGAACACGATAATCATGAGATGCGTGTCATGTAACTACGTGACTACGTGCCACGCTCGTGATGCACTGGCGGCTATTTCGCTAGCCTAACTTATACCAAATTTGGTATTAATGGACGTGAAAGGGTGTCGAAGGTATGATACTGGTGCGAACAAGATAAATATGAGGTGCGTGTCATGTAGCAACATGACTACACGCTACGTTCTTGATGCGCTCGCGCCCATTTCGCTAGCTTCACGTGTGCAGTTTGGTATTACGTGACGCCAATGGATGACGAAGATATGTGACTGGTGCAAACATAATAATCATATGATGCGTATCACCTGAGAACATGACTACATGCCACGCTCATGGCGTGCTCGCGGCCGTTTTACTAGCTCCATATATACTAAATTTGATATCACGTGACGTGAACAGACGACGAAGGTAAACGGCAAATGGTATCACGATAATCATGGCACGAAGTCGTGCACGTAATTATTTGTCTCCCGCTCGTAACGTTGCGCTGATTTTAAAGTGACATATCAACATTTCTCTATTCGTGCTGCGCATATCATCGATTCCCACTTTACGTGGAATCTGCGAATTTTAAGGCATGATGCACTATGCGGCGTGATCACAGACAGAGGAACCACATTTACGGCAGCTCTTTTGGATCGCGTGTTGGTGCTTAGTGGAATAATTTATTGCAAGACCACCGCCTGCCAACCGCAACTGAACGGGCTTACAGAGTGCCAGAACAAAGCAATTGAAGACATGAATTTTTGTACATAGACGTCGAACACGAACAATGAGCCAGAATCTTGCCTTATATCACTTTTGCGTACAACACGACCAAGGAAATGACTACTCGCATGACCTCGTTCAGCCTCATTCATGGACGAGAAGTGTGAATCATGTTAGATGCGATGCTATTGCACGAATGTGACAGCGTTGACATGGACGCCGTGATGTTTAGAGAACGTGTGGAAGAAGCAAGGCTACTTGTACGCTTACTAATCCAGTAGCAGCAAGAGTACGACACAGGCTGCTACAACGCTAACCGCAGAACACTCATTTACCAGAACGGTGACAGAGGATAAGTTTGGAGGCCCATACACAAATGAGGACTCTACAAAACGCTGTGAAGCAGATTCATTGGGCCATGCCTAATACTGCGACGACTGAGTTATGTTACTTACGAGGTCGTATCCGTGAGTTTGTATAGTAGGAGGTGTCGCTAGCACCATTATGAAACCGTTCGCGTTGAGGGCATGGAGACTTATGCCAGATAGTGGTTGCGCAAGACATTTTTCTTGAGAAGAATTTCTCCTTAACTAGCATCAGGGAGAAGTTCTTTGAGAGGGAGGCAAGCGGCGCGTGTGTATGTGTGAAAAAAATGACGATGAGGGCATTTAGCGGACAACAGGTAGAGGGCCTCTGGCTGTTCACCTGCCATGAACCCCCTGTTATCGCTGTGTGAACCTCAGCTGTCTCCTTTTGTTCGCGCAGTACCTTGACTATATATATATATATATATATATATATATATATATATATATATATATATATATATATATATATATATATATATATACATATTTTGACACAATAATAATGAGGTATAACAGACAGTAATGTCAAGGATTGTACAGGGGAAGTTATTAGAACCAATGGAACGTATATAAGTAAAAAGTGTGCGAAAAAATAACCAGCCGTGAGCAGGACATGAACTGACGACCTTCGATAAACGCGTTCGATGCGCTAACCACTGAGCTACCACAGCGGCCTTCCCTCCATCCACTTTTTTCGGGCTTATATGTGAATTTACAAGTAGGAGTGCCAGTCACCGCCATCTATAGGCCAAGTCACGAGTGTGAAACACTCTTCTATGTGCATATGTGGCGTCACGTAGCACGTGAACTTATTACGAGCGGGCAGCTGATTAATAGTCTCTCGTATACAACCTAACAACACCAAGTCTGCCAGTACGAGACCCTTGTTAATAAATAAGGGTAAGAAGTGTATACCTAAGGGCTCGTTTTTCCGTGTTTTTGACACAATCCTAATGAGATCTAACAGACAGTAATGCAAGGATTGTACAGGGGAAGTTATTAGAACCAATGGAATGTAAATAAGAAAGAAAAGCTGGGGACTCCACTCTATACTCTCCTCTTGTTTCTTAAAGTTACACCTATAATTAGCCTATATATATATATATATATATATATATATATATATATATATATATATATATATATATATATATATATATATATATATATATATATATATATATATATATATATATATATATACATATATACATACATAGAAAGTCACGGTACAACGCCAGTTAACTACGTCCCTTTGTCCTGCAGCGAACTATGTCCGCTGCAGAAAACAGGCCTTTCCCATGTTCCACCAGGAAACTCGGTCCTGTGCTTGCTGCTGCCACTTTGTACCTACAAACTGCTTAAATCTCATCTGCCCACCTAACTTTCTGTCTTTCCGCAACCCGCTTGCCTTCTCTGGAAATCCAGTTAGTTACCTTTAATGAATGGCGATTATCCTGCCTACGGGCTACTTGCGCAGCCCATGTCCATTTCCTCTTCATGAAGTAAACTTTTATATTCTTAATACCGTTTGTTCCGCGATCAACTCTGCTCTCCTCTTGTTTCTTAAAGTTACACCTATCCTTTGCCTTCACATCGCTCGCTGCAACATCCTCAATTTAAGCTGAACTATCTTTGTAAGTCTCCTGGTTCTGCTATATACCTAAGTACCGAGAAGATTACCTAAGTACCGAGAAGATGACTGGTAGATCGCCACCATCCCTTGAGGGATGGTGGCGATCTACCAGTCAGGGTCTGAGAATGCTTGCCAAATGTACTCCACGCCTTTTTTATTCTTCTAGCTACTTCAATGTCTTGGTTCGGGTCTGTGGTTATTACCATCCCTAAAAGTACGTTGTCTTTTACTACGTCATGTGTACTATTGCATATCTCGAAGCACATTCTTTTTCGAGATTGTTGTACACTGCTTTCGCTTTTTCCAGGATATTTTGAAGACCTACCTTTCTGCTCTTCTTGTCTAACAGCGTAATCATGAGTTGCTATTAGTCCCCTTAGTTACTCAACCATGTAATGTCATCGGCGAAGTGCAGGTTATAAAGGTACTCTCTATTTATTCTTGTCCATAGCTATTCCCATTCTGGGCCTCTCAAAACCTCCTGTAAGCACGTGGTAAATAGAATTGAATAGATCGTATTCTCCTGCCTTAAACCCTGTTTGATAAGTATTTTTTCGCTTTCGTTATAAAGCGCTTTGGTGGCTGTTGATCCTCTCTAGGTTTCTTAGTGGGAGTTTATACCTACCTCGTAGACACCATATTTGAACATTGTCTGCATTTCTGCTGGCATTTATGCTGAATCAAACAATCAAACGCCTTCTCGTTTTAGGCGCCTTCTCGTGAATCAAACGCCAATCACAATACATAGCCTTCTCAACATGCTATGTATTGTGGTTGGCTGTATTCTGAACATTACTCTATTATATGATGGATAGTATGAGCGGGGTCAATTATTGAGTATTCTGTCAGAAATCCTGGTTCTTCTTCTCGCTGATTGAATTCTAACGTTTTCTTAATTCGTTTAGCAATTACCTTTGTAAATAGCTTGTATACGACGGAAAGCAAGCTGATCGGCTTGTTATTCTTCAAGTACTTGTCATCTCTTTTTTTACGTGTTAAGATGATTCTAGTACTCTTCTCATCAGAAGACACTTCTTTAACAGGGTAGCTAGTTTTTTAACGCAATCCGTCCACCATCTTCCATCAAATCTGATGTTTTCTGATCTTCACCAGAAGCTTTGCATCTTTGCATTTTCTCTAAGGCTTTTTTTTCACTTCTGCTATTATTAGTGGCGGGATGTCATCTGGGTTACTGTTAGTCTTATAATGCGGTCATGGTTGTCCCATGTACTGTACAGACCCCTGTAAAACAACTCTACTATTTCAACTATTGAATTCATGCTGGTAGTTAGTTTGCCTTCCTTGTCCCTTACAATTCGTGCTCACCGGCGACTAGCCGTGGTCGCTCAACCATTTGCGACTGGTGATGAAATTGCGAAAGGCGTTCACACTGGCAAGGCTGCATGCCATCGACCAGAAGTAGCGAACCCGGAGAGTCACGTCCAGATCTCATTATCAGTGAGAACTCTGAAGACCGCCGCAGATCAGCTCATCGCCTCCAGCTGAGTGAGCAGATTGAACCGCACGCACCGCATTTATTTTGTTTTCATACGTTCTCGCATATCGAACTCCGTGATGCTGCTTGGCGTTCCTAGCAGTGCCGAGGAGTTCGATTCAAGCGAAGAACAAAAGATTGTCATTGAGAGGTTGAGGTTGAGGATGTTGTAGGTAGCCGGCGGATTTGCCTTGCATAATTTGCAGGCAATTTCCCCGCCCGGTTTTCTCTTTGCTAGTTGTAGCTAATGTTCTTTGTTTTTTAACTAAGCACGAGCAGGCTTTTAAAATAAAAATCTTGCAAAGCGCAATGTAATCCTGCACAAGACTTCGGCCTTTGTGTTATTCCACTTGCAGTACTGTTCCGGTACTCTCGCAGCACTATACCCCAAACATAATTGTCCCTTATCACCAGTCACATGCGAGGTCTGTAGCAGTCAAACATTTCAAGAAAAGTCTTGACACCTGTTTCCTAAAGATTCAGGAACCACGCGGAAGCACAATATCAGTCACGCTGTCACATGGCGAGCCTAACTGTTGCAGTTCCTCAAATAAACCTTGCCGTTCCTTCTTAAGCTCAAAAAATTTAAGCAATTAGAGTTCTCTATCACCGTTTTCCTTTCAATTCGAGCACCAGGGCGTTGCGGACAGTCTGATCGTGTGGAGCCATGCTAGTGTACGCGCTGATCTTGTTCGGATGCGATGAAGCAAGCAGGCCTCTTCCCTTGATGACCTTTGTGTCACACATGGCTGGTGAGGCGTCAGCCTTAATGAGTTAAAATGCTTATTGACAGCCTCTCCTAAATAAGCTGATTGTCTTTGGGAGCTTTCTTCGTTGGTGTAAGCTCCAGAACATTCCGGACAAGTCTGTCAGCCGCCTCATTACCCGCTATGACGAAGGTAAACGACACATCCAAACATTATAATCTAGACACGAAAATATGTACGTCATCATTTACCTTCAGCTCGTAATGTTGTGCTGATTTTATCAACACTTCTCATTCGTGCTTCGCATATCAACGATTCCCACTGTACGTCGTGTCTGCCAATTTTTGCATATTTTGAGCTTGCTTTTATAATTATTAGGGAAACAGCTTAATCCTTTGTAGCCCTTATTACATTGTACCGCTTTTTCATGTGGCAGCCTCCAGGTATTTACTTGTTTGTGTGTGTGTTTTTGTTTGTGTTTTTTCTTTTGCCACATTGTTGGGGAAGTGCACGTACACCGAACATGCAAATGTTTGTAGTAGAGCTTAGACTTTCTTGTTTTTTGTAGTGCAGCATTCGTCGTTCACCGTGTTTTGTAAGTATCGAGTGGGAAAATTCGTAACGACAATGGGGGTCAAAAAGACAGGGTTAGAAAAGCTGTAAAGTTTTCAGGGACAGGATGGGTTTGAAAATGGACGCAAGTGCAGACGCTAATAGAGAGGAGGCTGACGCCAAGTGGAGGCAATTTGAGGTCGAAGAAAAAATGAAAGGAATGACGGTTGCCCAGAGTGAACTGCTCATGAGAACCGCCGAGCTGAAGGCTGCGTTGGCGAAAGAGCAAAGAAAAAAAGAGGTCTATGGGAGAAAGGCTCAGGTTCACCACGAAGGCATTAGCGAAGGAGAACTAAGAAGTGGCAGAAGGAGAGAACGGTAGGGCACCGGCAATCAGAACGGCGGAAAAGAAAGGGCAAGGAAGTTCAGAAAAGACACGTTCAGCCATTTCAATTGTCTTCAATTGTACCCAACAGGCAAAACGATCACGGATACGTGTGAAAGGCATGATTTAATCATTTGCAACAGTACCGAGAAATGTGAAGCGCAAATAACATGGGAGGTAGGAAGGCTGCAGTCGACGATAGAGAGAGAGAGAGAATAAAATGAGGGAGAGGCAGGGAGGTTAATCAGAAAATGGAGCATCCGGTTTGCTACCCTGCACTAGGTGAAGGGGGAATGCGCAAGAAAGATGGGAAAGATTACGCACTGATATCACATAGGATAAATAATAAGCTCAAGGGAATGCACATAGATGAAGGTGGCTCCAGAAGTCTGGGTAGTGATCACAAGCGTATCAAGCTATGTTTTGGAAGAGCAGGGAAAGTGGGAAAAAGACAAGATGAGCAACTACAGTAAAATTTTTATTCAGAAAGGCAAGTGTAGATAGCTACTAAACAAATTGATAAAGTATTTATTGACGATTTAGAACAGTGTGGACACACACGAATCTACTTCATGAGAATGGATGCATCCCTTCTCATGAATGAAAAGATTGGAAGATAGGGAGCTCAGTGGCTGGCAGAAGTACATAAAAAAGATAGAAAGGCTGCTGCAAAATTGAGGAACCATCCAAACTCCCTAAAAATGAGACGAGCCTAGAGCAGAGGTTTATAACTACAGCTCAAGGTGCTAGGCTATAAGGAGATGAAGCTATTGAATATATAAAAACAAGGGTGACAGAAAAATTTCAACAAAGATGCGCTTTATGCACCACAAAAGACAAGGATGAATTAAGTGGCGCAATGGCTCCATTTTCACAAGGAGAGTGGGAAAGGACTGAGAAGAGGGTTCCTAGTAGTACATCAACAGGCCCAGATGGCATTCCAGTTATGCTGATAAAGACATTAGGTCGGAAGATTAAGCAGGCTTTGAGAGAGGCAGTGAGCAAAATAAAAATCGATGTTGAAGTCCCCGATTGATGGAAACTTAGCAGTATGAGCATGATCTATAAAGAAAAGGGGGACAACAGCTGACATAAACAACTACCGTCCTATAACAGCGACATCAGTGGTCTACAGGCTGGTGATGCAGATTATAAAAAAAGACTGCAGGCATGAACATAGGATGAGGGGTGCTGGGGGAAGTGCAGAATGGGTTTCGGAAACACAGGAGCTTGGAAGACAATCTGTTCTCACTGACGCAGTGCATTGAAATAGCAGAAAAAGACCACACGCCCTTGTGGCTGGCATTTCTAGATATGAGGGGAGATTACGATAGTGTGATTTAAGAAGACTTGTGGGGAATACTGGACGCATTAGATGTGGAAGATCGAATAACTTATCTTCTAAAGGATATCTCTAAAAGTAACAAGGTAGTCATCTAGTGGGAAGAACAGGTAACTGAATCTATAAAGATACAACGCGGGCTTCGACAGGGATGTCCTTCGCCACCTTTGTTATATATGCTTTATCTCTAGGGACTAGAAGCCAAATTTGGGAGGAGTCAACTCGGCTTCAGCCTCCCTTTTGCCAAGCAAGGAATACACATTAGTCATTACCAGAATTGATGTATGAAGATGATATAATATAATTAGCTGAAAAGAAGGAAGATCTTCAGGGATTGATAGACATATGTGGTAATGAGGGAGATACGTTAAATTTAATGTTCACCGAAAAAAATCGACAATCAAGATTTTTAAATGTAACCAAGGCAGTGAGCATAAGATACATGACTTCATGCTTGAAATAGTGGATAAATAGGAATATTTGGGCGTATCAATAAATATTGGGGCTGAGTATCTAAGGAAGCACGAAAGATACGTAATGACTAAGGGCACCAGGAATGCAGCTGTAATAAAAAATAGGGCACTGCAGACCTACAATAGGTATGACGCTCTCAGATGGATTTGGAAAGGTGTCATGGTCGTCCCTGGTTTGACGTTCGGCCATGCGGTCTTGTGCATAAAATCAGAAGTTCGAGCAAGATTGCAAATTAAACAACGTGGCATAGGTAGACTTGCTTTGGGAGCACTCGGGAATACCCCAAATCAGGGGGTACAGGGTGACAGGGAATGGGAATCGTTTGAGTGCAGGGAAGCTAGCAGCAAGAATAAATTTGAGGAGTGATTGAGAAAAATGAGGGCCGAGCGTTGGGCTAGGAATAGGTTTAGCCACTTGTACATGAAAAATGTTGATACTAAATGAAGGAAGCAAACTCAAAAATTGACAAGCAAGTATTTTGAACACAGCAGAATACCAAGCCATAAGGAAACGTCGCTTAAGAAAAAGGTGAAGGAAACAGAGAGGGACATGTGGAAGATGGAAGTGTTAACAAAATCATCACTGGAGACCAACCGAACTTTTAAGCAGGAAATTGCAAAGGAAAAGATCGACGATAATTCTCGGGGTAGTTCTCTGCTCTTCGAGGCTAGAACGGGGGTATTGCGGACCAAAACGTACCGAGCAAAATACGAAGACACAGACACTGTATGTAGTGCGTGTGGAAAGGAGAAGGTAACGGCTGTACATTTGATATTGTTCCACTAAGGGCTTAACCACATAGTCGAAGAGGATGGCGCCGAATTTTTCAAAGCACTGGAGTTTAGCGACATTGAAGGCAAAATAGACTTTAAAGTGGTAGAAATAGCCAGGAGGTGGCTAACTGATTGGTGGCTTCAATCTAGGCGCGAGTGAAATTCAATCCCTAAACACACAGTAATAGTACTTAAGTTAATGACTAGGTGGCATGAGCCACCACCCGATCTAAAGAGCAGCCGGGTACACCCATTCATAGGAATGGTTTAATAGTGACTTGAACTTCGATCTAACAGTAGTGAGTGGTTGCTCCAACCTGCTCCTTTTTACGTCTGTAGCAGTGGCCGCAAGCAAAACTGTACATGAATAGAACGTAAGTATTGTTATGACTGGCAGAGCAAGGACATAGGCCTGCAAGAGACAGTCATCGATGAGCCCTGCTAACACGGTCGGCGTCCTGCGGCAACGCGAGAGGCGTCCATGTGCGCCACATCGAACGTGCATCGGCGTCGCTGAGACGCGCAGTCGGCCTCGGACAAGAAGCGCGTGCACGGACGAGGGTGTAAAAAGCGCGTCGCCTGTTCGCTGAGTGCTCTCTCTCTGGCATTCCCTTCGGCCTGTGGTGGCTCGTGTAATGGTGCGTCTCGACGCCTAGTCCATTGAACTTATGTAAATATGTAAATTATTTATGTTGCTGTGTTTTCAAAAAGCCTCGCAAGGGTTCTTTTGCTCCCCCGCCTGTGTGGCTGCCTGAAGCCCACTCCTCGATTACATCAACTGGCTGGCAGCAGCGGGATCCGGTTGTGTTTCTTCATGGTGCCGACGCTGGTGAGTGCTCACATTCTGGAGAGGTTCTACCAGGTGTTTTGTTTAGAAAGTGGTGTCTTTCCAAAGGGTAGATTGGTTGCTGCTATGTGAAGGCACTGTTTATTGAGATACCTTCACAGCAGCTTGTGCGGCGAAGTTTGCACTGGGTGACCATGGAATCGAACAAGTTAAAAATTGGATCATCTCACGTACAATGGAAATTGATATACGAAGCACGAAGAAGAAATGTTGAAATGTCACTTTGAAACAAGCACAACGTTACGAGGCGAAGGAAAATGAGGCCTTACATGACTTCCATGTCATAATTATCATGTTTGGATGTGTCGTTTAGCTTCGGCGTCTATACATGTCAAGTGATACCAAATTTAGTACATGTGGAGCTATTGGAACAGGCCACGATCACGCTATGAGCGTGGTATGTTGTCATGTTCTTAAAAGACACGCGTGTCAGGATTATCATTCTGCACGAGTCATATATTTCGTCTTCCATTGACTTCACGTGACACCAAACTTTGTATATGTGGAGCTAGCAAAACGGCCGCGAGCGCATCATGAAGGACCCATTATACTCCTATGTTGCGTTGATGGGCGCGCACGCTGGCCAGAGTGACGCTACGCTAGCAAAACTCGATTACTCTATATATTCTGACGCCTGGCGCGACCGGCGCGACCAGCATCCGTCGGTACAACCCGACGGCAACCGGCGCGAAATGCGACAGGCTGCAATTCGCCCCAATACATTACCCAGAAAACACTGCGTCTCTCTCTTTTCGTGAACGAGAGACGCCGGAGGCGCTGAAACGTGCATGAATCAAAGCAATGCAGCACGGCGTGCACCTGTGAGTAAATGGCAGGACTGATGCCTGGCGTAGCAACGCCGGCGTGGCGGGACAAAAGGAACGCCAGCGAGCACGCGCACCACGTCGCGTTGAAATGTATATGTACCTTAACTGTGGCATGTAGTCATGTTCTCACATGAGAGGTATCCCAAGATTATTATGTTTGCACGAGTCGCATGCCTTCGTTATCTATTGACCTCAGGTAATACCAAATATGCCTTATGTCATGGTAGCGAAACGACCGTGGGCGCATAATCAATGAGACATGTAGTCATGTTGTCACATGACACGCACATCGTGATTATCATGTTTTGATGTGTTAGTTACCTACGTCGTACGTTCGCGTCGCGTATTATCGAGTTTGGTACATGTAACCCTAGCAATACGGCCGCGAGTGCATCATGAGCGTAGCATGTAGTCATGTTGTTATATGACACGCATCTTATTTTTATCATGTTTGCACCAGTACCATACCGTCGTCATCCTTTCACGTCCCGCAGTACAAAATTTGGTATGTGTGAATGAAGCTAGGGTAAGAGCCGCGAGCGCATTATGAGCGTGGCATGCAGCCATATTGTAACATGTCACGCTTGTCATGATTTTCGTGTTAGGCTCTTTCGCTTGCGTTCGCCATGCAATCATGCCATACCATACCAGTTTTGCAACAAGAAATGTGAACAAAACCACCGCGAGAGCTGCAGGACCATGATATGTATATCATGACTTTCATGACATACATGTCATAATTTTCATGTTATGACTAGTAACATATGTTCTTCATACAGTCATGTTATGCTATACCAAGTTTGGTATTGATACCATTATCTAAACACCCAGGAGAGCAAGAGTCGGAGTGGCTAGATAGATAGATAGATAGATAGATAGATAGATAGATAGATAGATAGATAGATAGATAGATAGATAGATACGCTCAATGTCGCTGAAGTTCGCTAAGAAATGCTTCGCATTTAAAACAGACTTTTGTGCTTTTGTGTGAGAAGCTAGGTACTGACGTGGAGATGGTACACAGGAAGCCGCACTTAATACAGGCGATTGAGGATTTCGGCGGCGATGACGAGAGGCTTTGCGATGGGTGGGAGCACGTACAGGCCAAACGTAAGAAAGGCGAAGAACTAGAGAGGCTTGCGCTTGAGAGAGACACGGCCAGGGGGAAAGAGGAAGCTGCAGCTCATGAAAGGAAAATGAAGCCGTTGAGGCTTGAGTCTCCTCGCAAAACCTGAAAGTGGTCAGGCCACAGTAAATGGAGATTCTAGAGATACCAAGCGAGATACACTTTGAAGGCACTGCTGAGCTCGCTGGTGAGTAGGCTTCTAACACCAGTAGGGAGATAGTTGACAGGTGTCCCAAGCCTGATAGAATGTCAAGAAGACTTTTTGTAAAAGAAGGTTTTTCTCGGCTTGGGGCCGACGTGGTATCTCCAACCGCGCAGGGAGAGTGTGAAGACCCACTGGTCTAACCAGAAAATTGACAGGTCCTACGTTTTGTGGGAATCCATGATATCCGAAACGCAAATCAGAAATGTTGATATGTCACTTTAAAATCAGCACAACGTTACGAGGTTAAGATAAATGATGCCGTACATGACTTCCGTCTCATGGCTATCATGTTTTGATGTATCGCTTGCCTTCGTCATCTACTCACGTCAAGTAATACCAAATTTGGCATGTGTGAAGATAGCGAAACGGCCGCGCGCACGCTATGAGCGTGGTATGTTGTCATGTTCTTACATAACATGAGTGTCAGGATTATCATCGTTGCAACAGTCATATAATTCGTCATCTATTGACGCCACATAACATCCAATTTGGCATATCTAGAGCTTGATAAATGGCAGCGAGCTCATCATGAAGGGCCCAATATACTCCAATGTAGCGTTGAAGCGTGCGCACGCTGGGCACAGCGATGTACGTTAGCGAATCGCGACCACTCTATAGTCTGACGCCAGGTGCTACCAGCATCCGTCAGCATGACCCGACGGCAACCGGTGCGAAAACCGGCATGTTGCATTTTGCGCCGATGTGTTTCTCAGACAACACCGCGTCTTCCTTTTTTCGTGACGTAGGGACGCCGGACGCGCTGAAGCGTGCATGCGTCATTTCAACGGAGCGCGGCGAGCGCCTGCGTGTATATGCCAGGATCGGCGCCTGGAGTGGCAACGCCGGCGAGCGCGCGCACAGCGTCACGTTGAAATGTGGACTGAACAGATCGGGGTAAATGTGTGCGTATAGCCGTTGGCACGGGAAAGAGTTCGTTTGGAGGTGGCGCATTGTGATTTCTTGCGGTTTCGTGAGTTTAGGATGCCATGGTGGTTTCGTTCGACGTTCGAGGCATTTCTCAAAATTTGGCTTCGTTGCCTCCCTCTCTCATATACAATTTCTTTATTTATTCAGTACTGCCAGCCACCCTTTGGTAGCCAAGCCAGGAGTGGTACAGTGCAGAGTTTGAACACCAAGTTTACACGCGACCAGTAACACGGTCCGCGGTACACAGGAATGCAATAATGCAGCAAGCTTACATATTGTCATGACACACAAGTGCACACAATCAGTAACACGGCCCACGATTCGCAAAGCAGCAGTTATTCTCGTTACAAATAGCTAAGTGAATATACAATAAAACCGGCAAGCTAGTGTAATGCAAAATACACAAATTGCACTACGCACTTTGACCAGGAAGCTTGATAGAAAAGCAGTGTGCGTAAGTGGCATGGAAGCAAGATAACGCGTGAAATACGTTAGTTCAATAGAACAGGAGAAAAACAAGACCAGCATTTCCAATCATACACATTTTTAAATAGCCGTTGAAAAAGCGTTTTGATTGGGTTGGTTAGTAACCTCCCGTGGCAAAGTGTTCCATTCTGCTATCGTTCTCGGGAAAAAAAATAGACGTTGAGCGTTTGTTCTCGTGAAAGGCATTAAGATTGTTTTGTTGTGCTTGTTCCGGGTGGGGCGTGACATGTTGAATTCGAAACAAGTATTGAAGTAAAGCTTTGAATAACAATGGATTATGCTGTGTAATATTTTAGGTTGATGTAATTTACGGCGGGACTTTAGTGCTAGTAGGTCAGAACGCCTGTGCAGCTCTGTCACGGATACTTGCCTGCTGTATGCATTGTGAATAAATTGCAGTGCCTTCTTTTGTACCCGTTCGAGCATTGCTGAAAACGTATTTTTGTATGGGTCCCAAACAACGTCTGCATATTCGAGCAAGGGGCGGACCAGCGTATTGTATGCAACGGTCTTCATATTTTGCTTGTACTGTGCTGAAGTCGGTGTCTTAGAAGCCAAAGTCTGCGCAGTGCTGATGATGTAATGTTTTGTATGTGTTTTTTCCAGGTTAGGTTTGATGTCATGGTTACACCCAAACATTTGAACTCATTTACAATCTCTAATTCAACATTGTTACTTTGATAAGTATATTGAAACGAACACTTTTTGCGTGTTATGGTCATTTGGTGGCACTTTGTTGTGTTGAGGCTCATGTTCCAATCGACACACCAATTACTAACAGGTGTTAAGTATTCGTTAAAAATTTTCTGGTCATTTACCGATTCAATAAGGGAGATAAACAACGCAGTCATCGGCAAAGAAACAGAAACGCACTGGACAGTCAAACTGTAAATCGTTTAAATAGATAATGAAAAGCAACGGTCCTAAGGCCGAGCCCTATGGGACTCCAGAAACAACTGATGACAAGTGAGAGGCAGTGACCTATTTGAACGTACTGATACCGGCTTGATAAGTAGGAGTGCAACCACTGAGTTATTTTCTCAATTTTGACCAAGTTTCGCAACGAAACTATGGGACTGCATTGAGGATCCACCCCCGCCTGATCCCCTGACCACTCTCTCGTCCGAGGCTTGGGAATGAGTACTAAGAGCTACGACCATATAAGTACAGCTCCGGGCTATATAGCGAGTGGAGGTGGCGGCCAGGCACTGCCTGATCGCCATTCCTCTGTGAATTTGTTTTTCACTTAAAGTTTCTCTCGTTCTCTCACACACGTCAAATTGTATTGGCGCTTTGAATGTGACATGTATTCATGTTATCACATGACCCGCATTTCATGATTATCATGTATTCACCAGTTGTATACCTTCGTCATCCATTGGCGTCACGTAATACAAAATTTCACCTATGTGAAGTTAGAGAAACGGCCGTGAGCGCATCATCAGAGTGGCATGTATCCATGTTGTTACATGACACGCATGTCTTAATTATCATGTTTGGATGTGTCATTTATCTATTTCGTCCGTTCGTGTCGCGTAATAGCGAGTTTAGTACATGTGAAGCTAGCGAAATGGCCATGAGCGCATCATGAGCGTAGCATGTAGACATATTGTTACGTGACACGCATCTCATGCTTATCATGTTAGCACCAGTACCATACTTTCGTCATCCATTCACATCCCGTAATACCGAATTCGGTATCTGGGAGGCTAGCGAAACGGCCACCAGCGCATCAGGAGCGTGGCATGTAGTCAAGTTAATACATAACACGCGTCTCATGATTATCACGTTTGCACCAATCACATACCTTCGTCATCTATTCACGTACTGTAATGCCAAATTTAGTATATGTGTCGCTAGCGAAACGGCTGCGAGTGCATCATGAACATGGCATGTAGTGATGTTACAAGACCCGCATGTCAAGATTTTATAGTAGCGTCTGTCGCTTGTGCTCGCCATTCATGCCATACCATACCACTTTTGACACATGCCATGTAGACAGGATAACCGCTGGTCGTTAAGGGTAGCTAACTGGATTCCCAGAGAAGGCAAGCGGGTTAGGGGGAGACATCAGGTTAGGTGGGAAGCTGAGATTAAGAAGTTTGCGGGTATAAATTGGCAGCAGCAACCACAGGACCGGCTTAACTGGCGAAACATGGGAGAGGCCTTTGTCCTGCAGTGGACGTAGTCAGGCTGTTTATGATGATCATGATGTGAACAAAACCACCGCATGAGTTGCAGGACCATTAAATGTATATCATGACATTTATGACATACATACCATGATTTTCATGTTAGTACTAGACAAATATGTTCTTCATACAGTCATGTTATGCCATACCAAGTTTGGCATCAGCACCATCACCGAAACGGCCTGGTGAACTAAAAGTCGTAGGCAGCTAGATAGATAGATAGATATGCTCAATGGGGTCGAAGTTCGCTAAGAATTGCTTACACAGTAGTAGGTGCTATCTTCAGGAGATAGCGACGTGGATAGGCGGGATTGCCTTGATAAAACAATGGGTTTTATGCAATGCAGCGATAAAGGTGCAGAAAGTGGCATAGGAGGCGATAAATTTCAAGAGCCGAGTTGCTTTGGTGCAGACAAAGCTGCTGAATTTTCAGTGGTGCCTCTTGCTGCAGAGTGCACTTCTCAGATGTGATAACTTGAAGCGGAGAAGGGCGTTCACATGTAGCTGGGGGGCATTCAGACGCTCCCGTCTGCTTACGACCTAAGCGTAATTGTTCAGTTTTGGTCACCTGGTTTCTGCATCGCGGATAAAGCTTCCAAGAAGCTTCCCAGTGTTCTCGCTCGGAGACGAATGTTTGGTTTAATCCCACTTTTTCTGCACCAGAGAGAGCGATTCGGGGAAGCGTACAGGTGGTGTAACGCGGATTTACCGACACTCGTCGAAACAAACGCGCTTCAAACTGGCTTTTGGAGCAGGCTTGGTAGAGCGAGTGAAATTCTTGCTTTGATACGCTGTCACGTAAGCATCATGTTAATTAACTGGTCACCACCATAGTATAGGCTTCTATTGCGCAAAAATACTAGAACAGAGAGCCTTGTAGTAGCCTACACGTGGCGGATCTCTGAAGGGCTGACTGTTGCGAGTGTCGGTGTACTATTTGTGTACGCTCTCCCCCACTAAAGCCAGGCAGAGAAGAAACCCAGGTAGGATTACTGGCCCAGAAAGAACTGGCCTCTGTGCAGGGTGGTCGTCTCCAGCACTGCGTTCTAGCTTTGACCAGGGAAGAACCAGGCTGCAGTGAACGGGTCGTGGCCGCTGTGAAAAGGCCTGCTGGAACCAAGTGGGCTGTGGCAACGCCAAAGCACTTTTGTTTGTGGCTTGTTGTGTGGGGTTCGAGTGTGTTGCGGTCAACATTAGTTAGGACGTGTACGGAGAATAGCAACGGATCGTGTGCAAGGGCCACTTCAGGGAGCAGCGCTTCTGCTGCCTTTCAGTGAACTCTTCGCGCGGCGGAAAACTGGCAGAGCAAGGATCTAGCCTGGCACGAGAGAGTAATCGGTGAGCCCTTCTAATGCGCTCCTCGTCCTGCAGCAACGCGAGGGGCGTCCGTGTGCGCCACATCGAATGCACATCACAGTCGGCGTCGCACAAGAAGCGCATGCACAGACGAGGGCATAAAAACCTTGTCGCGTGTTCGCTGAGTGCTCTCTCTCGGGCCTTCGCTCGGCATGTGGTGTCTCAAGTAAAGGCACTTGTGGACGCCTAGTCTATTGAACTCATGTAAACATGTAAATAAATTAGATCTCGTCAAGAAGCCTCATAAGAATTCTGCTTCCCCGACGCCTGGGTGACTGCCTGTATTTCGCTCCTCGGTTACATCAGCATGCTATCGTCGTAAAAAAACACCTCCTTGATAGAACTCTTCATGAGGCTGCTTTTCAATAGCACGCAGCATTTAAACGGCTTTTAGAAGAAATTATTCTTTTAAGAAACGTTCAATGCAGTTTCTGTATCTTGTGATCACCATTTTTCTGAAGTCGCTGCACTACCGGGGTGTGCAAGTGCCATGAAATCCCACGCCTTCGTTGAATTCGGAGGCGCGTCTGTGAGAGCCCCAGTGAAATTTGGTGCCGTGTGCAGCACGTGCCGAAAACAAGAGAGGAGAATCGAGGAGGAAACACGCGAGCGAAGCAGAGTGTCGTTACGTTCCTAGATCAAGGGGTTTTAGCTTCAGCCTCATACCTCAACTCCTCCTTCACGAACGATTCCCGTGGTCGTGCAGTTCGGCAAAGAAGCCTTAAAGCAGCACAGGGCTCGGTCTGGCAACAGTGACATAGGTAAGAAGTGGGGCTTGACGTGATAGCCATTGAGACATCTGGGCTGTCAGATAGGACGACGTGGACGACTGAAAGTATAGGCGTTTTGTGCAATCACATCATCTTCAATGCACTGTCGGACTGCATTGAAGATCCAAGTTCAGATAATGGTTCTCTATTGCATGCAGCTTAGAAAGGCCCTGTTGTGTTCGGCGAGCCACCCTATACCACAGCCGCCGAGATGGAAGAAAGGATGTCACCTCACTCTGTGGAGAAAAGGAGCAGCACGAAGACGCCCTGCTGTTTTTCATGTACTGGACGGTGCGTTGTTAATTACTCGACGCAGGACTGCTGTCGCTGGTGCCGGCGCGGCAATGCGAGACGTGGCGCCTTAGTGCCCAAAAAAAGCCACAATGTCTAGTTTCTACAAAAAAAAGACGCCAGACCCTCCCGCGGAGTGTCTCTGACTCGTAGACTGCCGACGACTAAATCAGCTCCATCTGTCCAAGCACATACCATTGGAAGCGGCTGACGCTCTACAATATGGCTGTTCGGCTTCGGCGGCGACATGACAGACTTATTGCACCCTGGTAAATCTTGCTTCTACCAAGCAATGGAAGCAAGATTTCGGGATGAGACAGCATCGCCAGGACAATACACGTGTTCAGCATGTGCATGTGTGTATGTAGGTGGCGCTGCTCACATAATGGCCCTCGTGAGTGCTGTTGGACGTGTTATTATTGGACAGTGCAGTATGAAGCTATTTCCTGAACTGGGGATCTGGGGAAATGAAACTGTAATATACCAGCCCTCGCGGGCTGCTAATGGAGCTTTTCAGATGAAGAGCGTTTCGTTGTATAGCATTTTAATGTAGAGAGTTCGGCCGCAGAGCTATTGCGCTTTACATAATTTAAAAAACCCTTTGCTAAGTTCAATGTCCTCAACCATGTTTATATTCTAAATTTATCCTCTACTAAGTCTAACTTCTTCCTGTGTCGACAACCTTATCTTGGATCTCCGGAATTTTTTAAGGACCAGAGAGACCGCAGAACCGATATATCTTTGGTTTATTGTTGACAGAACAAGGATAAAAAATATGCAGAGCGTGCACCTCACCACTTTTTCTTCCTCGCCTCCGCGATCCATCTTCAATCTGTTTTCTACATATTCCCGGCGGCCAGATTCAACCGAAGCAACCTTCGAGTGAATACAACAGTTGAATCGACCTCTTGACTAATTTTCCTTCAGGTGTACGAAGCAAGCATGTTCTCATTAGTCGATCCTTACCCGGGAAAATCTTTTCGACCTCGCAGAGTTTCTACTGTGTTCTTTCTCGCGCTTCTCCATGCAAAAGTACATCTCCTTCTTGTATATTTGTGTGACCCTCTATTTTTATGCTGGCACACTTAGGCTCCCTCATGTACTCCCTTTTGCATCTGGTCCACCATGTTGTCGTTGCCTGTTTTCTTTCACTCCAGTAAGTCAGCAAACTGTATTCTCCTAGTCTATTTTCTTCCAGCTTGTTCATTGCTTGCCTCCTTCTATAACGTCCACCGGTGTAATAGGTTGTGGCTTGTTAGGATCGTCATACACAAAAAAGGCCGGTTGTTAATTACTCCTTCTGCTTCAACAACCACAGTTCGTAGTTCTTCTTCATCCAAAAGTCGAGCACCTATAGTTTTTGCCATGGACGTCTTAAAGCTTCTGATCAGCCTTTCATAGAATCCTTTCCATCATGGAGCTCACTCTACAATAAACTTCCATTTTATTTTTAGGTTACTGGTATACTGTTGAACCCTTTCATCCTCCATCTTTAATATTTTTTTTCATCTCTGTCTCAGATTTCTCGAGTGCTCTTGCATTATCACTGTAAATAGTTGTACACAATCCGCTTCTATCTACGAATCTCCGGAATGCTTATGTAAACGCTTCTGATGACATTCTCTTGACCAACTCCAGTTGTACGGCTCTTGTTACTGCACACGTAACTATCACAATGTAGAACTTTGTGATTTTGTCGCCTTTTTTCCACGCGAGCATTTAGCTGTCCAGCAAAGTCTATACTAACTGTGTCGAATGGCGTCGTCTGTGTTATCCTGTCAGCTGGTAGTGGTGAAATTTCTTTTGCCATTTGTCTAGAAATAAACCACCTACATGTGATGCATTTCTTTATCACATATTTCACGATCTGTCAGCTACGCAATCCAAAACCGCGTTTGTAGATGTGTCTATGTTGCCGCAACGCCACCGAGCATTGTTAATTGATGTGCGTTCAGGACTAGGAGTTCAAAAAAGTGACTTTCTCTTAGTAAAACAACAAAATGCTTCTCATCAAAGCTCAAATCACTCGACTGAAGCCTCCCTTTTACTCTTAGGGCACCTTGATCATCGTCGAAGATTTTCGTGCCATACAGATTCATGTTGTCATATATTGGTGTCACTGCATTTTGTAACGTTTTCTGCTCCTGCTTTATCAGCACAAACTCTGCCTTGTCCAACTCTCCTATGAGCGAAACTGTTTTCCTTTCTTTTCGTTGGTTTCCTATATAACGCATCACCCACGCTGTAACTCGTAACGCTTTTTTGTATGATTCAAACCTGTTCACATCAATTATCGTTTCTTGACTCGTAGTAGTAGTTAAGGTTGCCACGGTATTTTCATCGTCTTTGTTGTCATCACTGTCCACTTCTTGCGTGATGTCATAATCAGGCCTTTGTTTTTCAATCTTGATCCACATGCGGCCTGTCTACCAAAATTCCCTCTTCAGCAAACGTTTCATTTTCAACCCCCTCGTCATCAAATCCGCAGGATTTTCATCACTTTTAACATAACCCCATTTACTCTCGTTGGACTTGCTCTTGATTTCTGCTGCGCGGTTGCGAACAAACAGATATTTCGTCTTTTTGACTTTATCCAGCATAATACAGTTTGAGAGTCAGTCCAAAATTTCACACTGCTTAGTTTCCTGATGATATTTTCAGTGATATGACTGCCCAATCTGAGCAGCCAACAACTCCATTCTTGCTAGTGTGGTCTTTTTGGTTGAAGTAACTCTATCTTTTGCAATGAATAAATTGACTTCATTGCTTCCATCAAAGTATTCTGTTACAATGTACGCTGCTGCTCCATACGCCATTGGACATGCATTGAATAATACACGTAGAGTTGATACTTTCACTTCAGCTGCCTGTTGTCATAGCATCTGTTAACGGGGAAGCCATCTAAGTGCTGAAGCTCCTCCGACCAGTCCTTTCAAGCTGATCGATGCTGGCTTGGTAACGGGTCATCCCATTTCAGTTTATCCACCCAAATTTTTTGCAGCAATATTTCTGCTCTAACTGAAAATTGTGTCAAAAAACCTAGAGTCATATAGCCTTGTCGTTGCTTCCAAAGCCTGTCTTTTTGAGAGTTGTCTCATGTCCTTGTCATTTCGCCATTTACTGTCGGGAAAGCTGAACACGTCGTCTACGAAATTCATTTTCAGTACCAAAATCTTGATTTGTCCCCCTTTTCTTGTCCCTTGATCCAGATAATCTCCTTCTTCATCAAATATTTTTCTTAGTTTGGCATCATTTGGAATTCATTTTCCTAAATTTATTCCCGCATTACGAAAAATGTTATCTGTTTCTTTGTATACCTTTGTTGATGTCGAGTATTCGTTGGCTCCTAGTAAAACGTAATCGACGTAGATTCCTTTCCGGAGTTGCGCCACAACTGCGGGATATTTCTCTTCGAATTTATTCAATTGTTGATGAATTGGGGCCGCTAGAAGGAAGCTACTTGGTGTAGTTCCGAAAGTAACCTTCGTCATCCTCCACGTTTTTATCTTTGGGGTTTGCATATCTTCGCCAGGTATCCTTTCCCACCACATAAATCATAGTGCGTCTCGGTCAATTTTATGTATTTTGATCTGCAAAATGCTTTCTACTCGTCGGATGGCATAGCGATCTTGTGATGTCGGAAGTTCATCAGTAAGCTTAAGCTTGTGATGTCTAGTTTTAGGTTTGGCCCATTTTCCAAGTTGTCACTCAAGAATTCGCCTGGATTCTGGCTTGACAATGCGTCAAAGACGATCCGTATTTTTGTCGTTGTTCGGTCCTTCTTAATTACCACTTGATGCGGCATTTAGTATACAAATTTGCTCTGTATATGTGACCCAGCATCTTCTTCGATGTTGTCTGCTATTTCTTGCTCGAAGTACTCTCGGGTAACTTTGTGATAGGCTAGGAGCTCATCTTCATCCTTGTATATTTTCTTTGTCACATAGATAAGCCTCTTCTCTGCAATAGTGTTGTTGTCACCCAATGTTACGTTTTTTTCTTCCATGGTAGCCGTACTTGGTATCTTCCTGCCTTGAAATTCATTGTTTATCGGACGTACTCTAGCACATGTTCATCGCTCATCTTCGTAGCTGCTTTCTCTTTGATTCTTATGTTTTCTTAGTCCCAGAATCGCTACAGTTCGTGCACAGTCTTGTCCGACTTGGCACCGACCTTGAGTACCATTACCAGTCAATGATTTCATCGGCAGCAAGTCCTACAGGACCTTGAACCATCCATCCTAACATAGTTTTTAATGCCATTACTTTTGGACGAATCTCGCGAATGCGACCAGTGACTACGGTCCAGTAATAATGTGCTCCAATTAATATGGAAGTTTCCGTACTTTTTTTTCTTTGTCTTCCTTCTCACTGTCATCAGCCAAACAAATTCCCATCGATTTTGCTCTTTCGTGTATATTGAACGGTGGCGTTGGTGGCACGTCGCAGGATATAACTTCTATCTCCAGCGCCTCAATCCTGACTGGCTCCGATGTGGGGTCCTTCCTCATGCTGACCTCGACAAATTTCATGTCTAGTTCTATCTCTCCTCCTCCTCCAAAGGATCCTACAGTAATCCTTTCGGATCTTTTCACCTTGCACGCTAGTTTTTTGACAGTCTTTTGAGGATCAATGCCCTCTGGCCCCCATTGTCCAGCAAAATCCGTGCGTTGCATCCGCTGTCTTCTCCCACTGTCCACGGAAAGGCTGTCTGCAGTAGTTGTGTTCACCAGACTGCTGTGCGTGCATTTTGCAGGACTTGCTGGTGTCTAACCGGTCAGGTTGCGCGCTTTTACGCACAAGCTCAACATCATTACCGCTTTGCTGCGGTGCTCACTTTCCTGCAGGTGTACGTGGTGAACACATGAAGGTCGCATGCCTTCCTTTGCATGTTTTGCAGTGTACGTCAGCGCGGCATATTTTCACCGTGTGGTGAGGTCTTGTGCTTCTGAATCATCTTTGCTCCCGTTGCAAGGCTTCTTTCTTCTGTTGCATAGTAATGCTTCTTCTGCAATCTTCCGTGTAGTGTCCAGTAATCTCACAAATGATACATTTTTAAACAAGGTGCTTTGAAGTGCAGATGTTCTAGTCCAACTCATATTGTGCGCGGACTGGGTGACGTCGTATTTTTCCTCTCGAGTTTCTTCTCTGCTGCGTATGCATATCATTCAAAACTCCAATATTTCTTTCAAACTGCTCGTGCTGTCTCTTGACGCTGAGTCCAATTCCGTAGTTACTGGTCTGTTGTCACCTTTATCTATCTCCTTCATCTTCATCTCAATCCTCATATCCACTGGTAGCGCAGACTTTACAACAGGAGCTATCACTGTGGCGTAACTACCCATTTACACTCCTAAGTACTGCAATGCTCGTATGTTCACTTGCAAATTTTGGAAGAGTTTCTTCAACCTATCTACATATTTAGGACTCTTCACTGCTTCCACTTTTGCTAGCTTTTTTATGTAGGTCTCTCTTAAATGATCTTGTCATCCATATGTTTCTTTCAAAAGAGCGACTGCATGCTCGTAATTGTGATCAGAAAACTGCAAACCTTCTATGAGGGACGCAGCCTCCCCGCTTGGAGACGCCAGAAGGTAAATAATTTTTTTATTCTTCGGCATGTTTGCTCTGTTATTCACCAATGTCTCAAACTGGTGCCAAAACTTTGGCCATGCTGTTTTTTTCCATCAAAATTGATCATCTCAAGGCGTGGCAACTTACCAAGCTCTTCCGTCTCCGAGATTTTGTTAGTACTTTGAACTGAGCTCGCCCGTTTTGTCACTATTTTCGTAGTCAGTTGCGTCGCTTGTTCTAACTCGCATAATTGCTCCTCTATTTTTGCCGTTGCAGCGACGATCTTCATCACATAATGCTGAGGCTTATGCTGATGCTGATGACCTCTAAATGCAAAACTCTTTCAAATTCTGCCTCCGCGTCATCTTCTTCAATGAACGGTTCAATCTGTTCGTTAACTTGTCTTAGCATCTGTGACACGCTGTTTATCTGGCTTAGATGCGTCATAAGTTGCGCTCGATCGGCGTCTTCTTCTATATTCTTATCAATTTCGCTCGTAAGCGTTGTCACATTTGATCGAAGCATCTTCCGTTTCTTCAGTAGGACCAGTTTATTCATGCTTAAAGCATGTTTTTGTAATGGGTTGGAGCGTTTGACGGACCACTCGTTATGCTAGTCGTATTGTGTGACGACTGGTTGTTACTTCGCTGCTTTAAGACGCTTTATAAGTCGATTTAACGCGATTGTTTTTTCGACATCAAGCCTGCCTAAGGCAAGTTTGACAACAAGTCACTTGCACCAGGGTAGCTCAGAGGTATAATACTGGGCTAACACCCAGTGAAGCCGGGTTCGAGCCCCACTGTGCCATTGGCGCTAGGTCCTGTCTGTCTAAGGCATGTTTAACAACAAGTTACAAGAACCGGTGCAAATAAGTGGTAGATTATTGGACTGGTACCCAGCGGACCTGGGCTCAAGCGCAACTGTGTCATTGGTGCCCGGTTTTTGTTCCGATTTCGCGCAATTTTGTTACGGACACTTGCGGGGGTGGCGGACAACATGGAACTGTGCGTGACCCATGTTGTGATCTCATAACAGCTTTCGCTGTAACATAGATAACCAACAATTGCCTAGCTCTGTAGTTGTTATCTCAGCACAGAGCAGTACTCGATGTTTGTCTGAGCAAGTAGGCTGAGCAAGAAACATTAGATAAATAATACCTAATACGTGTCAATTTTGCGGACGTTTAAAAGTATGTTGCGGGAGAGCTTTGGTATGTTGAAGAAAGCATAAAAGTGAAGAATAAGCAGAAAAAAAGGTAGAGAGGTAGGTTGGCCACGTGATGGTGATTGTGTGGTTAATCTTTTGGTCTGCACTGTGGAGTTTGCTAGGATTCTATTTCTCCAAACCCAAAATTGAAGCTAATGGGTTTGTGTCTTATCGCAGCTGAGCCAAAGCAGCGTAGTCGCGATGGACCTGATGAGATTGACGTGCGATAACCTGCTAAACTTGTGTTCGGATCTCGACCTAACATTTAATGATGGTATGTCTGCCTGTAAACTCTGGCAATCAAATCTGGAAAGCAAAATTTTCAAGGCCGATATAAGCACTAAGAGAATACGTGTTTACTTGAACAGGATTGCATAGAAGTACGAATAAAAAGTGATAAACACAGGAAAGCGATGCAAGAAATAACTGAAGAGAAGGAGAGGGTGAAGCACGAGTGTGAAACACTAGAAACACGGTTGAGATATGAATCGGCATAGTATTAGATAGGTACAGGTAACGCAGGAGAAGTGCGTGGAACAGCTGAGTGAGGTGCAAATTAGAGCTGTAGAAATGGCTAGTACCTATGAGGGTAGCAGCAGTCTGACGAATGAACCGAGGTTAACAGCTGTAAAAAAAGCTGCTGCTATAGAAGAGGTTGCCGAAGGCGTGAGTCAATGCAGTGAGGTGCTGTGCCAGAGGCATTCTAGTAAAACAGCTAAGATAGTTCTAGACCAGCTGGCACAGATAAAGGGTGAAGTTATAGCAATGTTGGGTCATGCCCACGTCCAAGGAGACTTCGACTCGCTAGTCAAGAACGCCAGCGTCGAACCAGCAGAGTGTGCGGAAAGAGTACAGTGTAGAGAAGACTCTACAGTTGTGAGCCCCGGTGCATGTGAGCTGGACTCACCTGAGAGTATCGCAACGTTCAATCCTGCGTGCCGAGTACAAGAGGATTTTGAATCACTGGGCAGGAACACCAAGGTAATACAGGAGATGAAGCGGAAGGAGGGCTTAGAGAGGACAATGTAGTTGTGGACAGCTTCTGAGAATTTGAGCTGAGTTGTTCCGAAGAAAATGGCTGAATTCTTACTACACGCGTTAAGTGTGGTGCGCCAGTCTCGAGGTGAGACAGAAGACGATTTGTACACAAATATTTACACTGCATGGATCAGACTGCTAGCGAAATGAAACAAGTGAGAGCGCTGAAGAGCGGGAGATGCGAATGATAGGCTCAGCAATGCACCCCAAAAAGAAGCATAGATAAAACTGCCGTTCTAGAGCAAAGACTGTGACAAAGGGCGCAGCCAGCTTGAAGGAAACCAGCAAACGTCAGAACGTTGTAAGCCAAACGAGGATTTTTTCAACCTCGCCGAGTTTGTGTTGCTTTCGTCTGAACTGCTGTACAAAAAGAAAAAGAAGTAGACATTGGGTGATAAGGCAAACAAAAGGAACAAGACGGTTGGCCTCCCATCATTCTAACCACAGCACGTTTGATGGGGCGGGGGAGTGCAAGACAGCTGGCTCACAAGGAGTAGCCAAGCGAAGGGAACAATACAGTTCACTAGCTAGGAGCTTAGCGGGGTTCGGAGGCGGAGCGGATGGGTTTGTCATTCTTCCATTCGCTGTTTGCCAAGCAAGGCCCACAGGGTGCGACAGTGACGCGTTCCTCTCTAAATGGAGTGACAGCGGTAACCGTTTGGAAACGCTCGTTAGTGGATTTGACGGTTTTGCTTAAAACTTTTATTTTGACAGTTTATTTTAGTTTTGGTAATGTAATATATTTTTGTAGGAGCGTTTCTCGAGTGCGAGGGACGTTAGAAAAGAATGCTGAGTGTGGAGAGGAAGGATATTCCTTGCGAGTTTTCAGGGTTCTTACTAAAGTTTTTTGTTAATTTTTTGTTTTGTTCGCATGTGTCTAGTGCGGACCTCGGTAAGAAAAGTTAGTTTGATAGTTAATGTGTAGCTTTTATGAAGACGGTAATTGCAAGGCAGCGCTAGTAGTGCGGCTGTGCAGTAGCAATATAGCATGCGATTACGGGCTTGTAATGTGTATGTTCACTCTAAAAACTGTGGAGGATATCCCAGGAGTGAAAAGGCCAAGTTAGTCTCTAGCGTGTTCTTCAAATTTGGCAAAGCATCAGATAGAGTAAAATTAATTTTCACTCTGTTTGAAGTGAAAGAGTGAAACTGCTTTCTACTCTACCTCACTCTGAGAAAGTAGAATGCCCATGTACTCTTCGGGCGTGAGAGAGTAAAGCGCGGTTATACTCCTGCTCTTGAATACATTTCGACGTGTCGGCACACTGCGAGTGTATAGCAGTACTTAAGAGGCACACATATTGCAATAAAACGTACTGCGTTTCTTTATTGAAACGTCAGAGATAATTTACAAATGTAACAGTGTTTCAATCATTCTCTAGCAAATTTCAGCGTACTGTAAGACAGTTGGAAATCTTAATATCCGCGTTTTCAACTTCGGACCTGTGTAGTAAAATAAGCGAATACTGTCTTATTCAGCCGGCCACAATTGAAATTGAGTGCAAACGGCTCTTATAATCTGTTGATATTATATTTGATGTTTTTCGCTAAAACCATCGCACATGGGTGATGATGCCGTAAGTAAAACGTATGGTACGGCTGCTGTGAAGTATTGTGGCTTTAGTCGTAGAACATAAACAAGAACTTGAAAAAGAATGACCAAAAATATGTCGAAAGGGGTGAAAACAAAACTCAATTGTTAATTGTGCACTTCAGAAGTTCGATATTTCATACACAGAATTGATGAACCACTCAGCGAGTCGGGAAAAATGCCGGTCATATATCCTGTTGCACTAATCTTATTTAGCTGCTGCAATAAAGTGTCGGAAAAGCGTTTTCGTCTCACGAAGCACAAAACAAATATATTAAACACGTCAGCTTCAGTCAGACTGGTTGAGAGGAGCGCGAAGACACAGAAAATCGCACTTATAAATAAGAAAATGCAAACATATCACGAACAATACGTATGACATGAAAAATGAGATGCTCATGCACTTTCTTCCATTGTTGTGTGGCAGTTGGTGTGTCTAGCTCGGGACGTGCAGTGTGTGTAAGGTGAAAGGTTTCAGCACCATCTTGCTTTTTAAAGCTTTTTTTGCCGTAGTGCTCGTAATTAGTCATCTTTACGAACCACACGCAAGGATATGCGTCAAAAACTATGAAAACGGCCAATTTCGACTCAAGTTCTGCTATATATTTCCGTGAAGTGTACTACTACTTCCTTCGATGGGATCATGCTACTCTACTTCGGGTGGCGTTAGTTACTCTGTTTAGAGGAGTGCTTTCACACTTTCTGAGGGAATCACTGTACTCTGCCTCAGCTAGAGGTGACTTACTCTGGAAAAGAGAGTGAAATAAGGGACAAAAAAGTACTCTCCCAAAAAAAGTTCCCAGCACTCTCTCAGTTTTAAAGCCTTGCTGGCGCTGAAGCAGAATGACCTTTGACGGTGCAAAGTTTTCCGGCGTAAAGATAGCACGAAGCAAAAGGCTTCATTTTGTGGGTATGAAGCATGGATGATGATTTGTGGGGTTTAACGTCCCGAAACCACCACATTATTATGAGAGACGCGGTAGTGGAGGGCCTTGGAAGTTTCGACCATCTGGGGTCTTTAGCGTGCACCCAAATCTGAGTACACGGGCCTACAACCTTTCTGCCTCCATCGGAAATGCAGCCGCCGAAACCAGAATTTGATCCTTCGACCTTCGGATCAGCAGTCGAGTGCCTTAGCCACTAGACCACTGTGGCGGGGCCATGAAGTATTGTCGGCTTACAGCGAGTTACTGACGGTCGTACACAAGTACGCCACAAGAGGCACGTTTCTTGAGAGGAGCTTGTTCTTGCGTCGATATTGGGAGTTTCAGAGAGAGCTTACAGAAACGCTTCGATTGCCGCTTTGTGCTTCAGTTGTATCTGTTTAAGCAAGTTAGCTTTACGTGAATTTTCTGACTCGATGTCTCTCAGTGGGGACTGGGTGCTCTCCCACGCGGGTGGTTGTGTGAATTTCTGTGTAATCCCAGAGAGAAAAGACCCATGAATCATTGAAGAATGATTCATGGGGGGGGGGGGGCGGAATATTGATTTTTGTTAAAGAAAGCGTTCCTTCTTATGTCATCAAAGTGAACTGTCAACACGAAATTTTCTGTGTGAACATCTCACTTGCTTCGAAAATGACTGTGATTATTGCTTGTTACCGCGCTCCTAATTGTGATGCCTCCTTCATTTATGAACTAAATACAGTCCTAGTACATCTTTACTCTCGTTTTCTTTTTGCTTATTTCATGCTCTGTGGTGATTTTAACTTTCCAGATATTAACTGGACAAATTTTGAGTCAGATAACCGCCAGTCCAAAGATTTTCTTGAAATGACCCTGACGTTTAACCTTACTCAGATGGTTAATACACCAACCCGTGGGGCAAATATCTTAGACCTCGTACTTGTTTCCAACCCTGATACAGTTAAATTGGTATCATCCGTTGAAGGTCTAAGTGACCACAATTTAGTGCTATTTAACCTAAGCATCCCACGTCCTGTACGACAGCGCTCAAAAAAACACATCAGGGATTACAACAAAGCCAATTTCACAAAAATAAACTCAGAATTAAGTGAGTTCCTTGATTACTTCCGTCGGTCTGCTTCACTTCGTTCAGTAGACGATAATTGGCTGTTATTTAGGAATAAGTTAACATCGCTTGTAGAGTTACATGTACCCCTTGTACGCATTCGCGGTGACCTGGGAAAACCCTGGTTTTCGAACACACTAAAGAGGTTGTTAGAGAAAAAAAAGCGTCTTTTCCGCGATGCGAAGCAATCGGTAATTTCCTCAAAGTGGGAAAAGTATTTTACGAGTCTGCGTCAATATACTTCTGCTTTGAGGCAATCCAAAAAGAAGTTCTTCCACCACGACTTGCAGACCATTATGCGTGTCAACCCAAAAAAATTCTGGAAAATCCTCACATCTAGTAAAAGCTCCAATAACATTTTTTTGAGCTACCCTGATGGTTCTAATGTGCCAATTGATGAGCGATCAGATGTAATCAACTCGTACTTTCCATCTGTTTTCACTAATGAACCCACGCTAAACGACTTTGATCCGCCCAACCTTTCTCTTTCCAATATGCCCCCTATAATCATTACTTCTCAAGGAATCTTGAAGCTCATCGAAAAAATGAAGATTTCTAGTGCCCCAGGACATGATGGTATTACAGCCAACATACTAAAAGGCACGAAAGTGTTCTCTAGTTCTATATTAGAAATAATTTTCACGCAGTCAATCACTGACAGTTCACTTCCGACGGACCGGAAAATTAATAAAGTAGTACCTGTATACAAGTCTGGCAGCCGCTCAGATCCCTCCAACTATCGTCCCATTTCGCTTACAAGCATTGCCTGCAAACTCCTAGAACATATAATATACTCACAAATAGCATGTCATCTAGGTAATCATTCCTTCTTTTTCCCCAATCAACATGGTTTTCGGCCTAACCTATCATGTGATACTCAGCTCTTTGAATTTGTTACTGAGCTTCACTTAAATTTAGACTCATCCTTTCAAACTGACGTCATTTATCTTGATTTTGCGAAACCTTTTGACTGTGTCCCCCACCAGTGACTTCTGGCCAAGCCCTCATGCCTACAGCTGGACCCCCTAGCGTTGTCATAGATCTGATGCTTCCTGACCAATCGCCTCCAATACACGGTTGTCGGTAATCACTGTTCAGCCACTACTAACGTGATTTTTGGAGTACCACAGGGATCCGTTCTTAATCCTCTGCTCTTTTTCATCTTCATAAACGACCTTCCTAATGGCATTTCATCTTCTATTCGACTTTTTGCAGATGACTGCGTTCTTTATCGTCGCATCGCACACCGAACTGATCTTGAAATCATTCAAAGCGACTTACATCAAATCGAATCCTGGTGTTCCAATTCATTATGAAACTCAATGTTTCGAAATGTAAAGTTATGCAGATATCCCGTAAGCGCTCCAACAGTAATTACACGTATTCCTTAAACTCGATAGCTTTGTCCCTCGTCGAATCTTATCGTTATCTTGGTGTCACAATAAACAGAGAATTGACATGGTCCGATCATATTGCCACGTTCCATTTCCCAAGTTTTTGTTATCGTCCGAGAACACCGCACGATTCTCAGCGCAAACCGCGCCTGCAGTTTTCTAGAAGGTTCCGGACTGTAGTAGATCATTTCGATAAGATCACGCCCACTGTGCGAACGGTACAGATTGTTCTGGAAGCTACGCCACCGCCAGCGATAACGCTAGAACATTCGACGGCAAGAGTATAAATGCCGACGCGCTTCGCCGCTTGTCAGTTGTTGATCGAAGGCCGACGCTCCGTTCGCCGCTATCAGTCCGAGACTGCTATCTGTGCGAGACTGCTGCTGTAATTGGACTTTCAGTTTACCGGGCACAGGTTCGCCCAAATAAACAGTTAAATCCTAACACGAAGTCTCCTGTCTTCGGCCACGTCACGACCCCGTGACAATATCACCAATTTGGCAGCCGACACTACTAAATCACTTGGTTACATCAGACGTTCCTTTTCCTTGTGTCCCTCATCCACGCGAAAACTGGCTTACGAAACATTTATACGAAGTAAGCTTGAAGATGCCTCAGCTATTTGGAGCCCTCATCAAGCATACCTCATTAACACTTAAAAATCTATACAGCACCGTGCGGCCAGATTCATCTCCTCTAGGTACGGCCGTGATGAAAGCATCAGTGCCATAAAGTCATCATTGGGACTCGAGTCATTGTCGTCCCGTCGGAAGATTGCAAGGCTGTGCTTGTTCCATAGGCTTTACTATAACTTCCCACATCTTCATGGTAAACTCTTTATCCCGCCAAGCCGTACATCTCGCCGCCTTTTTAACTCGTGCAGCGTCCAGCGTTTGCACGGTTCTACGTCTTCTTTTAATCAATCTTTTTTGCCAACAGCCATTGCAGAATGGAACACTTTGCCAGACTGTGTTGTCGTTGAGCGAAACCCTATTGCGTTTAAGCAGTTGCTCACTGATCATCTTACGCTGTAAAATTCTTTTACGTTGTTGTTTCTTTTCGTCTTTATATGCCTGATTCAAATTGTAACATTATTTTGTGCTTTTAAATAAGTCGGCATTTCTATGTGTTATGTTTCGGTATTGTGATCCGATAAGTTTTGTAACTCTTTATGTAACCTCCCCCCCCCCTTATGTAGTACCCCAAGAGAGCCTTTAAGGGAAAAATAAATGATGATGATAATGATGATGTTGAGAATGCCGTATTGCGTCATCGGCAGTGGCCTGTAGGAAGCCACCAAACAACGACGCTTTGGCCAACTTGTAAGGCTGGTCACCCTAAGGTCGAGTCTCCCGCCTGTGCACGAGCTGTTGCGTACAGCGAGCCACTCTTTACCACGGCCGCCGGGACTGAAGAAAATACGCAGGCTCACTTCGTGGAGGTAAGGAGCAGTTCGAAGGCGCCCTGCTGCTTTTCATGTAATTGACAGTGCGTTGTTGCAATTACTCGAAGGAGCACTGGTGTCGCTCGGGGCGGCGCGAAAATGTGACACGTGGCGTTTTAGTGCACCAGGAAAAGCCACAATTCTGAGTTTCTGCCGACGATGGACGTCGGACCACCACGCTGTGCATCTCTGACTGGTAAGCCACCAACGCTTGCAGATGCCACTGGGGGCAACTGCTGTTCTACAGCATGGGTGGTTGGCCAAAGGAGCGAGATGACCCATGATTACACCCCACTCGTTGGAAGAAAAATTCGCCGGATGAGCATTACCGGAACCGTTATACATGTGTTCGGGTTGTGTTTGCGTGTATGTTGGGGGCGGTGCGGCCTAATGACTTTCGTGAGTGCTCAGCAACCTGTGATTGGACAGTGCAGTATAAACCAATTCCACGATTTGAAAACTTGGCGATATGAAACTGTTCATAATCAGCCCTCGCGGGCTGATCAGGGAGCTTTTTTAAATGAGGAGCCTTTTATTGTAGAGCCTTTCAATGTAAAGCTTTTCAATGTAGAGGTTAGGGCCAGAGAGCTACTATTTGCAAATAAATGAGGAAGGAGGGGTGGCACGGATGAACACGAGCCACAGGGCACTGCCTCGCCCTGTTGTGCCATTGACCTTCGATGAAGGCAGATGATCGGGTCCCGTGTCCCCTTCGTTTCTTCACACATCGTTCTGGGGTCGGGTCCTTGTACGATGCGCATGGCGTGGTGCTGGAGCTGTGCGGTTTCGCCTTCGTACACCCAGCGCCGGTCTGTGGCGTCAGGCGCCATCTCCCTGTGATGTTCGGTGGCGTCGTAGACGGTCATGGGGTGCATGCATCTTTTCGATGTGGCTCGTAGCAGGCCTTCTACTCGCACTCCCGATCCTCAACTTGCTTTGGGTGAGTAGAGACTCTACCACCAGGATCGGGCTTGAGGAGCGTGTAGTGCGTAGTAAGGGTCCGCGCGTTTTTGCTCGCTAGGCGGGTTTCGGAGGTGCCAGGAGCCACGCGATGGGCAGTACGTGTGTTTGCCCTCTTTCTGAGACAAGGGACTGCCTTAGCGAGATGCACCTCAGATAGCAGGAAACTCGGTTTCTTTAGCCATCGAACTCTCTACGGCGTACGTTGCGGGCGAATCTTCGCACTGAAGCGCCATGGATTGCGTGGAAAGCAAGAGATCTTGCGGCACGTACCCAAAACTTTAACTGGTGGAGATGCGTTCAAGATAAGTGGTTTGTGGGCTTGTGCGCGACGAACTGCTCAGCCTGGGTTAGTCTTAAGCGAAATACTGTTGTTGTAGTCAGGAAGCCCTGAAAAGATAATATCGTGGAACGCTGGGACGACGATACGACGAGAGTCATGAGGCCGGTTGACGAAGTCGTGGCCTGTTACGACGTTGAGACGAGAGGGGTTGTGAAGGCGGTTGACTGTGGAGTCTCGGCTTGCTGCGACGGCGAAGCTAGAGGAGTCGAGAGGGTGGTCGAAGGCGAAATTGTGGCCTGCTCCGACGTCAAAGCGAGAGGAACCGAGAGGCCAGTACAAGGTGATGTGGCGGCCTGCTACGACGTCGAAGTGGGAGGAGGCGAGGGGCCGGTCGAAGGAGACGTTGCGGCAGGCTGTGATGTGAACGCGAGAGGCTGATGGAGTGCAATGGTAGTGACGGCAGCCGATGCTGGTTGAGTTGGCAGCCACGACTTGTTTGCACGTCGAGCTCTCGCTTGAGCGCAACCAACTTCGTCCTTTAAGTCGCTGGCTGTGTTCAAGTCCGCTTCTAAGTCCTCGTAATGAAGGTAAGCCCAGTGTTTCAGTCGAGGATCTTTAGGTGGGCGTGTTTCGTGATGACAATTGCGAGGAGCTCTTGAGCCTGAAAGCGGTGGTCGTCGAGTCGGCCAAAAGCGCATCGAGCATCAAAATTTCCTTTGTGATAGGTGTCCGGTAGAAGCCGAACTACTCGGAATGGCTTCATTGTCGAGGTTGAAGGCTGGGCGATCGGGTTGTTTTAGGCACCAGAAGAAATGTGTGAGAAACGAAGGTAGGGACCCGGACCCCATTGTCTATTTACATCGATGATTCAAAGAACAACTACGTGAGCCAGTGCCCCTAATTCGTGCTCGTGCCGCCGCCTCTAATTTCTTCTTTATTTGAAACACTACTGTCATGTACATAATGTAAATAAACCCTCTACTGAATTCAACTTCCTCCTGTCTCAACATCCTCATCTAGGATCTGTGGTGCCTTCAAAGGCCAGTCGAAACCACCCCGTTGAAGGCTGGGAGAGGCGTGCATCATTTCGGCTGGATTGAAAATCCGGTGGCGCAGCAAAAGGAGGTTTAGTGTAGGTTTGCAATCGCTTGGTAGAAGTACAGTGGACGAAATAGCTTGATTTCACTTGAATTTGACGATTCTTTTGTGTCTTGAAAGTGTACTCGCACAGTGACAAGTAGCTCGACGAATGACGAAGGTGACTAAAGCATTTTTGCTGACAATTTTCAACCCAGTTGCTTTAAAACCAGTGGCCTGAGGCTTGGCACTGCTTTTGAAAGGCTGGCTTTTTACGTTTCTCAAAGACGAGTCGCTGTCTTCTTTCAGGAGATCAGCCAGAGCCGCTTTTGCTGAAAAGACAGGCAGTGCTGCAGCGCTTTTTTCGTTGCCATCATAACCTTCTTCGGCTCCGACGCATCCAGCTTTGCAGCTGCCTTCTTGGCTGATGACGGAGCATCCTCGGCTTTGGATGCCATATTCGCGGCTGCTAGCATCATGACGGGAGGTGCCTTCGGCACGTCGTTTTCAAAAGAGCCAGAAGAGATCGCCTATTGCTGCTTCGATATCTGGGTCTTCTTGGCAGCCGCCTTGAGCACAGACATTTTACTCGGCGGTGGCACGCCTTCGAACTCTGATACATGACAAGTGCATAAGGCTTCGATCTCTTGCAAGGAGCATCCCAATGAACAGGTCCCTGTTCCTGTGTAGGAGCTGATGTTATCTGTCTCCTTGCTGCTCCATCTTGGCAGGTAAAGGATTCGAAACTTGATACATTGCGGTGCTGTGCTGGTGCTGTGAGCTGAAACTTCTGATTCGAGTCGCGTGTTCTAACGTTTCTCTTGACGGTGATGTTTCGTTTTAGCGTTGCTGTGTTGATCAACCTTAGTGGCTTGGCCTCTTTCGCAAGTTAATTTCCGAGTGGTGCTTTACACGGAATGAAACATAAGTCATCTGTTAAGCTCATTGAACAGTAGTGTGACTTCACTGTCTTGTCTTTGACAATAATGTCCTGCAGGAGCGTGATACGGCATGTCAGTTATAGCCATGCTGGCTTGCTGGTATCGGAAATGGTCTCGAACTATAGATTTTCGATGGTAAAATAAAGTGAAGTCAACAAAGGCTGGCTGCGGAGAAATGAAGATCTAGAAAATTTTGGCAAAGATTTTTTATGGCAGAACAAAACTGTATTTGTCCTTTGGTGGTGAATTTCCAAAGACTTTGGTGACTCCATGGTGAGCTGCCATTGAGCAGCTTTAAAACACTCTCCTCCTAGGACCAGAGGTATTTGGTTATGGGAAGCACTGTCGCATCCACTGCCAGATATAGGGCCACGTTAAATGGAAGTTTTTATGGTACCCGATGGCATAACTGTACCTCCCCGTACGACTGAGATAGGTGACCATGATAGGCTAAACGATATGGGTAGTGGTAGAGGCTCGTCATCGACTACGCCAGATTTGGTGCTCAGGGAAAAGGCTGAAGATACACGGGCACTGTAAATTCATGATTAATGAAGGACAGACTGTAAGCACACTGGAGCGAAACTGGGCGACGCTCGCACAAACACAACGTAGTTTCGCATCACGCTTGCCCCACGTGCAGTCCTTGGCAGTGTCTGCTGGCGTCTGATATTGGGCGCTGTCTAGCGAGTTGAGGGGGAATGGCAGGTGGAGTAGCTGCGAGTTCGGCCACCAATCTCTGGCAGAGTGCGAGGGCTCAGTCTGCGTTGCCCATCACCCATCATCATCAATATATATAATCCTGATGAAGGCCAGACTCTAGGCCGAAACGTCGAAATAAACCATGTTGTGACCGCTCATGGAGGATCTACTTGACTATATATATATATATATATATATATATATATATATATATCCACTTTTCGTTTTTGAGTTTTACATTACAACTGGCCTAATTACTTCCCCTATACTTTCCTTGGCATTATTTTCTGTTATATCTTCCTAATATTGTGTCTAAACACTAAAAAACGAGCCCTTCAGTATACGTTACTTTCCCTTATGTACATATATATATATATATATATATATATATATAATGCAACGAGCAAGGTTGCGTAAAAACACAGGTTATTATTCAAGAAACGTTAGCCGCAACAAGCTGGTACAGGCAGGAACCCGGAAAGCACGAGCCACACACAGACGTCAACGTCTTCTTTCACGCTGGCACAGAGCTGGCCCCACTATGCTTCGGTACAATTACTCTCCGCGCAGAAAGGAGCCAACCTGGCGACCTAGGGAAAGGACACGACAAGGGGGTCATCGCACGGTTTTAGGCGTGATACGTGTACTGTTTCACGCCCACGGCAGCGTTGGTCCGAAGGTGGATCAATGGGCTCAACTTCATAGTTGACAGGAGATGTTTGCCGCACCACACGGTAGGGGCCATGGTATTTCGACGAAAGCTTCGGGGAAAGACCGGGAGGGGTAGACGGGACTCAGAGCCAAACCAGCATTCCTGGGTTATAGTGTACAGTAGACGCAGAGGAATCGTGGTCAGTTTTCTGGCGCCATTGGTCTTGTGCGGTAAATGAGCGAGCGAGTTGACGACACTCTTCGGCATAAGCAGCTGCTTCGGAAACAGGCGTCGCTTCGGAAACATCAGGCCTGTAAGGGAGAATGGTGTCAATGGAGCATGATGGCTCACGTCCATACAGGAGTAAGAAAGGAGAAAAGCCAGTGGTTGTTTGTGGCGCAGAGTTGTACGCGTACGTGACAAAAGGTAGCACTTGGTCCCAATTAGTGTGGTCGTCAGAGGCGTACATGTCAAGCATATCTCCAAGGGTACGGTTAAAGTGTTCCGTCATGCCATTTGTTTGAGGAAGGTATGCCGAGGATTTCCGATGGACAGTGCGACATGCCTTGAGTAGCTCGTCGACGGCGTTCAAGAGAAACACGCGTCCACGGTCACTCAGTAATTCACGAGGTGCGCCGTTTCGCAAAGTGAGATGGTGAAAAAGAAAGGACGCAACGTCTTTCGCAGTGGTAGCAGGCAGTGCAGATGTTTCAGCGTAGCGGGTCAAATGATCTACGGCGACGACAATCCACCGGTTGCCTCAAAAGAGTTGGGTAGAGGACCATGAATATCAATTCCGACGCGGTCGAATGGTCTCGCTGGGCAGGTTAAGGGTTGCAAAGGGTCAGCAGTGCTGTGAGAAGGCGTCTTGCGTCGTTGACACGTGGTGCATGACCGAACATACTGGCGAACGTGCCGATACATGCCGCGCCAGTAGTATCTTAGACGAAGGCGAGAGTAAGTCTTAAATACTCCAGCGAGGCCACACTGGGGGTCATCGTGAAAGGCAGCGCAGATGTCCGAACGCAAATGACGAGGGATGACAAGGAGCCACCTACGGCCGTCCGTCACGTAATTGCGGCGATACAACAAGCCTTCACGGACAGCAAAGTGTCTTGCTTGACGAGAGAGGGAGCGTGAAGTCGTTTCTGACGAACTGTGAGAGAGGACGTCGAGCAAAGAATTGATCCAGGGATCCTTGCGCTGTTCGGATGGCATGTCAGTGATGGTCAACGATGACGAATCGCAAATGGTAGTTGATAAACAGGCAAGGTCAGGAGGCAGTGGAGAACGGGATAGTGCATCAGCGTCTGAATGTCTGCGTCCTAAGCGATAAACAACACGGATATCGTATTCCTGAAGCCGTAAAGCCCAACGAGCGAGGCGGCCAGTAGGATCTTTCATGGACGCTAACCAGCATAAGGCATGGTGATCTGTGACAACATCAAACTGGCGTTCGTAAAGGTAGGTGCGAAATTTTCCTATAGCCCAAATGATAGCCAAGCACTCCTTTTCCGTGACGGAATAGTTGGACTCTGCCTTCATAAGTGTACGGCTGGCATAGGCGACAACGTACTCGTCGCAGCCAACCTTGCGTTGAGCGAGAATGGCACCGAGGCCAACACCGCTTGCATACGTGTGAATTTCAGTGGGTGCATTGGGATCGAAGTGGCGGAGAACTGGCGGAGAGGTGAGTAGCCGGCGTAGCGCCGTGAATGCCTCATCGCAGTGGAAATTCCAGCCAGAGAGGTCCGCGCTACGGGAGAGAAGCTGAGTCAGAGGGGCAATTATAGAGGCAAAATTGCGAATGAAACGCCGAAAATAGGAACACAAGCCTACGAAACTACGAAGCTCCTTTCGGGTAGTAGGCTTGGGGTACTCGGCAACGGCACGCAGTTTGGCAGGGTCTGGCGATATTCCTTCTCTTTAAACGACGTGGCCGAGAATTGTGAGTTTGTGGGCGCCAAAACGACATTTCTTGAAGTTTAGTTGCAACCCGGCTGCCGTAAGGCACTGGAAAACTTGTTCCAGACGGGAAAGATGAGTTTCGAGATTCGCCGAGAATACAACTATGTCGTCTAAATAGCAAAGACAGATGTGCCATTTAAGTCCCCTGAGGACACTGTCCATCATTCTTTCAAAAGTCGCAGCCGCATTGCAAAGACCGAAGGGCATTACATTAAATTCATATAAGCCGTCAGCAGTCACAAACGCCGTTTTTGGACGGTCTGGTTCAGCCATTGGTACTTGCCAATATCCAGAGCGCAGATCCAGTGAAGAGAAAAACGCCGCACCTTGAAGCAAATCCAAGGCGTCATCAATGCGTGGCAGGGGATAAAGATCCTTGCGTGTGATGTTGTTTAGTCGACGATAATCCACGCAAAATCTGATGGAGCCATCCTTTTTTCGCACGAGGACCACTGGCGAAGCCCAAGGACTGTGTGAGTGCTCAATAACACCACGTTGCAGCATCTCGTCGACGTGTTGAGTGATGACGTCACGCTCAGCCTGCGAGACGCGGTAGGGGCGCTGACGATGTGGAGTATGATGACCGGTGTCGATATGGTGAGCGACAACTGACGTGCGTCCCAAGGGAGGCTGTCCGTGGTCGAAGGAGGCGCGGAAATGGTCAAGTAGTTGAATGAGCTGATTGCGCTGGTCTTGCGTAAGGCCGGTGTCTACGCTGCGCAACAGAACGTCTTCGTCAGGAAGTGAGGGCGCGGTGCCAGCTATGACAGCATTTACGGACATCGGTGTCGTATCAGAACGGGCATCGAAAGGAAAGATGTCATCATAAGTTCAAGACTCCCAATGCATTCGCCATGCAATAAGGTAGCGGGACAAGGGAACAGATTGCACACGTACACGGCACTGGAGCCATCGGCAAGTGTTATGACGGCAAACGGGACGACAAGGTTCCGGCGATGAGCGCATTCTTGTGACTGCATAAATAGGGCAGTTGAATCGGAAACGGAGATGCACAAAAGAGATACCGCGGCGACCGAAAAAGCCAAAATGATGACGTCAGCGGCGACGATCACCTTTTTGGGTGAGCGAGGGAGATCTTTGAATGTCGTGCTGAATGGATACAAAACGAGTTGAGCACGAGCGCAGTCAACAACCGCATGATTAGCGGAAAGAAAGTTCCATCCCAGGATGATTTCATGAGACGCATGCGGAAGGACGACAAATTCAACGATGTAAAGCACTCCTTGAATCACAACACGAGCAGTGCATGTGGCAGGAGGTTGGACGTGTGGCGAACTCGCTGTGCGTAAAGAAATTTCAACCAGTGGAGTCGTCACTTTGTTCAGTTTGCGGCATAACACTTCACTAAATATACAAATAGCGGCACCTGTGTCGACAAGAGCAGTTGTGGCGAAACCGTCCACAAACACGGCAATCTCATTAGGGGGCGAAAGATGAGGCCTTGGAAATTTCGTCGGTGGCGCAGCTCTTGCCTCGGGAACTGCGACTGTTAGTTTTCCTCCTGGGCGTGGTTGGAACGGCGAAGCAAGGGGGAAGGAGACCGAAGACGGGGTGAAGGAGGTCGACGTCGGCTGAAGTCTGGTCGACGTGAGCGGGGGTCATGTGAATCAGGTGTCACATACGATTCAGATTGCCGAGGTATGTTGCCTGAATGCTGTACATCATTAAAATAGAATCCACGGCGACGACAGTAGCGCGTGAAATGTCCTGGGATACCACAGTTGTAGCATACGGGCCGGTTATCCGGAGTACGTCAAAAGTTTACAGGTGCTCGAGGTGGCGGAAAGGGCCGATTTACCGGATAAACTGAAACTGGTGACCTGTAGTAGCTGGTGGCTGGACTGTATGAAGGGAGCGGCGGTTGGGCAGGAGGTTGGCGGACGGCTTCTGCATAAGTCAGCGGTGCCGCCACTGATATTGGGGATGCGGGCGAAGGGAGAGCCTCGGCAACTTGCGTATGAATAGCACGGCGAAGTGAGTGGTCCAGTGTTGTGGGGGTCTCGTTAATGGTGGCGACAAGAGAGAGCTGTCGAGCAACTTCCTCCCAGATGTACTGTTGAATTTGAGGCATTAACACGCTGTAGTCGTGGCCACTGCTTTTGCACTCCAAGGCCGAAATATCAGCTGTTTGCGTATTAGCGCGACGTGTAGAAACTCGTTGCTTGCGCAGCTCATCGAAACTTTGACATAACTGAATCACGGCCGTGACGGTCTGTGGGTCTTTGGCCACAAGCATATGAAAAGCGTCGTCATCAATGCCTTTCATCATATTCTTTATTCTGTCAGCCTCCGTCATCCTGGCATCAACTCGCCTACAGAGGCTGATCACATCCTCAATGTAGCTCGTGAAGCTCTCACCATTTCGCTGAAATCGTCCCCGCAGTCCCAGTTCAGCACGAAGCTTACGCATGGCTGGACGACCGAAAAACGAGGTGACGGCCTCTTTGAAAACCGACCAGGTGGGGATGTCGGCTTGGTGGTTAGTGAACCATAGGTTGGCCAAATCCGTCAAGTAGAAGATGACGTGAGTCAGCTTCGCAGGGTCATCCCACTTGTTAATCGCGCTGGCATGCTCGTACTCTGCCTGCCAGTCCTCGACATCTTGATCTTAAGTGCCGTTGTATATTGGTGGGTCACGCAGACGAAGTACACCAGAACACATGACAGGTGGCAGCGTGGAAGAGCCTTGTGGGGGATCGACGCGCTCGGTCATCGCCGACTGAGATGGTAGCTTACGGCTGCGGAGCTCCAGGACGTTACCCAGCACGTTTCCACCAAATGCAACGAGCAAGGTTGCGTAAAAACACAGGTTATTATTCCAGAAACGTTAGCCGCAACAAGCTGGTACAGGCAGGAACCCGGCAAGCACGAGCCACACACGGACGTCAACGTCTTCTTTCACGCTGGCACAGACCTGGCGCCACTATGCTTCGGTACAATATATATATATATATATATATATATATATATATATATATATATATATATATATATATATATATATATAATGCCACGCTGTGTTGGTGGCAGAAGACGAGAGCGAAGAAGTCAATGGCAGCTCTGGCTGAGTAAACAGTCCTCCACTTCGAGTTCCTGCCTATCGTTTCCTCTCGCGACAGACTGGTGGAGGTGCTGGGTACTGTACTGCAACGTCTTATGCCTGCTGGTCCTGAACCAGAAGCAACCACCGCCAGTGCACCAGGATCTGCTGATATCTATCGAAGCAGCCGCCGCCTTCAAGGACTACCACCACAGTACGGCCCCTTGGCAAGTTCCGTGAGGACAATGTTTGCCACATCCGCAACCCAAACCGAGCATGACCCACTCGCTAGCGTACCCTGTGTCATCAACACGCCTCGCACACCCAACCCATTCCACGGGGATTCCAGTGAGGATGTCGAAGACTGGCTTGACCATTTCGACCGGGTCGCTGCCATCAACGACTGGAACAATCGCCGTAAGTTGAAGAACGTATATATCTCCCTCTTAGACGCGGCAAGAGTGTGGTATGAGAACCACGAAACCTCATTCACAAGTTGGCAGGAGTTCCATCGGCAGCTTCGCGAGGCGTTCAGTAACCCCGAACGGAAAGAGAGAGCGGAGCAGGCACTCTCTTCGCGATTTCAAATGCCGAACGAGAGCGTCGCCATGTTTGTCGAAGAAATGTCGCGATTGTTTCGACGGGCTGACCCCCACATGCCAGAAGACAAGAAAGTGCGCCTGCTAATGCGAGGCGTAAAGGAGCAACTTTTTGCGGGCCTTGTGCGCAACCCTCCTACGACCGTGTCCGAGTTCATACGTGAGGCCACAATTATGGAGCGCATGCTTCGGCAGCGGGTGTCACAGTATGAGCGTCAGACGGCCTTGTCCGCTGCGTGCTCGCTTATACCAGGAGGTGATAACAGGGAGGTCCTCACAGAACTCGTACGGCAAGTTGTACGAGAAGAACTTCGGAAATTTTATGCAGCGTCCCCTCCCAGTAGCGCTGCTCTTACGGACGTCGTTCGGAACGAAATCAGGCAGTTCGTTCACTCTGCACCACCATCGCAAGTCGAACCTCCCACGCTTTCCTACGCGGATGCCCTACGCGTCTCTACGCCACCGACGGCACATTTTGTTCATGCACCTACCGGGACCCCCAGACGCTTTCAAAGTCCAGCCCGTCGCCTGCCTTCTCAGACCGATTTTCGTCCTGGCCCGCGGAAGTCCACCGTCTGGCGTGCACCCGACAATCGTCCTTTGTGCTACCATTGTGGCGAAGTTGGACACATGTACCGCGACTGTTACTACCGACGAATAGGCCTACGCGGATTCCACCCAGATGCTCGTTGTCCACGCTATGGTGAGCGCCCACAGGAAATTGCGGATTACTTGGAGGGTAGTCATCACGCCCCTGTCCCGCCTCGACGACAGTCACGGTCACCATCACCCCGTCCGTCCACATCAACGCACCGCGCCCGACCCGCCTTTGGGTCCCCTTGTGTCAGTGGCGCAAGCCCACGCCGGGGAAACTGAAAACGGCGACCTCCGGAGGTGGGGCCGCTGTCACGCGAACCGACAAATACCCTCCGCCGCTGCCTTACGACGTGCCGTTAAAGCCTGTTTGTGAAACCGCCAACAGAACGTCCGCTGCCATTACTGTTTCCGTCGACTGTTATCCGGTGACTGCGCTTGTCGACACGGGAGCTGATTACTCGGTGATGAGTGCTTCATTCGCCACCCGTCTACACAAGGTGCTGACAACGTGGGACGGCCCTCAACTAATCACCGCTGGAGGACACCTCGTATCCCCAATAGGAAGGTGCACCGCCAGGCTTGAGATTTGTGCGTCGGCTTTTGTAGCATCATTCCTTGTACTGCCCAATTGTTCTCGGCCGGTCATTTTGGGCATGGATTTTCTGCAAGAGTATGGAGCGATAATTAATCTGCGTGATTTGTTCGTCAGTTTTGTTAACTGTGTTTCTCCAGATTCCGACATCGAGAACGAACATCGTGGCGTGGCCTTACGCGTAGTCGATGATTGCGTCATGTTGCCACCTCGCAGTAGTATCTTCGTGCTTGTTGAGTGTCCACGGGAGCAGTCGATTACGGGCATCGCCGAAAGTAACCTGACGTTATTGCTTGATAGGGAAGTGGCAATTGCTCGAAGCCTCATTCAACTGCGAAATGGCCAGACTATGGTTTTAGTTACGAACTTCAGTGGAGAACACAGGCATTTTGCGAAACGCACAACCATAGCTTACTTGGAGGCATTGGATTATTTGGACGCCTTCCCTTTGATTACGACGATCTCGACTGAGAACAGCTGCGATACTGACGTGACTAGTCGCCTCAACGTCAATCGCCAGTTGGAAGAACCTAAGAGGGCAAGGCTCCTCAGTCTCCTCTCATCCTTTAGTGACTGTTTTGCCACTACTTCGAAAGTCCGGCAGACTTCTTTAATCAAGCACAGAATTATCACTGAGCCCAACGTGCAACCCGTGCGCCAACATGCGCCAACATATATATATATATATATATATATATATATATATATATATATATATATATATATATATATATATATATATATATATATACTGTCGTGACCAAGAAACGCTGGCGCTTGGGAGCTTGGGAGGTGCTAAGCAAAGCAGAGGAAGAAGAAGATAATAAATACTACAGCTGGCACACGATTGGCTGCTGTCCCTGTCATTTATTGTTTACAATGGCGCAGTCCGATAAGTGAACGCTCTGCAGGAAGCCACCGGTACGTGTCTTCGGGGTTCGTCGGCAGCGTAGGCTTCTCCTTCAAAGAACGCCGTTCAAGCTTCCTAGGCGATGGGGTCCCGCCCGACATTTCAGCTACCCTTCAGACCACCAGAGACGGCGTCAAAGCCTGCTCGTTGACTCAGCATGCCTTCAACAATGCCGCGACACCACTTCGCACCAGTACATCGCACGGGCTCCTCTTTTGTGGAAACGTGGTCAACGCTCCCAGTCACACGGATACCGTGACACAGTCAACACCTTTCGACAAGGTCAGCGTCCAAGCCTCCTCGTCACCCGCTTTCCGGCGTGCACTACGATCACCATCTGGGATGGGTGGCCAGGCCTCTTCGGTAACTCAACGGTAATTTCACCCCGATCCAGTGCTTCATGACATTGCCGTGCCGATTGCTGCAACGGCAGCATATTCCACGACCGCCGCCGATGGCTCCGCGGATGGCTCCTCCAAATTTGCTGCGAGGATCATCCGCGAGGCGAAATGCTTTTCTGAGCAACTGGCACTTTGGAACTACGGAGTCTCAACCGCCACCGTGAGTACCAGGGGCCCAGTGATCGCTCCAGTCTCTTCAGGTTTCTCACACGCCGTACCTACAGACGTCATGCAAGTGACATCTTTGCTTGCACAGCAGCTAGACCATTTCGCGCTGCGTGGTACGGGGTCCCTGTACTCGACACTACCATTTACGGTTGCATCGGAACTACCGGAATTTCGAGGCTTCCAAGACGACGCCGTTCTGTGGGTCGAAACGGTGAATGCTCTTGGCACCTACTATACCTGGCCTGATTATCGGAAATGGCTGGTGGCTGTTGACTGCCTTTGCTATGCTGCTAAAGCCCGGCACATAGATTTGGGTGCACGTTAAAGAACCCCAGGTGGTCTAAATTTCCGGAGCCCTCCACTACGGCATCTCTCATAATCATATAGTGGTTTTGGGACGTTAAACCCCACATATCAATCAATCAATCAATTAAAGCCCGGCACAACTACATCATCAATGGTGTGCAAGACTGACTTCTGTTTTTCGGCCACTTTCGCCGTGCAGTTCTTCCCTTGCTGCCAACTCAAGTTATCCCACGGGCACGTGCTAGAGGGGAGATACACCATCCCGACATAACACCGTAGTCCTCTACCACCCTCCCATCTCTCGATGACTGAAATCGTGAAGGGCAAGTGCTGACGGTACAGCTGCACACTGTAACAACGTACCCACTTTTGGAAACCGAGTACTTGAGGGGCCCGGTCGGAATGATCCACCCGTGTCTTGTAGCACTTTCACGGCAAGCTTTGCGAACATCCAACGTCCAAGAACGATAAAGGCAGTGAGCTGGATTTCGAGGCTGACGGTCCAAACTCCGTTTTGCGATTGACTTCCTGACTGGACATAACCCGGACTAAAAACACATTCAAGTCACAGCAGCCGGTAAACTTGCCTCCAAGCTGGCCAGTGCGTGAGTGCTTGGACGGGTCAGCTTAGAGTCAGATGGTGTCAGCTCTAATGCCATCAGCCAGACCGCCACCACTTGCATTGACTGAGTGTGCGGATGTTCACCACTTGCCAGGTACCAGCCCACCCGAGGAAAATGTCATCCGCAACAAGGTCTTCATTCCGCATTCCGATTCCGCATTCCGCATTCCGATTCCGCAACAGCCTTGACTCCGCATTCGGCGACTCCAGCGATTCGCAGGCGGGCTCCGAAATGTAGTTGCAGCGACTTTCACGTGCCGAACGATGCATTGATAACAAAAGCTGGAATTGCCAACACGGCTACCGACATTAAATACAAACCACTGGGACCAGAGCTTTGCCCCCTCGCACCCAACGACCAATGATCATGCACCCAACGACCATTGCGGCAGACACCCCGAGATTCCTTGACACACCACCAGAAGTGCAGACGTCGCCACTCATCTCAGCAGGTGGTCGTACAGCGTGCAGAATTTCGAGCGCTGCATAAAAAACTGCGACGGCATAATGAGACCAACGAGATGCAAGTAATTTGGTTACTTTGTATGAGTCTGCATCTGCCACTTACTCCTCCTTGACTAAGTCACCAGCGTTGAGCTTACCGTAGGCGAGGCCTGCACCGACCATCCCGTCACAGCCAGTGTCATGCACCAGAGACGCTTCGCCCAGAACGTCACCCATTGGTGTATTGTGGTCCGGGCTGACCACTACGATGCTGCCAAGCCCGCTCACCAGAAACATCGCCGCCAGCACCACGCACGCGCAGTCGTGGCCAAGTGTCATGACAAGGAAACGCTGGGGCTTGGGCGCGTGGAACAGCTAAAAAATGCAGAGGAGGATAAAGATACAAAATACAACAGCTGGCCCAGGATCAGCTACTGTCCCTGTCATTTATCCCTTGATATATATATATGTATATATATATTGCCAGCCAACGTTTTTGCTGCAAGACAATTCTCTTACTTGCCAAGCCTCTGCCCCACATCACAGGTCAGGCTGATGATGATGAGTATGTCCATATGATAAGATGATGCGTATGAATAATGCTCACACTTATTTCCCCCCCCCCCCCGGGTGAGTGGTCAGCCCGGACGCGTGTTAGACGGAATCGGAACGTCGAAAAAATGGCTTCAGACGCGATACGTCGACAATGTCCGAACCACGACAGCGACGATCCGAAGAAAGGTCGGTGGGATTGACACGATAATTCACTGGGGACGTTCATTCGTTGATTGTATAGGGTCCAATGAAACGTGACTGAAACTTGTCACACAATCCTGGAGTAGGAATGGGCGTCCAAAGCAACACTTCATCCCCCGGACTGAAGGAGACTTCGCGATGAGAGCTGTCGTAGCGTTGCTTGCAATCTTGCTGATTGGCTTCTGTATTAAGGCGAGTCCATTGCCGACATTCTTCAAGCCTTTTGATGAACTGCTCCGATACGGCTCCTGAGGCGTCGGTTGGCACATGTAGGAAAGAGACGTCGATAGTGAATGTCGGTGAATGGCCGTACACGAAGTAGAAAGGCGAGTAGCCAGTAGTTCTTTTAACAGTGGTGTTATGTGAAAATGTCACAAAAGGCGAAATCGTATCTTAGTTGTCGTGCTTTGGTGCGTTGTACATCGACAGCAAGTCTGTTAGTGCCTGATGAAATGTCTCTGTCACCCATTAGTCTGGGGATGGTAGGGTGACGTCGTTTTATGTACTGTGCCGCAGGTTGTGAGCAGGGTTTCGATAATGGTGAACAGGAACGTTTTCCCGCGATCACTCAGAAAAACGCGAGGTGCACCGTGACGCATTACAATGGCGTTGAGAAAGAAGTCTGCGCGGCGTCTGAAGCAGAACTTCTGCGTAGTGCAGCAGTCTCTGAGTACCATGTCAAGTGGTCGACAGCATTCACAATCCAAAGATTACCTGCTGGCGTGATGGGGAGGGGTCCGAGTAGGTCTATGCCAACGATGGCAAAAGGAGTCTCGGGACACGAAATATGTTGCAGAAGGCATAAAGGAGACACAGTTGGTCGCTTCGCCGTTGACACAGATGGCAAGATGCGACGTACTTATCCACAAAGGTAGAGATGCCCAGCCCGAAGAAATGGCTTCTGATGCGGCTTTGTGTTTTTTGAAATCCCATGTGGCCTGCACATGGGTCGTCGTTCAAGCCTTCGAGGACTTGATGACGTAGAGAACGCGGAAGTACTGCAACCTAGCGGTGTTCATTCGTGGTGTGGACGTAACGATAGAGCACAATGTTATTTAGCTTCAATTGTCGTAGTTGTCAGCGCAATCTAGCATTAGGAGTAGGTGATATGCCATTTAGGCATTGGAAATGCGATAATAGACCTTAAAATGAGTGCACACCCAGGAATCGTGCAGGATGTGGAAGTGGTTGGCAAGGTACGATGCAGTGACTATAGAATGATATGGTCACGAATTCGCCTAGACTTGAAGAAGGAACGACAAGAGACGGATACGCAAGAAGCCAATCAATGAGCTAGCACTGAGAGAAAAGTACAGGAATTCAGAGTGCCGCTGCAGAACAGGTACTCGGCTCTTAGTGAGCAAACCAACCTTAGCGTAGATACAATGAATGATTATCTAACAAGTATCATTACGGAGTGTGCAGGGGAAGTTGGAGGCTGGGTAGTTAGACAAGACACTGCCAAGCTTTCCCAGGAAAAGAAGAACCTAGTTAAGAAGCGTCAAATCATAAAAGTGTCAAGTACAACAGACGAAATAGAACTGGCAGAGCTTTCGAAGTTGAATAATAGACGTAAGGTATGCGATGTAAGAAGGTTTAACATGGAGAGAATTGAACACACTCTGAAAAACGGAGGAAGTGCCAAAGCTTTGAAGAAAAAACTCGGGATAGGCGAAAGTCAGATGTATTCACTAAGAGACAAAGAAGGCAAAATAACTACCAATATGGATAGGATAGTTAAAACAACGGAGGAGTTTTACAGAGATCTGTACAATAGCCGAGACAACCACGACCTTGATATTATAAGAACTAGCAGTAATCCAGATGACACCCCACCAGTAATGATAGAAGTCAGAAAAGCTTTGGAGAGCATGCAAAGACGCAAAGCTGCTGGTAAGGATCAGGTAACATCAGATCTGCTGAAAGATGGAGGACAGATTGTGTTAGAAAAACTAGCCACCCTGTTTACGAGGTGTCTTTTGACGGGAGGAGTACCAGAGTCTTGGAAGAACGCTAACATCTTCTTAATACATAAGAAAGGAGATGACAAGGACTTGAAGATTTACAGGCCGATCAGCTTGGTCCCTGTGGTATACAAGCTATTTACAAAGGTAATTGCTAACACAGTAAAGAAAACATTAGATTGCATTCAACCAAAGGAACAACCAGGATTTCGAACAGGCTACTCAACAATTGACCACATTCATACTATCAATGAGGTAATAGAGAAATGCTCAGAGTATAACCAACCACTATACATAGCCCTCATAGATTACGAGAAGGCATTTGATTCAGTAGAAAGATCAGCCGTCATGCAGACACTGCGGAATCAGGGCGTCGATGAAGTATATATAAGCATCCTGAAAGAAATCTACAGGGGATCAACTGCTACCATAGTGCTTCATAAAGAAAGCAACAGAATATCAATCAAGAAGGATGTAAGGCAAGGAGACACTATCTCCCCAATGCTATTTACCACGTGCTTACAGGAGGTATTTAGAAGCCTAGAATGGGAACAGTTAGGGATAAGAGTTAATGAAGAGTACCTTAGTAACCTGCTCTTCATCAATAATATTGCATTGCTGAGTAACTCAGGGGACGAATTGCAACTCATGATTACGCAGTTAGACAAGGAGAGCAGAAAGGTGGGTTTTATAATTATTCGGCAGAAAACGAAAGTAATGTACAACAACCTCGGAAAGGAGCAGTGTTTCGAGATAGGTAATAGTGCACTTGAAGTTGTAAAAGACTATGTCTACTTAGGGCAAGTAATAACCGCAGAGCCGAACCACGAGATTGAAGTTACTAGAAGAATAAGAATGGGGTGGAGCACATTTGGCAAGCACTCTCAAATTATGACAGGTAGATTGCCACTATCCCTCAAGAGGAAGGTATATAACAGCTGTATCTTGCCGGTACTTAGCTACGGAGCAGAAACCTGGAAACTTACAAAGAGGGTTCAGCCTAAATTAAGGATGACGCCGCGAGCAATGGAAAGAAAAATGGTAGGTGTAACCTTAAGAGACAAGAAAAGAGCAGAGTGGATCAGGGGACAAACGGGGGTGAAGGATATCATAGTTGAAATGAAGAAGAGGAAATCAACATGAGCCGGGCATGTAGCGCGTAGACAGGATAACCGCTGGACATTAACGGCAAATTACTGGATTCCCAGAGAAGGGAAGCGGGTTAGGGGGAGACAGAAGGTTAGGTGGGCAGATGAGATTAAGAAGTTTGCGGGTAAAAATTGGCAGCAGCAAGCACAGGACCAGGTTAACTGGCGGAACATGGGAGAGGCCTTTGTCCTGCAGTGGACGTATACAGGCTGATGATGATGATTATGATGATGATAATGAATGCTATTGCTATAGGAATCATCATGCAGGCGTGTGGCGAAGTTGGTGGAGCGATTTGAAGCCGGCGTGTCGATAACCGCAATGTGCGATAATGTGAGGTGTGACGCAGTGCCTTGCCCACCAGACGAACAATCAGCTGACATACTTGATAATGGCAATGAAAGGGGGCAGCTAGAGAGAGCATCTGCATCTTGGTGTCTTGCCAGACTTATCGGTGACGTCAAAATCGTACTCTTGTAGGCGGAGCACCCAACGACCGAGGTGACCAGACAAGTTTCTTAGTGTCGATAACCAGCATAAGGCGTGGTGGTCTGTTATAACTGTGAAGTGACGTCCATAAAGATACGGTTGAAATTTTTGTATGGTCCAAACGACAGCGAGGCACTCCTGCTCAATTATGAAGTAGTTCTGTTCAGCAGCCGTAAGAGCACGACTAGCATACGCTGGAACTCTTGCCGGTGAAGTGGCATCCCGCTGTAGAAGAAATGCACCAATGCCATGGCTGCTCGCATCGGTGTGCCGACATGTAGATGCGTCTTCGTCGAAATGGCACAGAACAGGCTCGGACGTTAAAGCATTCTTGAGGAATTGAAAGGCACGTTCGCAAACGTCGTTCCAAGCGAACGTTGATCCTGGTGTCAGCAGCTTGTGCAGTGGCGACGCGATGGCAGCAAAATGACTAATGAAGCGGTGAAAGTAGGATGCCAGGTCAAGGAAACATCGTAGGTGTTTCTGATTTTCTGCCGAGGGGAGCATATCATGGCAGCAAGCTTGCCCGAATCCGGACGAACGCTATCTTTGCTGACAAGGTGGCCCAACACCTTGATGTTCTTGTTGGTCGAATGACATTTTTTTCATTTTTTGTGTTTAGCTGACGTCCAGCACAAGAAATACACGTCAAAACTTCTCCCAAACGACCGAGACGCTGACGAAAAGAAGAGGAGAAAATGATGTCATCTAGATAACAGAGACACGTTTTCCACTTTAGGCCGCGTAGAACTGTGTCCATCTTGCGTTCAAACGTGGCAGGATCGTTACATAAATCGAATGGCATGACGTTGAATTTGTACAGCCCGTCTGGTGTTGCAAAGACAGTTTTTTCTTTGTCCGCTTCAAGCAAAGGTGTTTACTAATAAGCAGACCGTAAATTGAGGCTGGAGAAAAATTAAGCGCCTTGCAGAGAGCCAAGTGCGTCGTCGAATAGTGGCATCGGGTAGACGTCTTGCGCGTGATCTTAATAAGTACACAATAATCGACGCGGAATCGCACCGAACCATCCTTCTTTCGGACTAGCACTACAGGTGATGACCACGAGCTGGACGAAGGCCGGATAACATCTCGTGTGAGCATATTAGCGACGTTGTCCTCGATGATTTTCCGCTCTGCGGATGACACTCAATATGGGCGGCGTATGATTGTATTGCTTTTCGTTTCCGTGATGCGAGATTGGGATTTATTGTGGCTTTTAAAGCAGCCGTTGTAGCATGGTCATCAGTACTAGTAGAGAAAGATGGCGAGTCTGCATGAAGAACACTAGAGAAAGTGGTTTGGTATCTGTGAAGCAAACCACACTGGTGCCCTGGGCCAGTGCAACAGGCAATGAAGTGTGGCTAACTAATGCTCTGCCATCACAAAAGCACACCATGCTAGGAGCGATGGTAACTCCATCAGAGATTTAGAGTCTACACGGTGCTACGAACACATCACCAGTAACAATTTGATCTGATATCAGGGTGAGAATATGCTCATTATTTGAAGGAATATAACAGTCGTCAGCGCTGACAAAACGCTGGCTATGAGCATCGTTATCAGACGAAAACGCAGTATCTGACATGCGAATGACCCTCTGATGGCAAGATATCACGACTGAAACTGAGAAGAGAAAGTCTTATCCTAAAATGAGCGCATTGGTACACGATGACAGAACGAGGAACTGTATATGGTGAAGGATTCCTTCAATAAAACTCGTGCTGTGCAAACACCAGAAGGCTGAACAAAAACTGCATTAGCACAGCGAAGGGAAGCGCCATCATATGGCGTCTTCACTTCGTGCAAACGGGAACACAAGTCCACACTAATAACTGAGAGCGATGCACCTGTGTCCACAAAGGCTTCAGTCCATATACCCTCAACACTCACTGAAACTACATTTGAGGGGCGTTCAAGAGGAGTTTGATGCAGTCCGCAAAATGCAGTTTTCCCTTCTGAAGCTGCACTGTTTAGTTTTCCTGGCGATGATAAGACGCCGTGGTAGCCGGACGAAGTGGTGACGAGGAACGGCGCATAGGTGACGGGGAGCGACCGCGCGAGGAGCGGAAGGTACTGGCTGCATCAAAGTGCTGTGAAGAGGGTGATCGGCGTTGGTACAGTTGGTATGGGTGGTGATGTTGTGCAGCAGGGGCAAACTCATTCCTCTCGCAGTCACCATAGCCACGTGTTTCATCTTGTTGACGTCGACGACGAAACCGCGAAATGCGGCCGCGTATTCCGCAATAATAGCAAGTTGGTTGAGATGGACGCCAGGCTTGAAAAGAAAGAGGCGTTGCCCTAGGGGCGAGGACTTTTACTGAAGGCTGCTTAGTCCACCCATACTGCGTTGATTGCTGAGAAGGTGACGCTGCAACCACCTGGCCGTACGTCGGCTTTGGAGTGGTATTCGAGCTCGGGACTTGCTCACACGTCATGGACGCTAGTTTCTCTCTCACAATGTTATGGAGGCTGCCTGCAGAAGGCGTCTTGCGGAGCTCATAAGATGACGAGGTGGCCTGGAGTTGCAGCTCCTCGCGGATCATGGACGGTACCAACGCATGAAGCTCATCGTCGATCGTTGGCCTGAAATCTGCTGTTTTAGGTCGTAAACGTATATATTGAAGGTCATCGAGTCGCTGACACGTACTGATGATATTGGCCAGAGCGTTAAATGCCAGAGCTTTAAATGTGACGGCGCCTATGCCCTTGAGCAGGTGGCAAACGCGGTCATGCTCCGCCATCGAGCTGTCGACACGACGGCATAGGGCGAAGACATCTTCAATGTACAAGGTGTAGGACTCGCAGGAGTGCTGGACACGTTCAGCAAGCTTCCGCTGGGCTATGTCTGCACGTACAGAAGGGTTGGCAAACATCTGATCGAGCTGCTGCTTAATTTAGGCCAGTCTGGGAAATCCAGCTGATGGTTGAGAAACCATGTCTTAGTGACACCCATCAGATAGAACGGTACGCGGGACAGCTTCACAGAATCATGCCAATAGTTAAGCAAACTCACACGGTTGTACTCATTCAACCAGGCTTTGACGTGTTCACCGCGACGGCCGGGGAACATCGGGGGACCTTATGAGGGGCGGTGACACTCCAAGAAGACATGCCTAGGGGTGCAGGCAGGGTGGATGGAGCCGTGTTGTTTTGCTCGTCTTGCGACATGATCGTAGGCTGCCTGCGCAGACGGCGACCCGACCGGAGCTCCAGAGATGGTTTGTAGTCGAAGATAACGAAAAAGCGCTCCAGAGAGAAGACCAGGAAACCAGAAAGCACTCTCCACCGCTTGTAAGGCAACGTTTTGGCTGCAAGGCACTTCTTTTACTTGCCGCGCCTTTGCCCCACAACACAGTTCAGACAAATGATCATGAGTATGTACATATTCCTGCGACAGGTTCGCCACATTCAAGTAGCCCGTCACAATCATCGTCACCAGCACCAGCAAGCCCCGGCTCGGCTGGCATGCGCCACGCGTTCGGACGATCAACAACGAGGAAGAGGAAGTTAGTCAGATCTGTGCCACTCGGCTACTCGAACTTGACGACCATAGATTTCAGAATCGTGGGCCCAAGTTCGCCCTAATAAAGTCGCTTGTTTTTTTAACCTGTCGGCGTCAGCATCGCTACATTTCTGGTGGAGGTGCTGGGTATGAATCGAAGCCCCACGAGCTCAAGACAGCGTAGCCCCGACGACCAGCGTATCAAACCCGTGGAAGTGACTCCTGTACACCAGAGGGCAAGTCGCCGTCTTCGAGGTGACTCACCTGAGTTCGGTCCTCTTCACTTCATACCAAGGGGAATTCAAACGATGGATGCCACCACTATGACTACCCAGGTAACACCGGCACAAGTGTTCATTAGCCAACCGCACCAGCCGCCAGTATTCCACGGCGACTCGTACGAGGATGTTGAAGATTGGCTGGACCTGTTCGAGAGAGTAGCGAGCTTGAATGGATGGGACGAAAGAGAGAAGCTCCGTCGCGTATACTTCGCCCTGGAAGACTTCGCGAAGACATGGTTTGAGAACCATGAAACCTCGTTGTCTACCTGGGAGGTATTTCGACGACAAGCGGTGGCTACGTTCGCGAACATAGACAGGAAAGAAAAGGCGGAGGCAGCTCTTCAATCGAGAAACCAGCTAACAAACGAGAGTGCTGCTATGTACATTGAGGACATGGTCTGCCTGTTCAAGCGTGCGGATTACAACATGGCTGAGGATAAGAAGGTGCGCCATCTAATGCGCGGAGTGAAGCAAGAGCTGTTCGCCGTTCTCGTCCACAACCCTCCGAGCACGGTTGCTGAGTTTTACTCGGAAGCGACGGCCATCAAAAAAACACTGGAACAGCGGGCTCGGCAGTACAACCGGAATCTTAACTGCGCATCTGCACAGGTATTTCCCGGAGGCGTGCGAAACGACGTTGAAGCCCTGCGAGAGCTAATTAGATCAGTTATCAGAGAAGAACTGAGCAGACTGCATATGCCCCAGACTTCAACTGCACTATCTGTTACGGACGTTGTTCGTGACGAACTGAGGCAGGTGATACCAGAGCCAGAGCGTGAGCTGCAGCCGGTTCGACCTATCCGAACATACTCTGAGGTTGTCAGACAACCCACGGTACACAGCAATGCAGCAGTTGCGATGGCAACGACTCCTCTCCCACCTGCGGCACGCAGCGCACCTCGTCCACGGGAACCGACAGCTACCTATCTGCCCCCAGGAGCACGTAGCACACATCACTATGTGGAGCGTAGGCCCAGGAAAAGTGACGTCTGGCGTGATCACGAGCGCAGGCCTCTGTGTTTTCATTGTGGGGAAGCGGGTCATCTGTACAGATTCTGTCCTTACCGACAGGCTGGATTAAGAGGCTTCCCGTCATATGCACCGTGCCCCCGAAACGGCGAACGACCAGCGGAGATTGAGGAGTACTTGTCGACGCGCCAGAACTCGCCAACTCTACGCCAACACCGGTCACGGTCACCATCGCCTATGCGCTACCGGTCATCCAGCCCACGTACACCTTCAAGGCTGCCTGGTCATCGCTCTCCAAGTCCACACCCGGAAAACTGAAGCAAGCGACCTGTGGAGGTGAGGCCGCTGATAACGTCAGTTACAAAGATCCTCCAATTTGGTTTGAGGGTGATGACGGTGTATTTCCGGTAGATGGGTGCAGCAATGAAAACGTTACTTCAGATTTGCTGTTGAGAATGGAAGGATGGGAGCTGAATGCCTTAGTCGACACCGGTGCTGATTATTCAGTGATAAGTCACAAGATGGTGAAAAAGCTAAACAAAGTTGTGACACAGTGGAGTGAATCGCAGATACGCACGGCAGGCGGTCACATTATTACGCCCCTTGGCAGATGCACTGCAAGACTTGAAATACGGGGCTTTATTTACGTGGCCGATTTCATTGTGCTGCCAGAATGTTCAAGAGAACTCATTATAGGAATGGATTTTTGCGAGCTAATGGCGCCGTATTTAACCTGCGTAGGTCCAGCGTGTCGTTTTCGACTGAACGAGCAATACCTGTGGAGGAATCTGAGGAACGACGCCTAACTGCTCTACGCGTTGTTCATGATGACGTAACTGTGCCGCCACGCTGCAGTATAATGGTGCTCGTAGAAAATGATGCATTGTACAACCGCGAAGGCATAGCGGATACAAATGTAGGACTGTTTTTGAACAAAGGTGTTTGCGTAACTAGGGGTCTTGTTCACTTGACAAATGGCCGTGCAGATGTCTTACTCACAAATTTCTCCGATGAGCTTCAACACATCGCTCAAGGCACGGCTATCGCCTATTTACACGACTTCTGTATGGCGACCGAACTATGCAGCTTAACGACATCAACCACTCGACCAGTGGCCTGCAACATCGACACATCCGTGACCGTCAATCAGAGCCTTCCGGACAGTCAGAAGAAACAGATTTACGCCTTGGTAAAAGAATTCTCTGATTGCTTTTCAAGTACCTCGAAGGTCCAGCGCACGTCAATCACGAAACACAGAATTATAACGCAAGACGACACGAGGCCTATATGCCAGCATCCATATCGGGTGTCACAGAAAGAACGGGAAATTATCAAGAAGCAAGTGGAGGAGATGCTTTCTGATGATGTCATCCAGCCTTCGAATAGTCCATGGGCGTCTCCCGTAGTGCTCGTTAAGAAGAAAGACAACACACTTAGATTCTGCGTCGACTACAGAAAACTGAACAGTGTGACTAAACGAGATGTCTACCCCTTGCCACGTATCGACGATACACTAGATCGGTTGCGATCCGCAAAGTTTTTCTCCTCCTTAGATCTGAAAAGCGGATATTGGCAAATAGAGGTCGACGAGCGGGACCGTGAAAAAACGGCATTCGTAACACCAGATGGCCTCTACGAATTCAAAGCGCTTCCATTCGGCCTCTGTTCCGCACCAGCGACGTTCCAGCGAATGATGGACACTGTCCTCGCCGGACTGAAATGGCAGTCATGCCTAGTGTATTTGGATGACGTGGTGGTGTTCTCTGCAACGTTCGACAAACATCTAGAGCGACTACGCACAGTATTGGAAGCCATCCGGTCAGCGAAATTGACGATCAAACCCGAAAAATGCCACTTCGGCTTCGAAGAGCTGCGATTCCTTGGACATGTCATTAGTTCCGAGGGTGTTCGTCCCGATCCCGAAAAGACAGCTGCTGTTCAGAGGTTCCCTACACCCAGAGACAAAAAGTCAGTGCGTCGATTTTTGGGTTTATGTGCCTATTATAGACGATTTGTGGAAAACTTCTCAAAGATTGCGGAACCTCTTACAAAACTGACAAAAGACGACGTGCCCTTCACGTGGGAAAGCGAACAACAGAAAGCTTTTGACGAATTAAGGAAACGACTACAGGGTTCACCAATACTTGCCCATTTTGATGAGACAGCCGACACAGAAGTCCATACCGATGCCAGCAATGTCGGCCTCGGCGCCATCCTTGTCCAGTGGCAAAATGGTCAAGAGAAAGTGTTAGCCTATGCCAGCCGCAAACTATCAAAAGCTGAGGCAAACTACTCTGCAACTGAAAAAGAGTGCCTCGCAGTCATCTGGGCCATAAACAAGTTTCGACCCTACCTTTATGGTAGACCGTTCAGAGCTGTCAGTGACCACCATGCTCTATGCTGGCTGGCAAATCTCAAGGACCCGTCAGGTCGACTAGCAAGATGGAGCCTTAGGCTGCAGGAGTATGATATTACGGTCGTGTACAAATCGGGAAGGAAACACAGCGATGCCGACTGCCTGTCACGCTCTCCTGTCAATCCAAGTGTACCTGAAGAGGAAGACTTTCCGTTTCTAGGCGTTGTCGACACATCCAAAACCGCTCAACTACAACGAGATGACCCGGATTTGCTGGCACTTATACAACACCTGCAGGGTCTCGACGTTCAAGTCCCTCGCATATTCTCCAGAGGGCTCTCCGCGTTCTGCCTTCGAGGAAGTGTCCTTTACAGGAGGAACTTCGAACCTAATGGTGAAACGTTTTTACTAGTCGTGCCCACAGCCATGCGAGAGGAAATTCTGCACGCATGCCACGACGAGCCAACATCTGGACACATGGGTGTGAGCCGAACATTCGCCAGGATTCGCCTGAAATACTATTGGCCTAAGTTGCTCGCATCAGTGCAGCGCTACGTGAAAACTTGTCGTCAATGTCAACGGCGCAAAACTCCACCCGTAAAACCAGCCGGCCTTCTCCAGCCAATAGACCCTCCAGATGCCCCATTCCAACAAGTCGGCATGGACTTCCTAGGACCTTTGCCGACATCACGTGCAGGCAAGAAATGGATAGTCGTAGCCACAGACTATCTCACCCGTTATGCTGAAACTGACTCTCTATACAGTGCGACAGCTGCCGAAGTCGTCAAGTTCTTTGTGAACAACATAGTGCTCAGACATGGTGCGCCAATCGTCGTTATTACGGATCGGGGCACCGCATTTACTGCAGACCTAATGCAATGCCTGATGCGCATGACAAATACCGATCACAGAAGAACAACAGCGTATCACCCTCAGTCAAATGGCTTAACCGAACGCCTCAACAGAACTCTGACCGACATGCTATCAATGTTGATGTTGAACATAAACAGTGGGACGAAATATTACCCTACGTAACATTCGCATATAATACAGCCGTTCAAGAAACAACCCACGTTGCCCCTTTCGAACTAGTATTCGGCCGAAGAGTGACCACCCCGCTGGATGCCATGTTACCACTACAGGACGAAAGCAGCTATCCACCTGACTTAGATGACTTCTTGCAAAGAGCCGAAGAAGCACGGCAAATGGCAAGATACCGAATACGCCACCAACAGCACGTCGATTCTAGTCGCTACAACAAGCGACGCAGTGACACACTTTATCATCCCGGTGACAAAGTGTGGATATGGATACCAGTGCGCCGCCGCGGACTCTCTGAAAAGCTTCTTTGCCGATACTTCGGCCCTTATGAAGTACTCAACCGTATCAGCAACGTCACTTATGAAGTTAGATCCGCTGGACACGTGAGTTCAAGACGCCGCAATCCCACGGAAGTGGTCCACGTAGTCCGCATGAAGCCCTATCATGACAGTTCGTCGAAAAACGAGTGAGAGTGCGCGTGTATCTTTTCACTGTCTTAAGCATCGGGACGATGCGTCTGAGGAGGGGGGCAATGCTGCGACAGGTTCGCCACATTCAAGTAGCCCGTCACAATCATCGTCACCAGCACCAGCAAGCCCCGGCTCGGCTGGCATGCGCCACGCGTTCGGACGTTCAACAACGAGGAAGAGGAAGTTAGTCAGATCTGTGCCACTCGGCTACTCGAACTTGACGACCATAGTTTTTAGAATCGTGGGCACAAGTTCGCCCTAATAAAGTCGCTTGTTTTTTTAACCTGTCGGCGTCAGCATCGCTACAATATGATGAGATTACGCGCATGAATAATGCTCACAATATATATATATATATATATATATATATATATATATATATATATATATATATATATATATATATAGGCAGGCGTGGCGGTTGAGTGGCCGTAGCGTTGCAAGTAGTCAAGTAGATCTTCCGTGAGCGGTCACAACGTGGTTTATTTCGACGTTTCGGCCTAGAGTCTGGCCTTCATAAGGACTGAGGGTACAGTTTGTTGGTGCTCAGCTTTACACAATCTTGAATCAGAGGATGAGAGAGAAAAAAAGGAAAAAAACGGTAGAAGATGAAAAAATAGTAAAAAAAATAAAAAAAGGAGAATATATGGTGGACTCCCCCGGATGCCCCATTTCACTCCTCCTTCCCTTTTTTCATTTTCACCTTTAGGATGTCTGCGGTCTGTGTATTCTTCATTTTACTAACGCATTGTTCCCGACCAGACGCCGCCTCCTGGCTCTGGCGGTTTGGTGTGGAGGAAGAAAGAGCTTTTTTAAGAACTTTAACCCTTTAAATGCTCAGCGCCCCGTTGACATCTCGTCATAGAAATAGGGGCACCGCGTATGGCCGCAGAGTCTGGCAAGTGGGTGAAATGGCAATTCTTGCTCGCTTCTGCATTACACGTGCAGTAGAGGCCTCCCGACTGTGCACCGGGTTGCTGTTGGGCATGTGATCTTTGGCACAATTGTTTGTATTGTGAGGTAAAACAGAAACAGATGACAGCTGTACTTAGGAAGAGTAGTTACACTTGGAAATATTTTGAGTTGTCCAGTGCCCTTCGCAGCTGCAGTGCCGTGCACTCAGTTATTTTTGCATTATTGCCATTACTGTTTTCTAATGCTTTAATTGCGGCAAGTCTACCCAGACTCTCACTTATTCCTCTATTCGAGGGTGTTAAATCGGTGGATAAGGTATGACTTCCGTTGTTCACGTTCTCGGTTTGATTTAAATCCCGTCTCTGAAAGCGTTACTGATAGTTTGTCGAATGCATGGTTGGAAAGATTGTGTTTTGATAGGGGTAGATTTGAAACTGATTTCGCATAGGCTCCGTGATTATTGAAGCGAATCCTAAATGGTGTTTCTGTTTGTCTGATGTAGTGCATACTGCACACGTTGCATTCGAGTAGGTACACCACATTCGAGGAATCGCATGTTAGGCTTCGTTGTATGTTAATCGAAAACTTTGAATGTGTGCTGGTTGCTTTATGTGTTTCTCGTATCGCTTTACATACAAGATATAGTGATTTTAAACAAGGTCGGCATGAATTATTAGGGGATGAAATATTGATTTGAGTGTGTCTTTGGGGTTGGGTGGTCGTTGGTAAAGTATGCCAGGAGCGGATGGGAATGCACGTTTCAGGCGTTCACTTTGTTCCAGAATGTTGTAACGTCGTTTAAGGATTTTCTCTACATTGGGAAAATTTGTGCTGTAAGTTAAGCAGAGGTTTGTTCGTTCTGGGTCTTCTTGTGGTGGTCGCTTTGTAAGCAAGTCATCCCGCTTCAGTTTTCTCGCTTTTCGAACAGCGTCATCAATTACATGTGAGAGTTATTTTTGTTTATCGAGCAGAAGTTTTAGCCTCTGTGAGCTCGTGTCAAAATCAGCGTCTCTTGAGCAGATTCGCTTAAACCGGTGAGCCTGGCTGTATGGAATACTGTTTTTACAGTGGCGCGGGTGATCGCTTTGGTAATGAAGGTATTGTTGTCGATCCGTTGGTTTGCAATATATGGTTGTAGAAAGTTTGTCTTCTTGTATCGTTATGGTAACATCAAAAAAATTTACGGTTGTTTGCGAGTAAGTGTGTATGGTGTATGTTCGGATTTACAGCCGTGTAAGTGTCAATAAAGCTGAGAAGTTCATCCTCACTGTGGGTCCAATCAAGAAAGATGTCGTCTATGTACCTTCTGTATAACAGTGGTTTCAAAGCACTTTGTGCAAGAAACTCCGATTCTAGCTAGCTTTCCCATAAATATGTTGGCATAATTGGGTGCCATTTTGGTGCCAACAGCGGTCTCACTGATTTGTCAAAAATACTCTTGGTTAAATTCGAATGAATTTTATTTGAGGACCGTTCTCGTCAAAGTTTCGATAGCAGAGAAATCTGGGGTGTTAGATTGTCTAAGGTATGTGTACATGTTTTGTAATGCAGCTATGCCGTCATCGTGAGGAATATTTGTATACAATGAAGAGACATCAAGTGCAACCAAGTACAAGTTTTCCGGCACACACATACCTGCAATGTCTCAAAGAAAATGTGTGGTGTCTTTTATGTACGACGCGAGGTTGCATAGAATGTAGCATATGAGTTTGTCCACGTACCCTGATATGGGTTTAGTTACTTTACCGATGCCTGATACGATTGGTTGACCGGGGTTACCTAGTTTATGAATTTTTGGGAGGATGTAGAAGCGACCTGGACGAGGGTATGCTGCTCGCATCAGTTTGTGGTCAGTGTTGGTAATCATTTCAGCATCCAACATTTTCTTTTGTTCTGTTGATACGATACGTTTGTATTCGTCTGTCGGATCACCTGGGAGGCGTTCGTAAAATGTTGAGTCGTCTAGTTGGCAGTATGCTTCTTGTAATTAGTTGGTTGTATTAAGGACTACAATTGCTCCTCCTTTGTCAGCGGGTTTTATTGTTATGTCTGTCCTAGATGCCAGATTTCTCAAACTGGTTTTTTTCAGATTTTGTGAAGTTTTCTCGTTTTTCTTTCCGTCTGTGGTATTCGTGTACTATGTCTTTCTGTACTGCGGGGATATAAAGGTCTAGGCACTTGACCCGATTACTGTTCGGTGTACAATAATTTGTTTTACGACAGTGAATTGTTTCGTGGTTAGAAGGCCTGTCCAAGAAATATTCTCGCAACCTTAGGCTTCTAGCAAATTTGTCGAGGTCTCAGAGCAAGTAGAATTCATCGAAAAATTTTATGGTAGGGCAGAAGCTTGAATGCCACGAACCACAAGCACTCCCTCACGATCATCAACAGAGCACCACTACTAGGGGTGAAGTCTGCTGGACAGCCAACACGCGTTCCTTCATTGCGGATGTCGAGACAAAAAGCACAACACGACAGCACCACTACACCAGTCCTCAATGGGAAGCCTGCCGAACTACGAAACCGCGTCCCTCTATTGTGGACCCCGGGACCGGAACTCCCTACCATCACGTTCGCCGGGTGCCCAACGCCGAAATCCTCCCTACAACGACGAAGGCCTGCCGGACATAATTACAATCTTTGTACTTCATCAGTGCCATCCCCGCACCCGAAAGAAGATTGACCTCTGAAATATAAGTCCAGCTCATTTCTTCCCAGTTACATTGCCACCTTCCTTAAAGTACGAAAACTTGCTGACAAACGAATAAGACATGAAATGCATAAATCAACATTGCAAGTGTACCTTCGTGCTAGAATAGTCCTCAAGAGTATGACACTTTCCCTCACACCAGCCCCAACATACCCAGACGAACATGACCAAGTAACATGAAAAAATGTCCTCCTTGAGGCATCTCATAAATTAACAGAAATCACTCTCAATCACAGAGAAGAACGCATATAATGAAAGACATTGATAGCGAGGCTTTTCATACACTTATGACCAAAGATTGATAGACCATCACGGCCATAATTCTGCTGTGTCAAAGTTTTGATGAGCTGCGTAAGTAGTGAATTTCCGCATGTCGCGCTAACACGTAAATAGCGGATATTTCGGCTTTGTAGTGCAAAAGCAGTAGCCCCGACTACACTGTATTGATGCCTCAAATTCAACAGTACCTCCTGGAGGAAGTTGCTCGACAGCTCTGCCTTGTGACCATCATCAACGATTCTCACTGCTAGCACAAGATCACTTACTTCGCCATGCTATTCAGACGCAAGTGGCCGAGGCTCTCCCTTTTCGCGTCTCCAATATCAGTTACAGCACCCCTTACTCATGCAGAAGCTGTCCGGCGACCTCCTGCCCAACCGCCCCTCCCTTCATACAGTGCAGCCACTAACTGCTACAGGTTTCCAGTTTCACTTTATCTGGTAAATCGACTCTTCGTACTACTTTGAGCACCTGTAAGTTCTTGGCGTACTCCGGATAACTGGCCTGTCTGCTACAACAGCGGAATTCCAGAGCATATTGCGCGCTACTGTCGTCGCCGTAGATTATATTTTGATGTTGCTCAGCATTCTGGCAACATCTCTCGACAATCACAATTGCATGTTACACTTGATGCTCCTGACCCCGGCTAACGTGGACAAGACTTCAGCCCACGTCGATTGCCTTCATTCCGTCTTCGGTCTCCTTTCTCGATGCATCGCCATTCCAACCACGCCCAAGAGGGAAACTAACAGTCGCAGTTCCGGAGGCAAGAACTGCGCCCCCGACGAAAATTTCAAGGACTGATCTTTCGCCTCCTAACGAGATTGCCGTGTTTGTGAACAGTTTCGCCACAACTGCTCTTATCGACCCAGGTGCCGCTATTAGTGTAATAAGGAGACTGTTAGGTCGCAAATGGAACAAAGCGACGGCTCCACTGGTTGAAAATTCTTTACGCGCAGTGAGCTCGCAGCACGTCCAGCCTTCTGCCACATGTACTGCTCGTGTTGTGAATCTAGGAGTGCTTTACGTCGTTGAATATGTCATCCTTCCGAATGCGTCTCATGAAATCATCCTTGGATGAAACTTTCTATACACTAATCATGCGATTGACGACTGAGCTCATGCACAACTCGTTTTGCTTTCCTTCAGCACAGCATTCGTAAATCTCCCTTGCTTGCCCAAAAAGGTGATGGTCGCCGCAGGCGTCGTCATCTCTGCTTTTTTGGTTGCCGTGGTGTTTATTTTTTCACGTGCAATGTGACGCCACACAGGCTCATAAAAAGGGTGTTCCACGCTCGCCGCTTGGCTACATATGGCACTGACTACTACTCCCACGTTTATATTCACATATAAACCCAAAAAAGTGGATGGGGGGATGGCCGCCGCGATATATCAATGGCTGGAGGATCGATCGCGTTATTCGAAGGTCGGAGGCTCGATTCCTGCTCACGGCAGGTTATTTTTTCACCCACTTCTCTGTCTTCCTATTTACATTACGTTGGTTCTATATACTTTCCCTATACATTCCTTGGTATTATTGTCTGTTAGATCTCATTATTATTGTATCAAAACACGAAAAAACGAGTCCTTAGGTATACACTTCTTTCCCTTATTCATTAACGACTGTCTCGTACTGGCAGACTTGGTGCCGTTAGGTTGTATACGAGGGACTATTGTTCAGCTGCCCGCTCGTATTAAGTTCACGTGCAACGTGACGCCACACGGGCTCATAAAAAGGGTGTTCCACACTCGCCGCTTGGCTATAGATGGTGCTTACTGACACTCCACCGTTTAAATTCACATATAAACCCAAAAATGTGGATGGTGATGGCCGCCGTAATAGCTCCGTGGTTAGAGCATCGAAGGCGTCATTCGAAGGTCGTAGGTTCGATTCTAGCTCACGGCAGGTTAATTCTTCACCCACTTTTCTTTCTTCTTATTTACATTACATTATTTTTAGTAACTTCCCCTATAAAATCCTTGGCTATAAGTCTGGAAAATATATATATATATATATATATATATATATATATATATATATATATATATATATATATATATATATATTCTTTCAGTCACGGTGTGTACAAATGGAGACGTGAAATTCCATGGCAGGTCACGCAAGTGTTTCATCAAACGGTTTGAAACTTAGTGTGCACGTTTGTGAAGGCCACGTGATTGTACAGCAGGCAATTATTTAACTTCACTATGCGGCATGTGGCTGTGAAAGGTCATTTCGCTTAATACTCTATCATGTTCGACGATTTTTTGATGTGGCGCATTGAACACCAACGTGAAAAATATTTTTTCTCCACTCAAAACAAATGTAACAAAAAAACAAACTGCGCATACATTTTGAGCCTCATAGCGGATCCTTTTTACGCAATTACTAAAGCCGACCAGAGGCCAAATATTGAGATAATTATTTACACACTCATTTACTTTAGTTACCTTAAGTCACATAGAAGAACACTTCCAAAATTTTTGTACTTGAAACGTAATACTGAGTGCCTTGGAATTAGGCCAGCGGAAATTAACGCGTTTAAGAGGATATATATTTAAAATATATATATACATATATATATGAGATCTAACAGACAGTAATGCCAAGGAATGTACACAGGAAGTTATTAGAACCAATGGAATGTTAATAAGAAGAAAAAAAAGTGGGTGAAAAAATAACCAGCCGTGAGCAGGACTGGTTAAATAACCAGCTCACGGCTGGTTATTTTTTCACCCACTTTTCTTTCTTCTTATTTACATTGCATTGGTTCTAATCACTTCCCGTGTACATTCCTTGGTATTACTGTCTGTTATATCACATTATTATTGTGTCAAAAAATGGAAAAACGAGCCCTTAGGTATACACTTCTTTCCCTTAAATATATATATATATATATATATATATATATATATATATATATATATATATATATATATATATATATATATATATATATATATATACATATATATATACATATATATATATATATATATATATATATATATATTTATATAGATATATATTTAACAACCCCGCCTGCTGCCTCAGATCTACCGGTTTCGCGGTTTCCAAGACGACGCTGAAAAATGGGTGGCAACCATCAACGCTTCTTGAGATTTCGAAGCCTGGACGGACAGAAAAAAGCCGTAGATGGCCATAGACTACCTTCGGAATGCTGCGGCTGTGTGGCATCGGTACGAAGGCGTGTGGCAGCAGTCGTGGGCAGATTGGAGCGCCGAGCTCGTCACTTCGTTTGAAGGAAATGACTCCTACCTCACTGAGATTACTCATTCCAACCTCGCACCTACCGAGGAGGGGGCTCTAGGGAAGAAGCACGAGGAGGTACCAACGTGCCCTCCCTCGAAAAAGAACCTCATGGGGCGTGGCGCCCATGCCCCTGGTACAGCTGTGCCCCATACCCACTACACAGACAGCTTGCCAGAGTGCCCTGCGGCAATGAGCGACATGAGCTGCATGGTATACTGCTCCACGCAGAGGTCCCACTTCGTGTCGCCACCTGCCAAACAATTACCCATGACAGGGCATAAGACCGTTTATAAACTACAGCTGCCGGCGAGCCAGCCTCCAAGCTGGTCAGCTCCAGAGTGCTTGGATCCGTCGACGTCGTGTGACGTCGTCGGCTCCCTCATTACCAGCCCGAGCCGAAGCACGCATTACAACGACTAGTTCGGCCCACAGTCAGGTGACACATCATCCCCTGCCACTTTCGCAGTCATTGGCCGAGTGCGTGGGCACTCGTTTCTAGCCGAGTGCCGTCTCCATAAAAAGTCTAAAGGCGTACCCTGCCTGATGAGGATGTCGTGAAATTCTTGCTGGTGCAGTTAACTGTTGCTTCTGATACGACGCAACTGGCCTGGCCAGCCTAATTGCACGTGACACAATGGCAACAACCCCACTTCGACCACCAGTACGTCAGCGGAGCGGCAAGAGCACGACATGTCTCGCAAGTCCACATGTGAAGTCTACACAGCGATGCCGCTGATGTCTTGTGATAATGTTCGTGATATCTTCACCCACCCTCAACAGCGCAGACGTTCCCGCTCAGTGTGGGCAATCGCAATAATGCATTCTGCACTCCCTGAAATCAAAAAAGCTTGTGTAGGGGGTAGTTGTCACTCTCTGCGTTCCCTGCAATCCTGTTCAAGCTGCGAGGGCGTAGTTGTCGCGATGTTCTGGAAATAATGCAATCACTCCCCATCAACCAGTATCACCTGTTCAGTTTATGTTTTGATGGTGACGACAATCATTTGCAGCGCGGAAGTCACCCACGACAACCATCTCGACACAGCCAGGGTCGCCCTATAGAGTAGAGGATAATTCAGAAGGACAGCTCGAGGCGTACACAAGACCAACTACCATGGCACTCCTAGTGCCGCCCTCCAGAGGCTATGTTAGCAGCTACGCGCGCTCGCAGTCCTGGCCGAGTGTAATAATGATGAGCGGTAACGAAGCGTGGGCCCTCGTGCTCTGCCAGTGAGAGGGGAATGAAGAGGAGGTAAGATAATGAACAAGAGGCCCTGCGAACGGGCATTGTCTCTATGTCTCAATCCTTTACCATATATATATATATAGTTATATACATTGAGAATAGTGCAGTATAGGAAACAAAACAATAAAATATTTATTTAATCCTAACAGTTTCGGCTGATGGACCAGCCTTTTTCGGAGGATCTAAGTAAAATGGTACAAGTTCACGTAGCAGAGGGTCACCCTCACAGTTTGAAGACCCTAAAAAAAGGAGACAACCGGGCGAACGAGGTAGCAACAGACAACAAGAAGCAGAAGAAGGAGAGGAACTAGAAAGGAGCGACGGAGAGCCGCCGGAAACAAGCGGGTAATTCTGGCATTGTTACTGGGTATAGGTAAGGTGCGCTGCCAGCGGAGGTGACCAAGAAAAACGAAAAAATGTGGAACATGTTGCCGCTTACTCGCATCCCAACATGGATCGAGTTTAAGTTCACGTGGTTCGGCGACTGGCCCGCGGCATCAGGCCACACACACACACGCACACACACACACACACACACACACACACACACACACACACACACACACACACACACACAAGAAGCATACGACCCGCTCCAGCTTTCGGAAAATAATGGCCACGTTGGAAAGCTAATGTGCCCTCTCCCCCTCTCTCCGTTTGCCCTCTCTTGCAGAAAACTGTACAACGAGTCATACTGAAAATAAATGAATGGGTATTCTTGTAAAGGATGAAGAAACAAAAATGTTAACAAAAAATAATAAAAATTAAATATTACTAAAAAAGTGCTCAGAAATGAGTATAACTTCTAATAATACTAACGCACGCCGTTTGGTTCACGTAGCACCGAACTTGTTTAGTTTCACGCGCTATAATGACCAAATTACGTGTGCGACTTCACGTATGTATAAATAAATTAATTGAGTAATTCAATTTCTGTGTTTCACGAAACGTCGCGGAGGCACGTCAGTCGCCCAGGGCTCTCGTTGATTCCGTGGGTAAGTGATCTGAATTTCTTTATGAAGTATGAATCCCGCTGTTCACGCTCCCGGGTGTTCTGGAAGCCGGATTGTAGGAGTATGACACTTACGCGTTCGAAAAAGTGACCAGGAAGATTGATATGTTTGGAGAACGGCAAATTGGGGAGGCCCTTTACGTGTTCCCTGTGGTTGTTGAAACTCAAACGGAACGCGGTTTCCGTGTGTCCAATATAGTCCTGTTTGCACACCTCACAGCGAACTTAGTATACTACATTGGCTGAGTCACAGTTAAGGTCGCCTTTAATTTTGTACACATAGTCTGAACAGGAGGCTTCGGCCGTATCTGTGGTCACCACGTGTGTGCACCCCTGGCAGCGAGGTTTCCAGCACGGTGTACAGCCCTGATGGTGGTCGGATTTGTGTGTTTTTGCCCTGACCAGTAAGTCTCTCGGGTTTTTATTTCTTCGGTAAACCACCTTGGGCGGACTCTGAAAAACGGCAGAGAGGCGACTACTCTTTTAAGTATGTTGAAGTGGTGGGTTAGTATAGAATTCACCCGAGGGGCGGCGGCGCAGTATGTGAGGATTAAATTTACCCCTGAAGTTATATCATCTTTATTCCCGCCTTTCTCTCCCATTGTTGATTCTCGGTTCAAAGAGCGAGCGCGCTCATTTGCATTGTCAATTATTTTTTCGGGGTACTTTTGTCGCAAGAAGGCTGCTCTCAATTCCTGTGCGTGGGTGTCAAATTGCGTGATTTCAGAGCAAATTCTTCTGTATCTGTGGGCTTGAGAGTAAGGAACACCTGTTTTGCAGTGATGGGGGTGACTACTATGGAAATGCAGGTACTGTTGGCGGTCAGTTGGGTTTTTATACAGGGAAGTAGATATGGTGGTGCCACTGAGGGATACAGTGACATCCAGAAAGTGAACACTCTTCTGCGAATACGTGTGCGTGAATGTTATCGAAGGATGCAGGGAGTTGAAACCAGAAATGAATTTGGAAAGATTATGTTCACTATCGGCCTACACGAAGAATATATTATCGAGGAAGCGTCATTAAAATACAGGTTTGAATGGAGAATTTTCGAGGAAAGGAATCTCCAAAGAGGTCATTAAAATATTTGCGTAATTTGGGGCCACTTTGGTTCCCATGGCAGTTCCGTTTACTTGCAAATAATGTTTTTGGTCGAATTCAAAGTTATTATGTTTAAGTACAACATTTAGGAGCACCTCTAAAGTGCTTTCGTCGAATTCACTCGTCGATTTACTTTTTCCATAGGCGGCGACTGTGGCGGATTCTTTCGGTGTGCGCAATGTTTGTGTACAGTGATGATACTACTGGACATTTATGGTGACCAAATAGCACTATAGAGGTACCACAAGTTTTGAGACTTCTCGAAGGAAGTGGCTGGTATCTTTTATGTATGATGGGAATGATTGTGGGATGTGCCCAATCAGAGAGTCACTGAAACTAGAGATTTTTTCAGTAGCAGTACCGTTGCTGGAAACTATGGGTCGGCCGGGATTGTTAATCTTGTGAATTTCGGGTAGTAAATAGAAACGCCCGGGAGACGATTTGCCAGGTGACATCATTTTAAGCATAGAGTAGGTTATCTTACCACTTTTACGTAATGATATTAGTGAGGCCTTAATAGTACTTTCATACTCCTCTGTCGGATCACAAGAGAGTTGTTTAGAGAAATTTTCATCTGCCAGTTGGCGAAGCCCTTCTTTGATATAGTCAGTGCTGTCGAGTACAACCACAGCACTACCCTTTTCAGCTGCGCAAAGCCTCCCGCTCCTCTTTGGACAGATTGTTGCGAATGGGTCGGTGCTTTTCATATTCCCTGATTATATCACCTTGGACGGCTGAAATGTACATGTCTAGATATTTGTCTCGTTGTTCACCTGGAGTCCAAGATTTATCTGAAAATTGATTTTGTTGCGTGCTGCTTCGATCATCAAAATATTCTTTTAGACGCATGATTCTGGCAAAGTTGTCCAAATCTTGGTAAAGTTTAAACTCATCAATTTTGCCAGAGGCGGGGCAGAAGGTTAGACCTTTTTATAGCAGCTTTGTTTGACCAGGTGTCAAAGATTTTCCGGAAAGGTTAACCACATTGGTGACATCGGTGCTCTTTTGTGGAGATTGACGAGAGGTAACAGGCTGATCTGTATACGTTGTGGGAAGATCGCTGGCGGAGTATTTTAAGGTCGGCCACGCACCGTCTCGCCTCAATTTCTTGTCCTTCTTGCCCTGAATTGTCAATCTCTTCTTTCCTTCGTATTTGGCCAGCTCTTCTGTTTCTGACTGCGTCAAGCTTGACTGTTTTAGTCGCGTCTTTTCTTCCTCTTCTAAGTTCCGCGGCTTTACGTGTACTGTGTTGTATTACGACCTGTGTAAGCCTAATAGATGCATCTTTTAAGATATTGCTCCACTGCCGCTGCTCATTTTTGTTGAAGTTATTCATTGCGGGTTGTAGTTGAACAGTGAGACCCTTTGGTGCGAGTCCTGAAGAAATATATGTTTTAAGGTTTGAAGCATGCATTTCAAACCTCACGCGCTTATCAACATTCTTTCTTAAGGCCATGAAATCACGAGACCAACATGTGCTGGAGCGGGCCATACCTGACGGGTTGTTGAGTCAGTTCCTGCGTGGGGGAGAAGCACTGTCACCGGAAGCTTCTGGGTGGCCCCGAGTCGCGTTTTAGGGGCTCTTGCTTCTTAATCTATGAGGAGCACCACTCGGTGCTCGTGGTGATGATCGTCGGCACGGGATCCCGCTTGCTTCGCTGATGCTGGGGTTCTCACTCCTGGAATGACAATGTTCTCTCGGTGGGCCCGGCAGACCTAATGGTGCATGGTCAAGCCAGGTCGACGGCGACCTCACCATATTTCGCAGAAGCAGTGATCTCAGGTGGCTGGCGATGAGGGCAACACCCTCAAAACTTGGGTGCATACCATCGGCCGCCAGAACCCGGCCAGGCGGAAGCCATTCCAAGGCGTGATTGATGTAGAAGAGAGTCCCGCTTCGACAACAGTGCAATCGAAGGAGGTGGTTGAAGTGGCCCACTTCTCTGTTGAACTGTACGACGAAGGGCCAGTTGAGGCACGCGCGCCGGCGGTCTGGGGCCCTCAGTAGCACCAATGTGGAGAAGATCTTCTTAACCTCCGGCCGCTGCTGCACGATTCGGCTCACCGTGTCCTTGTATTTTTGAAACACTACAGTGGCTGAGGAGGAGGCTATGTCATTTGTACCACGTGTAACACCGTCACTGTGCGTGAAATAACGCCCAGCAGTGAGAGTGCTTCCTGCATAAACAGTCCAGATTGAGAAACGAAGACGGGCGTGTTTGTCCGACGGGGGTCAAAATGGTTGTAGAGATACTTTGCTTTAGAGTCACCGATGATGGCTGTCGTTGAGGGATGGTGGGGGAACTTCTATGTTAACTGTTTTCTTGCAGCACTTCCGGCGGCTCTCCGTCGCTCCTTTCTAGTTCCTCTCCTTCTTCTGCTTCTTGTTGTCTGTTGCTACCTCGTTCACCCGGTTGTCTCCTTTATTTAGGGCCTTCAAACTGTGAGGGTGAACTGTTAGGAATAAATAAATATTTTATTGTTTTAATTCCTATACTGCACTATTCTAGAAGTTTATAACTTTTATTACGGTAGCCGGAAGAAACTCTGATCATCTATTGCATATACATATATATATATATATATATAGTGGGAGTAATAATTCAATGGGCCAGTTAGTCTTCGTGAAGGTATGGGATATGGCACAACGGGAGCGTTGTCAACAAGGATAAATATATTTATTTCCCAACAGTTTCGGGAGGGGACCTCCCTTCATCAGGGGATGAGTTAAATATATATATATATATATATATATATATATATATATATATATATATATATATATATATATATATATATATGTATATATATATATATGTATATATATATATATATATATATATATATATATATATATATATATATATACATATATATATATATATATATATATATATATATATATATATATATATATATATATATATATATATATATATATATATATATATATATATATATATATTGTCACGGGGTCGTGACGTGGCCGAAGACAGGAGACTTCGTGTTGGGATTTAACTGTTTATTTGGGCGAACCTGTGCCCGGTAAACGGAAAGTCCAATTACAGCAGTAGTCTTGCACAGATAGCAGTCTCGGGCTGATAGCGGCGAACGAACGGAGCGTCGGCCTTCGATCAACAACTGACAAGCGGCGAAGCGCGTCGGCATTTATACTCTTGCTTTCGAATGTTCTAGCGTTATCGCTGGTGGTGGCGTAGGTTCCAGAACAATCTTTACCGTTCACAAAGTGGGCGTGATCATATCGAAATGATCTACTACAGCCCGGAACGTTCTCGAAAACTGCAGGCGCGGTTCGCGCTGAGAATCGTGTGATGTTTTCGGAGGATAACAAAAACTTCGGAAATGGAACGCGGCATTGCCCCCCTCTGAAAATAAAAATTACGGCATATTCACGGGGTGAATGATGATGAATGGGCGAAGCTCCGGAGGGATTCATCGGTAAACTGTGAATCTTCCGTGTAATTCGCCCAGTCGATCATCATGTAAAGACGTGAGAAGCGCGGTGTGTGTATATACACAAATCAACTTTTATTTGTTCTTAGACGATGGATGGCTTGCGATGTCCCTTGCCTCGCGCGCTCGCACATCGGGATTCTGTCTGCGAGCGCGCGCTGCTGCCGCCTTGCGCTCTCTCCGCTGTGCAGCCTTATCCATCCGGCGACTCCGAGCGCGCGCCAACAGCGAACGGATTTTATTACAACGCTCCCCCTAGCGTACGTCGCCGCACTAAATCGAACGATTGCCTACAACCAATGACACGCGCCATATGGGACATCATTCCTATTTTATAAGATCTCGCGTCTTTCATCAAATACAAGTACCGCTTTCTAGATTATAACATCTTGCATCTTTTCATCATCAGCTACAAGTACCACCATCTACTAAACACTACAAGAACTAAACGAGAGGTGGCTACATACAGGAGACGGTACCGCCATCTAGTGAACACTGCAAGAACTAAACTAGAGGTAACTACATACAGGGGACGGTACCGCCATCTAGTGAACACTGCAAGAACTAAACTAGAGGTGGCTACATACAGGCTACAGGGGACACACAGCCCACGCCATAAGGAGCTTCGCCCCTAAAAGGCATCGTCCCGATGCTTTAACTAAAGATTAAGGTACAATAATAATGTAAGAAAGTACAATGAATAAATTACGATACAACTATAATACAAAAAACACTGTTTCAGTTTGTTAACGTGCATGAAACGGCTTGAGGCGTGCGACATGTACGACTTCAGGTCGTGATCGCCGTCGTTGAGAGTTCGTGATGCCGTCGGGGACAACCTCGTGATCAAGTTGGCCGAGACGTCGAACCACCCTGTACGGTCCGAAGTACCGTCACAGAAGCTTTTCACTTAGTCCACGTCGGCGTATCGCGTCCACACCCAAACACGTTCACCGGGCTGGTATTCCACGAAGCGTCGTCGAAGGTTTTAACGGTGGCTGTCGGTCGTCTGTTGATTCTTGATACGAAGACGCGCAAGTTGTCGGGCTTCTTCGGCGGGTTGAATGTACTCGCTCACATCGATGTTTTCTTCGTCGGCGACGTTGGCTAACATGGCATCGAGCGTCGTTGCCGGGCTCCTTCCGTAGACCAATTTGTGTGGAGATATCTGCGTCATCTCCTGCACCGCCGTGTTGTATGCGAAGGTCACATACGGAAGAATGGCGTCCCACGTCTTGTGTTCGACATCGACGTACATTGACAGCATGTCGGCGATCGTCTTGTTAAGCCGCTCGGTGAGGCCGTTGGTCTGTGGGTGGTACGCTGTCGTCCGGCGGTGGTTTGTTTGGCTGTATGCCAATATCGCTTGAGTTAAGTCGGCAGTGAATTCCGTTCCTCGGTCGGTGATAAGGACATCCGAGGCGCCGTGACGTAGGACGATATTTTCGACGAAGAGCTTAGCTACCTCGGATGCACTGCCTTTTGGCAGGGCTTTTGTCTTGGCGTAGCAGGTGAGGTAGTCTGTAGCTACCACGATCTACTTGTTTCCGAAAGCCAACATCGGTAACGGCCCCAGTAGGTCCATACCAATCTGCTGGAAAGGTCGGCAAGGTGGATCAATTGGCTGCAAAAGTCCCGCTGGCCTTGTCGGCGGTGTTTTGCGACGCTGACAGTCCCGGCATGTCCTCACATTACGAGTGACGTCGGTGGTAAGACGTGGCCAGTAGTACCTTTCTTGTATCCTCGCGAGCGTGCGAGAAACACCGAGGTGCCCTGCCGTCGGATCGTCGTGCAGGGCCTGCAGGAATTCTGGTTGCAGAGCTGAAGGCACCACAAGGAGGTACTTAGCTCGAAGCGGTGAAAAGTTTTTTTTGTAGAAGACCGTTTCGTAGAAAGAACGACGCAAGTGCGCGCTAAAATACCTTCGGGACTTCGGCGGTCCTGCCTTCGAGGTATTCTATTAGGGCCTTAGGTTCCGGGTTCGCCCGCTGTCGTTCAGCGAAGTCGTCGGTAGTTATCATTCCCAAGAAGTACTCGTCATCCGGGTCGTCGGGTAGCGGTTGGTCGATAGGCGCACGAGAGAGACAGTCGGCATCGGAGTGTTTTTTGCCGGACTTGTAAATTACAGTAATGTCATACTCTTGAAGTATCAGGCTCCATCGTGCAAGGCGACCTGAAGGGTCCTTCAAGGTGGCTAGCCAACACAAGGCGTGGTGGTCGCTCACAACTTTGAAGGGCCTGCCGTAGAGGTAGGGGCGAAATTTCGACGTAGCCCAGAAGATGGTGAGGCACTCCTTTTCTGTTGTGTAATAATGTGCTTCTGCTTTGGATAGCGATCGGCTGGCGTAACTAATAACCCTTTCAAGTACATCAGCCCTCTGAACAAGAAAGGCGCCATGCCCTACGCTGCTTGCGTCAGTATGTATTTCTGTCTCGGCGAATTTGTCGAAATGGGCAAGTAACGGAGGCGTCTGGAGGTGATGTTTAAGCTCCTGGAAAGCGTGTTCCTGTGGCGTTTCCCACTTGAACTCCACGTCGGCCTTGATAGGGTTAGTGAGAGGATCGGCGATGCGGGCGAAGTTTTTCACGAACCGCCTATAATAGGCGCACAGGCCCAGAAATCGGCACACGGCCTTCTTGTCAGTGGGCGGCGGAAAGTCGGCGATGGCGGCTGTTTTCCGTGGATCGGGACGAACTCCAGACTTGCTGATGTTGTGTCCCAAAAACAAGAGCTCCTCATACGCAAATCTGCACTTTTCTGGCTACAGTGTGAGTCCGGACGTATTGATGGCTTGAAGTACAGCTTCAAGGCGCCGAAGATGCTCGTCGAAACTCGAGGAAAACACGACGACGTCGTCCAAGTACACAAGGCAAGTGTGCCACTTCAATCCTGCCAGTACTGTATCCATAACGCGTTGAAAAGTTGCAGGCGCTGAGCAAAGGCCGAAGGGCATCACCTTAAACTCGAAGTGGCTGTCCGGTGTTATAAACACCGTCTTCTCTCGGTCTCTTTCGTCGACTTCGATTTGCCAATAGACAGTCTTGAGGTCCATTGACGAAAAGTACTTGGCGTTATGGAGCCGATCAAGTGCGTCATCTATTCGTGGGAGATGATACACGTCCTTTCTTGTGATTTTGTTCAGGCGGCGATAATTGACGCAGAAACGTAGGGTCCCATCCTTTTTCTTCACTAACACCACGGGGGATGCCCATGGACTCTTGGACGGCTGGATAATGTCATCCCGCAGCAATTCATTAACTTGTCTCTTCATGGCCTCACGTTCTCGCGTCGAAACCCTGTATGGACTCTGACGGAGTGGTCTGGTATTTTCTTCGGTTATGATGCGATGTTTCGTGATTGGGGTCTGCCGAACTTTCGATGACGACGAAAAGCAATGTTCGTATTGCAGGAGCAGGGCCTTGAGCTGTTCTTGCTTATCGTTCGGAAGTCTGGGATTGACGTCGAAAGCTATGGGAGGGGCTTGGTTCCTCTGAGCAGGTTCCGCAAAATAGGCGAGGGTGAAAGCACTGGTGGCTTCGACAATTTCTTCGATGTATGCGACCGTTGTTCCTTTGTTCACATGTTTGTACTCATTGCTGAAATTCGTGAGCATAACTGTTGCATTGCCTCCCCGCAGCTCTGCAATTCCTCTTGCGACGCAAATATTTCGGGTGACCAACAGATGCTGACTGCCTTTAATGATGCCTTCCAAGTCAGGTGATTTAGGTGCGTCGACTGAAATAATGACGCTTGAGCGAAGCCGAATGGTGACTTGTTCTTCCAGCACATTTAAGGCATAGTGTCCTGACGGCGTGCGCGGTGGTAGTGCTTCTTTTGTGGATAACGTTATCGACTTCGTTTTTAGGTTGATGACAGCACCATGGAGGCATAAGAAGTCTATGCCAAGGATGACATCTCTCGAGCAACGCTGTCGGACTACGAAGTCTGTAGGATAAATACGGCCTTTAATGGTGACTCTCGCTGTGCAGATTCCTGCAGGCGTTACGAGATGACCTCCGGCTGTGCGGATTTCAGGGCCTTTCCAAGCTGTCCTAACTTTCTTTAACTTCGCGGCGAACGACCCAGTGATGACAGAATAGTCAGCTCCAGTATCGGCGAGAGCGGTCACACTGTGGCCGTCGATAAGAACGTCGATGTCGCTAGTTCGCCGTCTCACATTACAGTTAGGGCGTGGCGTCGGGTCACGGCTGCGTCGGCTTGTTCCGCTGCTTCCATGTTGCGTCGTCAGGCCACCTCCGGTAAGTGAGCTTTCGCCATCAGGGCTTTGCCTGGTTGGCATTGTGTTCGGAAAGCTCCGTCGTGGCGTCGTCGTCGTCGGAGGATCTTCGGTAGTTCGCCGCACAGCAACCGCACCTCCACCGGTTGCTGCCCTTAGTTTCCCGGATACGGGCTCAGAGACCGGCCCCGCGTTGGGCCGGAGTACTGCCGGGGGTGCGGTGACATGCGGCGGCTGGGCGACGGCGAACGGGAAAGACTTCGGGGTGTCCATTGAGTTCCTGTCAGGTAGTCGGCAATGTCACGTGGCCATTCCTCTGGCTGCGGACGTGGTGCATCGACGGCGAAGCCACGCAGTCCCATCTGTCGGTACTGGCAACGGCGGTGTGTGCCCGGCCTCGCCGCAGTGGTAGCACAGTGGGCGGTGGTCAGGGATGCGCCAAACGTCGGTTTTTTTCGGCGCACTGCGCTGGCCCGCTGGTGAACGGTAAGTCGTCGGTGAAGGTGGTGGCGGTGGTGGTGTCTGGTGACGGAAGTGCGACAGGGCGGCGTTTTGGCGTGGACGGGAAGGAGCGTTGTGGCGCACTGCAGTGGCGTAGCTCATAGTTTCTGGCTCGGGCAGCGGTGTTTGGGGAATTCAAAGTGATTGCCGAACTTCTTCTCGCACAATGTCGGCAATCGAATCCACTTGAGGGTGCGCCGAAGGCAACAGTTTGCGCAGCTCTTCCCGCACGATCGCTAGGATTGTTTCACGCAGGTTTTCGGAGTGACTGGTTTGAGCAGCAGCACGCTTGGGAGTCAGGTGACGATTATACTGTCTGGTGCGCATTTCAAGGGTTTTTTCGATGGTGGTCACCTCAGATACGATACAAATTCTTGGACGGTGTTCGGTGGATTCCTCATTAGTCCCGCGAAGAGCTCCTGTTTGACCCCTCGCATGAGGAAACGAACTTTCTTCTCTTCAGGCATGTCTGGGTCAGCGTGACGAAATAGGCGGGTCATCTCCTCAGTGAAAATTTCAACCTTCTCATTTGGTAGCTGAACCCGGGTCTCTAGTAGAGCAGCGGCTCTCTCTTTGCGAGCGACGCTCGCGAACGTTTGCAGAAATGCGCCGCAGAAGACATCCCACGTTCGGAGCGCGGACTCACGATTCTCTAGCCAGGTCCTTGCGGTGTCTTCAAGGTAGAAGTACACACGACGGAGCTTTTCTTCGTTGTCCCAGTGGTTGAGGGTGGCCACACGGTCGTATGTTTCTAGCCAGGTTTCCGGGTCTTCAAACGATGACCCATGAAACGTTGGTGGTTCCCTGGGTTGATGAATGACGATCACGGGCTGGGACGCTCCGGTTGTCATTGTCGCTGCAGTAGAGGTCATGGCCTTGGCCTTCTGCGCCTTGTCTTGTAGAAGCCCGTACTCCGGTGGGAGACCTTGCTGTCGGCGGCTTCTTCGCTGCTCTTGGTTGGCGTCGGTGTCTTCTCCGCGACGTGGGCTGGGTTCACGGCTTGACGGGGGCGCCTGGTACATGAACGAAGCAGCACCTCCACCAGATGTCACGGGGTCGTGACGTGGCCGAAGACAGGAGACTTCGTGTTGGGATTTAACTGTTTATTTGGGCGAACCTGTGCCCGGTAAACAGAAAGTCCAATTACAGCAGTAGTCTTGCACGGATAGTAGTCTTGGGCTGATAGCGGCGAATGGAGTGTCGGCCTTCGATCAACAACTGACAAGCGGCGAAGCGCGTCGGCATTTATACTCTTGCTGTCTAGTGTTCTAGCGTAATCGCTGGCGGTGGCGTAGGTTCCAGAACAATCTGTACCGTTCGCACAGTGGGTGTGATCTTATCGAAATGATCTACTACAGTCCGGAATCTTCTCGAAAACTGCAGGCGCGGTTCGCGCTGAGAATCGTGTGGTGTTTTGGGACGATAACAAAAACTTTGGAAATAGAACGTGGCAATATATATATATATATATATATATATATATATATATATATAGATATATATATATATATATATATATATATGTATATATAATATTTTCACATTGAATATGTAGCACGCAAAAACAAACAACAAAGAGCACGCGCGGCGAGAAAGTTGAGGTTTTCATCCGATCAGTTTGCCAGTGTTCTGGCACAACTAAAGCGATTTATCCCGTGCTTAACTGCTGCTTTTTTGCATTTTTACACTGTTGGAGGCGCTGGGTACACGTTCGGGACGCCTGGCAGCAGCCGCGCATAGTCCAGAAAGACTTCCACGCATTGACATCCCTGTTCACCGCAGCAACCGCCGCCTGTTAGGCCTCAGCCCGGAGTTCCGTCCATTGCCGGAAAGCGTGACCTCGCCAGAAAGCACCACGGTGCCTGGAAGCACTGGCCTTAACATGTCCAGCCATACACGACATGGGTGACTGCTTTGAACCCTCGACTTCCGGTTGACTTGCACGGAAACGCAAATGAGGACGCACATGACTGGCTCGAGGAAATTGAGCACACAGCGAATGTGAACAGGTGGAGCACCACACAGAAGTTGGGCTACGTTTATTTTCCGCTTCAAGACGGAGCCCGAACATAGTTTACGAATCGTGTGTGGTCGTCTTGGGGCGAGTTCCGGCAGAAGTTCTTCGATACGTTCGCGAGCACCGAAAGGCGAGAAATCGCACAGCATCTCCTTAAGTCACGGATTCCGAAACCGAATTAATCCGTTACGATGTTTGTTGAGGACATGGCGCAACTGTTTTGTCGAGCATATTCAAATATGCCCGAAGCCAGAAAGGTAAGCCACCTAATGCGGAGCGTCAAGGAACAGCTGTTCACTGGTCTCGTACCAAACCAGCTTAGAAGTGTTGATGAATTCTCCAAGGAGGCGACATTCATTGAACACGCACTGCATCTACGCTACCGGCAGTATGACCACCCGACCCAAAGTGCACCAATCAGCGCGGCCGCAACAGCCACAGGAACGGCACCCCACGAAGGTTCTTTGCACCGACTGATACGACAAATTGTACAAGAAGAGAATAAGAAGCTCGTCGCAAAACGGAATGACTGCGCCATTGTGTTAGTAACAGAAAATGCGCGCCACGAGATCAGGCAAGCGCTCTCGCTTCCTGAGCCGAGCACGAGCGCCCCCAGGGCAAGCAATGCAGACATAGTCCGCCGACAGCCAGCGAATGTGCCGGCACTGCATCAGTACCACCAGCAACATCCGCCGACAGCGCCTTGGTACTGCAGAGAAACTTCGACGCTGAGGCGGCCACCACTTCGCAAAACTGACATCTGGTGTACCCCTGACCTTTAGCCCCTGCGCTTTCATTGTGGAGAAGCAGGCCACATCATTCGCTATTGCCCGTATCGCGTAGTACGGTGCCAAGTGTTTCCTTCCACTATTCTTCGGCGACATTTCAACGAAACACTTGACGTCGACACGAGTGTCGTGACCCCGCGGGACGTTACTCCTGGGTTTTGGTCGCAGTCACCTTCTCCTGGGCGCTATTCTCCATCCTCTAGATGGAGCACCACTGACATGCCAAGAGGGAGATCTCCTTGTCCACGTCGGAAAACTGAAAGCAGCGACCTCAGTGGGGAAGGTTGCAAATCGTTGAAGGGCTCAAAATTTCCCAATACTGCCGAGTGAAGAGAGACACATTTTCAATGATTCGACGAAACATGGGGTTGTTACTACCGATGTTGCAACTACGATTGACAGGCATGATGTAATCGCATTGGTCGATACTGGCGCGGACTTCTCAATAATAAGTGAGAGTCTGGCAGACAAGCTCAGAAAAGTTAGAATGGAATGGACATGACCTCAGATTAGAGGATCTGGAGGGCAGCTACTCTCACCTACCTAAAAGTGCACCGCACTAATGAAGATAGCGGATGCATCCTTCCTCACAACTTTCGTTATTCTTTCCGAGTGCTGAAAACACGCAATTCTAAGGATGAATGTTCTGCGGAAATATGGCGCCATCATCAATGTGCCGGGTGGTGTACCGACCTTTGCAGTTGATCAAGCGCAGCACCGCACTGAAAATCTCTGCGATTCATTGACGACGTGACCGTACCTCCCTTGCGTCGGTCACGTGCAGCGCGCAGCATGCAAGAGAAGGAATCACTGAACAAGTATTGACGCTTCTATTCTCTCGCGGTGTTGCAATTGCAAGAATTATCGTCTATGTTGTGTGCGGTGAAGCAGAGGTTCTGTTAACGAATTTTACCAACGAGTGACAACACATTACAAAAGGCATTACAGTTGCCTACTTCGACGACATCACCAAAATCAGCGAGTGCTGTTTAGTACAACAGGACAAGCCACAGGCCATGTCAGCCCCATCACCTATTGACGTAAACACGGATTTATCACCAGCGCATAAACAGCGTTTAGTAGACCTTCTTCACCAGTTCAAAGATGGTTTTTCATCGACCTCGAGGGTCAGTCAAACGCCACTGACGAAGCACCGAATAATAACGGAGGAGACGGCAAGGCCAATATAACAGAACCCATACCGCGCAGCATTCAAAAAGCGTGAAGCAATCCAGGAACAAGTGAAGAAAATACTCGATGTTCACGTAATCCAGCCGTCAAGAAGTCCTTGGGCATCGCCGGTACTGCTGGTTAAAAGGAAGATAGAATCTTACGATTTTGTATCGACTACCGCAAGCTGAACCATGTGACTAAGAAAGACGTACATCTATTACCGCGAATCGATAATTCACTCGAAAGGCTGAGGTATGCACGCTACTTCTCTTTAATGGACCTCAAAAGTGGGTATTGGCAAATCGAGGTCGACGAGCGAGATGAAGAAAAAAACGGCTTTTGTAACGCCTGACGGGCTCTAGGAGTTTAAAGTCTTGCCCTTCGGATTGTGCTCAGCCCCCAAAATATTTCAGAGACTAATGGATACCGTTCTGTCAGGCCTTAAGTGGCAGGCATGTCTGGTCTAACTGGACGACGTCATTGTTTTTTTTCAAAAACTTTTGAGGAACGCCTGAGCAGGCTGCTATCGGTATTCAGGGCAATAAGGTCTGCCGGCCTGGGACTGAAACCCGAGAAGTGTCATTTCGGTTTCAAGGAGCTCCAATATTTAGGCCATGTGGTGAACCATGAAGGTGTTCGACCTGATCCCGATAAAATTTGCGGCCGTCTGAAAATTTCCGGTGCCAACAGATAAGAAAGCAGTCAGGCGTTTCCTTGGCTGATGCGCATACTACCGAATGTTTCTTGCCAGGTTCTCTCACATCGCCTCACCGTCAACGCGACTGACACGAGAAGACGTTCCGTTCACGTGGGGCGACAATCAACAAGCGGCATTTGACGATCTCCAACAACGCCTGCAGACACCGCCTGCGTTTGCTCGCTTTGATGATGATGCTCCCACCATGGTCCACACAGATGCCAGCAACATGGTTTTAGGCGCTGTACTCGCACAGTGGCAAGACTCAGCCGAGCGTGTGATTGCATGTGCTAGTAGGACGCTTGCCCGCGCCGAGTCCAACTACTTCACAACGGAAAAAGAGTGTCTTGCTGTCGTATGGGCGTTTGTGATGTTTCGCTCGTATCTTTATGGTCATTACTTCCACTTAGTCAGCGACCATCATTCCCTTTGCTGGCTGACCAACTTGAAAGACCCATCTGGTCGGCTCGCATGGTGGAGCTTTCATTTTCGAGAGTTTGATACGACGGTCATGTATAAGTCCAGATGGCTGCTCGCTGACGCCAATTGCTTATCAAGGTCACCAATAAAGCGCAACAATATCACAGAAGATGACAACATGGATTTTGTAGGAGTCGTCCACATCACTACTATTTCGTGCAAGCAGAAGGAAGACAGCGAGTTGTTTTCTCTTATTGGATTTTTTAATGGCCGGACAACAACCGTTCCTAGAAGATTGGCAAGGAGCCTGCCATCATTCTGCTTATGTAGTGATGTTCTCTACAAGAACGTTTCTTCCAGAGGAAGCAAACGTACTTGTCGTTCTGACGTCAATCCGTGAGGAGATACTTAGTGCTTGTCACGATGAGACAACGTTCAGTCATCTAGGATACACCCGCACATTGGCCAGAATCCAACAGAAATACTACTTGGCAAGACTTGCAGCTATTGTGAAACATTACGCTGGCATGTGCCTCGATTGCCAACGACAACAATTGCCACCGCTAAAACCAGCTGGACTATTACAACCAATTAAAATGCCCGTGGCACCTTTTGCCCAAATCGGAATGGTTCTTCTTGGACCATATCCAACTTCCCATGCTGGCAACAAGTGGGAAGTAGTCGCTACCGATTATTTTACGCACTACGCGGAACCAAAGATTTTGTAAAGTGGCACCACCGTTCGAACCACATGATTCTTCGTAGAAAACATCGTCTTGAGGCACGGTGCTCCGACAATCACAATAACGGATTGAGGTACGGCCGCGCTCCTGAAGACGGTACTTGAGCTCAGTGAAACAGCCCATCACAAAACCACTTCCTATCATCCACAAACCAACGGCTAAACAGAACGCCTCAACAAGACTATTGCCGACATGTTGAGTATGTACGTTGACGTGGATCACAAGAACTGCGACGACATTCTGCCGTACATCACGTTCGCCTATAATACAGCGCAACAAGAAACTAAACAAAGAACGCCGTTCAGTCTCCTTCATGGCTATGAAGTGACGACGATGCTTGACGCCATGCTACTGCACGACTGCAATGACATAATGACATGAATTTAGACGTTGCATCTTTTACCAAACGAGCAGAAGAAGCGAGGCAGCTTGCACACACCCTAATCAACCAGCAGCAACATTACGACGCCCAACATTATATTCTGTGACACCGACATGTCGTCTATCGGCGCGGTAAAAAAATTCTGGGTATGGAGTCTTATCCGCCACTGGGGACTATCTGAAAAATTCCTAAAGGTGTATTTTGGCCCCTACACAGTTTTACATCTCAGTGACGCAATTACGTGGTCGTTTCTGACAGCCCCTCGACAACTCGCCAGCAAAAACCAGAAATCGTGCACGTTGTGCGAATGAAGCTCTATTTTTTCGGACTGAATTGCACCATACATCTGCTGCACCGTCTTTGGTAGAAGAGCATCGGGATGCTGAGCTTTGGAGGGGATCAAATGCCGCATTGAGTATGAAGCACCAAGAGAACGAAGAGCACGCGCAGTGAGGAAGGAAGACGAGGTTCTCATCTGATCAGTTTTCTAGTGTTCTAGTACAATTAAAACAAGTTGTCCGGTATTCAACGGCGTCTGTTTCTGCATTGTTAAATTATATATATATATATATATATATATATATATATATATATATATATATATATATATATATATATATATATATATATATATATATATATATATATATGCGATCTAACAGACTATACTTCCAAGGAAAGTATCGGGGAAGATATTAGACCAAATTGTAATGTAAATATGAAGAAAAGTGGGTGAAAAGATAACTTGCCGTGGCAAGATCCTGCCCACGGCAAGCGATTGCGGCAAGGTGTTTCTCTCGAAACTACTCGAACAAGTTCTCCACGCATGTAATACGATTCATAAGACGACATCCAGCTACCACCCCCAGACTAACGGCCTCACAGAGCGCTTCCATCGAACTTTGACCGACATGATATCTATGTATACCAGCGCCAACCACACCAATTGGGATACCATCCTGCCATTCATGACTTTTGCGTACAATACCGCTACGCAGCGCACCACGGACTGACTATTCCCCATTCTTCCTCGTCTATGGCCGTCAACCAACATCTCCGCTTGACACCTCCTTCTTTGACGTCCCTGTGAACTAGTCATCGTCATCAAGGGAACACTTAATCTCTCGCCTGACCGATTGTCGCCGACGCGCCCACCTCAATACACAGGCAAGCCAACAAGAGCGGAAGACCCGCTACGATGGCGTCCACCGCGTAGGTCAATACTGGAGACGAAGTACTGTTGTGGACCCCAACGCGGGTTCCCGGCCTGTGTGATAAGTTACACTCACGTTTCATTGGCCCCTACTCTATGGTCGAGCAGACGTCTCCTGTTAACTATCGAGTAAGCCCTGTTGTCATGCCTTCCGATGGCCGTTTTTGTGGTACGGAGGTTGTTCACGTCTCTCGCTTAAAACCATTTGTGTGCCGTACACCACCGTCATAAACAGCCGCCTAACTGGCCGCTTCCGCGCGAGGAAGAAATTAGTGTAAGCACAATATTGACAACGTTTGACCTTCATCTTTTTCATTTGCATATAATCATCATCACGAAGAACGTCGTCTTCATTCGAAGGGTTAATCAGGCGATTCGGTCTAATAAACGCCGTCGAGACTCCAACGCTGCTACTGTCTTACAATATATATGAAGAGAGAGATCAGACGACACAACTTAGCAGCTGTTTTAGTTTTATTTCCGATGGTTTCGGCCGGCGGACCAGTCTTTTTCAGTGATTGCGAACAAGCGTCGCATCTGTTTGCAAACCTTGTCGACGCCCCGCCGTGGAGGTGTAGTGTCCAAGGTACTAAGCTGCAAACCCCAGGTCGCGGGATCGAATCCTGGCTACGGCGGCTGCATTTTTGACGGAGGAGAAAATTCAATAGGCTCATGTGCTCAGATTTGCGTGTACGAAAAAGAACCATAGGTGGTCGAAACTTCCAGAGCCGTCCACTATGGCGTCTCTCATAACCACCACCCCAGTAGACAAGCTCGCGAATGCGTACTTGTACCTGAAAGACAACGCCCAGATGGGGTACATAAACAGGGAAAAACCCTGGCTGCGTCAGACGACATGCGCAACCAGCTGGTTGACACTTTTACTAGTCTCGACAGAGAGGAGAATACGCAACGTCTCTTGGAAGCTCAAATTCAAAAACCGAATGAGAGCGCTTCTATGTTCGCCAAGGACAAACCAGTCTTTTAGGTAGGGCTGATCCCAAGATGCCGGAAGACAGGCAGCTTAGGTATCTAATGCGAGGCGTAAAGAAGCAACTGTTTGGTAGGCTTGTGAGAAATCCACCAAGTACAGTATCTGAGTTCATAAAAGAAGCCACAGCTAATAAACGGACCCTGCAGCAACGTACCGCAAGCAGAACCTGGTCAACTTTCGAGCGAGTAGTCCCGTTGTGGCTGCGACGAGCCTCTGCGACAACGATAGGCCTCTGCGGGAATCCATTCGGAAGATTTATAAGGAGAAGCTTCGGCAGCTCGATTTATTTCCAGCAACCGAACTGACGCCAGCATTGTCTTTTGCTTCGATGTTGACCAGGGTGGTGTCCTTCAGGCTCCCTCTTCACCCGGCTATGCTGAAGTGTGACGATGCTGATGCATTACGACGCCCCGTCGTCGTGCCTTCAGCACAAGAGACTCCAATGGCTGGACCACCATCAACCCTGTACACAGCCGCTCTCAGCAACGACGGCTTTCCCAACCTCATCGATCTCGCCGACAAGACAAATGCTGTATAGCCAACATCCCAAGTAACGTAGAATGTTATCACAACATTGAATGAAAGCGCCCAGACGTCAGTCAGCAACGTTGCTTAAACGCGCTTAACGTCCTCTTTTTTGATCCCATGGTAACGTTGCTTGTAACATTCAGGACGATGTGGCAACGTCTAGGATCACATTTTCAACATGACGGCAATGTTTTCGCAACATAGCAGCAACGTAATGTCAACATGCCAGCAACGTGATTTCCGTATACCAACAACATGATGGCAGCATTCCAGTATTCACAGTACTGTGTGTGAGTTATTATTAAAAGGCATGTTGACTTGTTACCGTAACTGCCCGAAGCTTCTGGCTAGGAAAAAGCTCTGGTATGTTGTGAAAAATTGCATTATTATTGTCCATGCACAAAAACTGTTTCCTAACAGCCCTTTGTCAACATATTCGTACATGCATAAACAAGTGATGTTGGAACAGCCAAGCTATAAAAAATGGAAGTGGCTTAGCTCAGCTATGCCAGGATATACGTAGCGTTAGCAAAGGTTCTGCTGATTATTCTTAGCTTTCCAGAGTGTCTACGATTAGCTTGATTATCATGCTTACTGCTGCTGCAATGACACACACACGGCATACGTATTATGTGGCACATGTATATTTTCTGCTCAACGCCCAAGTATTTCTCTATTGCCGAAAAGACGGTTCGGTGGTCAGTGAAGTAACACGCTGCCGTCTCAATAGCCCCAACACAGTAGTTTGAATTGTCTGTCTTTCTGTTATGGCATGGCAGTGCCCGCGCTGGCACCAATATGTCGGTCAAGGCCATGATGTCACTCTGGAAAGCTTTCCTGATTGTCTAGAATTAGCTTGATTATCATGCTGACAGCGGTTCCAATGACACACACGCGGTATACGTATTCTTTGCACATGTATATTTATTTTGCCGGGATATACTTTAGGATCTGATAAGTTAAGCTTCTCCGCTCTATTGCACCATTGAGCAGCATTAACACTCTCCTTCTTCATGGCTATACCACAGTGGCAAACGCCAGTCAGAGGCGCTATCAAGCGGCTCCAGCGCAGTGTCAGATGGCGACTGCACAGGGAAGGCACGCGCATCGGCGTCCATATGTCTACCAACGCTATGACGGCACTTCTCTGGAAAGTGCACACCGCCGGCGGCGAGTTGCGCGCAGCCGCGGCCGCGGTGCGATGCAGGTGCCGGCTCCGGTGCGTGACACCACTCATCGTCTGTGCAGCGCATCAAATTGCGCGCACACCGGCGGCAAGCCGCGCGCGGCGGCGGCGGAGTATCATTGCGCATGCGCAGACCGGTGCCACGCGAAATTGGCTTAATGAGGCCAGTGTAGCTAACTCTACAATATGTCGAAGCACACTTGTTTATCTCCGTAAGACCAAAAACACCCTTTTCATATTCCACAGCTTCCAACATATGTGTATACATACTCCATTTTTTAGAGCATTGAAAACTGTGATTTTGCTCTGTGTACGCAATGACTACAATAAGTAAGCATGTGTTGAGGGTGTAGTATTTTTATGTGCAGAAATGCAGCAACCATGAGGACATGCAGTCACACAGCTTAGGCAGGAAAGAACCTGCAGAAGTGCCTGAAAGCCATACGAAAAAAAAAGAAGACATTTATTTATGAAGACTACTTTTTATCTGTCGTTGTCACAGAGCAAGACATGAATGGGAGTGTTAAAAAACACAATTTAAGCATTCAGTAATAAATATGAATACAGCACGTTGCAGGTTTCTTTCATGCTATGTCAACTGCTGGGTCGTAAAAAACAAATACAGGTGCAAAATGAAAAACACAACTTGTTTGTACAGTTTTAGCAAAAGTTTGACGCAAAAGTTTTTATCTATAGTACTTAGAATATCAGTTGAAAAGTAAATAGGCATGGAAGAAGACGCTGGCGAAATTGCTGTGCGTTAAATACAAAGGAGGACACGAATACCATGGACAGCCATTGCTTTTTCGGTAATTTTTCAACAGTGATGCATGCATTGTATACAATGATGATTGCCACTGCTGTTGACTGTCTCTGTCACGATTTCTCGAACAGAGACAATATAGCACCATTGAAAAACAGGCACATCCCACTAAGGTACAGGTTGTTTTGACGGAGCTTAAAAGGTTCAAAACAAGAACTTGTTTTTACCAAAAAAGAAAAACATGCTGATATTTGTGTAACAAAACATGTTGCACATCAAAAGATGCTTATCAGTTTGAAAGCAACTGAACTTCATGATTACTGCCGGACACGGTTTCAGTGAAAACCGTCTCCTTAATTGCTGCCGATTGATTACATGCAAAATACGCCTTTGAAAGTTACGGTAGCTGACACCCCGTCAGAAAAAGCGAAACGTGATCAGTAGAGCAACTGCTCCGTATAATTCGCTCAAAACATTGCAACTAAGTGAGAAATATTGATCACGAAACAAATACATAAGGCATGCAACTATTTTCTGTTTAGTTCATTACCAAGCTGTTGTTCTTTTGTCCATTGAATGAGTAAACTGCCTTGACACCGTTATTCTTGTTCATTCAGTCCAGATTTTATTATTTGTATCTAGAGGTGAGCTCGAGTTATCTTTAGCTCTCCGATGCACTGCTCTGCATAACTGTCTAGTATTTTTCATTTATTGATTTCTTGCGTTGTGTTTGCCACTAATTTTAGCATTTCAACTTTTTAGGATTTGCAGTGAACGCAGCTTCCAAGTTGATACTTTTTAGCGAGTGGTTATGCGCATCTTTCGAAAAGTGGCAAAATACTCTGACGTGCTTGCGGAAGTTGTTAGGACGGAGGTTGGTTTTTTGAAGGTATTCAGAACGAGTATTATGACCAAGTACCCTATTTCTCACAAAAATATAACGCCATAAATGTCAACTAAGGATACGCATAAAATCACACTTGTGGGCACAGGAACAGCAGCAGGCAAAAGAAATGCAATCTTTTAGAGTAAAAGGACAAATGGACCCCAACCTACATCACAAGCAGAGAAGCAACTAACAGCCATACCGCCGCAACAGTTCACATGCCCAGAGGAGTTTACATATGCAAACTTAGCAGCATGTTGAACTTGCCAGTCTTTGCTCGAGACTTTGTCAATGTGGTTCGACTTGAGTGAACAAGCACGCCAGGTCAGGGTACGTTCAAGAGGGGCACACTGTCAACGATGTGGGCAAACAAGCAATTTCAGGGTGATGGCTGTAACGACCATAGAACAAGCCATGATGCGAGGCAATCGGTTGACAATGAGGGCCTGCATTATGAAAAGGAAGTTATTAGACTCATACTAGTAGCCTATCAAGGAAACAAAGTAATTAAAAGGGAACACTTCTCTAAAAGTTGCAGAGAATCGGCTGACAAAATCTGTCTTCAACATCCGATGAAAGCTGTGCCAGGACTGCCAGAAAGTTATGTAACAATCAAGCAGTGAAAAAACACAGCAGTGGGGAAACTGAAATAGTGCGGAGGTGAAATTTGTGAAGCTCTATTGAGCTGAATGACTGACTCCTTAGTAATTATCAATGGCAAAGAATCAACATTTCGAGATTATTTACGGTCCTATTTCACTTCTTCAGCTCAAACATATTCAGTCTATCTAGTTACTTTCAGGGTGCAATGTTCGTTAAGTCAATTATTATAAATGATGCACAGAAAATTGTTAGCAGTTTAAAATTGTCACATAATATGGCGCTTACCACACAGATGGCACTCAGAGCATAGTATTTTTTTCTGTCACTCCTCGTCCGCTGAATTGATGGCTGAGAAGCTGGATGAGAAGCATCAGCTGAGAAGCAGGATGAAATCCTGCTTCTCAGTTTCTTTTTCCTGCACGTGCATATGTACCTAAAACAAGAGAAAAAAATTCATCCAAAACATAGATATAAAATTATCAGCATGTTTTTGGTACACCACAGTATGCAGCATAGTTATAACTAAGGAGCAGATGTAAAACTGCTCCAAAAGACAGTCCAGTTCATGATTAAAAATATAGACTCATACTTAACACAGCAAAATCAACTAAAACTACATAGACATTTCGCCAAATATTCAGCTGGCATCCTCAGTAGGCCCTGGCACCAAATGAGTGGAGGTTACACAGTTTGCTGCTTGTCCCGTATGTCGCTTAGTATGCGGTAGTGTCTGTTGTGGTGCGCCAACTTGTCACACTATTGAATCACGACTCGAGAAGATTTCTCTTGCCCCACTTTTGTTCCCGAGCTAGCGTTGTCTCATTACTGAAGTCGAAGGCATGTCCCGTCGTCGAGCAGCGTTCGACGAGTTTTGTCTTATAATGCGTGGCATAAGTGGCTTTTGCAATGTCTCCTTTGTACTCTTTCAGCCCCGTTGGTTGCTTCCTGTCTATTTCACTCATGCATGTGTTGTCGCATACATCACTCATTAGACTTGCAGCCATATAGATGGAAAGCGTGGTTTGTGAATTGTAACGAAGCCATTATCTGAGCAGGTTTATCAACGACACTCTGAAACACATGCAAAATAGAAAAAAGAGTGTGCCACGAGAAAACACGGAACCCATTGTTTCTGTACTTTACGTTGAAAGTTTTTCAGACTCTGTTCGAATAGCACTTCGTTCATTGAGAATTAAAACCATTTTCAAGCTTCATTGTACCTTGGTAAACGTGCTCTATAAGCCCAAAAACAGCTCCCCTGCGAATAATAAAAACAGGGTGTTTTACAAGTTCCTGTGCGGTGACTGCGACACGACTTACACTGCCAAAACTGGCAGGAAGTGGTCAACGAGTTTTATTATACACAAAGTTGACATCACAAAGGCCACAGATTCTCAGACAAAACTCAACAAACACTGTTTTAAACGGGGCATGCCTTCGACTTTCGTAGTTCGATTAGGCTGACTCGGGAACATAAGAGAGGAAAGACAAAGGTTTTCGAGTCGTGGTTAGACTGTCGTGACCATCCAGCATGTAACGACAATCACAGCCTCCAGCCGGACGAGTGAGACTTATGCGAGACATACGAGACAATCAGTGAATTTGGTCACCTCCACACATTTTGTGCCAGTGGACACTGAGGATGCCACTCACATAGGAGGCGAAATGTCTGTGTAGATTCGTTTTAATTTGGTGTGTAAGGTCGGAGTACATATTATAATTACTAAGGAGCAGAGTTTTATTTCCATTTTTTTGGCATAGGTTCATATGTTTCCAGATAACAAAATTGTTTATTCGAACAAAAAAAAATATTTATAGATTTGCTTTCTATCTTTGCGTACATAATTCCCTCCTGAGGCAAATAAACATGGTTACTCAGCATTCATGCCATGCTTTGACTACCGATAATCTACCATCTCATAATTATGCGTTTGCCAGTGAACTGATTTCTTGGAAATTGCTATCTATGCGTCTCTTCTGTTTGGCTACACTACCTGTGTCAATTCAAGAAGTGCAACAATTGACTACCAAATTTTTTGTTTTTAATTAGCTCATCGAGTGCTGCTCACTCTATCGGATTGCTCCTTATAAATTCAAAGCATCAAAACTAAGTTGACGCAATAATATGCATTTGCCTTAAGTGAAATTTCCCAAATTGTTTTAGAATATAACAAGCTTGATTTTTTGCTGAACACTTTGTCGTATGAGAATAAAGCTTTATGGGCTTTTTCGTCATGAAGGTACTGTATGAGTGGTTTTGCAGAGGCATTTCTTTGAATATTATGTTAAACTGCAAATTCACAACAAAACACGGCTAACTCACCTAAAATGCCTAGCCTTCGTTACACTGGTATACCTTATGTTGGCAACAGTTTGCCTTGTGCAAAGCAACAGAATATCAAATTTTACGACATTTCTTTTACAATATACCATCTCTCTGACACTCAAGTTACTCTAATATGCATCGCTCTATAATGCCTCTGTCGGAGCTTAAAGCACCCTGAACAAGAACAAGAAAAAAGACAAAAGCATCAAAATTGCACTTGAGAGCAGCTTCTGTTTCGATCAACCATTTACTTTTTGTATTTCTGAATGTCTGCCTGCATTTTTGATATATTGCTAACACGCCGCAGCTGCACATCACTCTTTGTGAGGCAGTACATGAATGTGCATGATGTCAGACGTCTCTGTGGCATATGTAAGCTTCCTGTCCTGCTACTTCCCTTTTTCTAGCTCTGCTTTACATCGTGCACTCTTCCTTCAAGAGAAATGCTAAGATGGCCCCCTTTTGTGGGCTTTACTGTGCAGCCGGTAGCATTATTTACTACCGGCGCTATTTATATTCGTTCTGCAACCCTACAGGGAGAATGTAGTGAGTTGAGAGACACGAGCGATAGCTGGCGAGGTTTGCAAACCTGTTTCAGGGGATGATAAATTTCATCTCCTCTACTCAATCACGTGGCCACTAGATGGGGCAGTTTGTAAAAAATACAGAAGAAGAAACTGCCGAACACTTGATAATGTTCTGTAAAGGGCTTCACCCTATAGTTCAGGATGATGGCGCAGAGTTTTTCAAAGTACTGGGATTTAGGGACAGCGAGGGCAAAATAGACTTTAAGCGGGTAGACTTAACTAGAAGGAGGTTATCTGATTGGTGGCTAAAGTCAAGGCACGAGTGAAAATTAAATCCTTCACTGCGAAGTATGAATCCTCAACTTCATTATTTAAAGGAAAAAAAGATTAATGTAATGGTTAGTTCACTAAGTATTACGGCTAGGTGGCGTTAGCCACCGCTCGATCTAAAGGGTACAGCCACATCCATCCATCCATCCATCCATCCAACCAGAGCATATCACACGTACTCTCGCGTTACCATTAACAGTGGGCCCCTCCGCACACATACTGCGGGTGTTGCGCATGGTCCGCCTAATACTAACGTGTTTACATACAGAAGCTACCCGCGAAACTATATTTTACTACTTCCTGGCTATCATTACACAAAGCTCCTTTTTTATTCCTTTCATTGAGCGAAAATATTGTGATTTCATGGGAATGAATGGCGGAAGGAATATGCCAGCCAAAATATTACTAGCCTCATGCATCACTAAACAGATGTATCAGTTGACGCTTTCTTTTTCTTTCTCACATAGCTACCTAAAACCTTCAAGAATATGAATTGGGATCAGGGTGACATCGGTCGTGATGTGGTGCAAGCGTAGTGAGCCGACAGAGGGAAAGATGAGGTCAAGCAACGCAACATTGATACTTCTAGGGCGGTCTCACGCTTACATACACGATTGCAGTGCTTAGATTTAGCGAAACATATGAGAGTCAATTCTTTCAGCTATAAAACGAGTTCCACTCGCGCCTTAAATAATTTGTAAGACAGATGCAAATTGCACCCGCTGAACTTTGAACAACGATTTTAATGATCTCATATTCACGCAGACTTCTAACCCAACAAGTGGTTATTTATATTTATATACCTTAAACGGTATTCAATTCATTGGTAAAGTTATTATTATTCGTGCGCTCCTACAAAATAAACAGCACAGTACACATGGTCGGGAAGTTTAGAGGCCTTATCAAGCGCGAAAAGTGCCTACCGCTGTCTACACAAGTGCTAAACAAAATCATTGCTTGACATCATAGATCACCAAAATTTGTGAAATCATGATGTCATCAAGTGACATCGCCACTTGGTCTAAATTGGGCAGATCCTCGAGAAACTGACAAACCACATGAGGTGCAGAAAGCTTTTGGCGAGAAAACACATTCGACTAAGAAGCAGAAAAGGATGACTGCTTCGGCGTGCAAATCCTCTAAGACAAACGCATATGGGATCTTAGGAATTTATTTGGGACAGACATTTCACACCGCACCTGCGCACTTACTGGGCTTTCACGAATGCGATGGTAGACCTGTCAGAGTGTGAACAGTTTGTGCACATGGTACTGCAGATATTTTTATTCCAGTTCTAGAACAGCAGCAAAATGGTGTGGTATACGAAGTGATCCCTCGGAACGATTGCTTCATTAGTGCTCACCTATGTGAGTACTCATAGCACTAGCATTTGATATGACTATCGCGAAAACTCGCGCTCAGTCTCTTTTTCAAGGTTCCAATTTTTTCGTTTCAACTTAAAATTGCCTCCCCCTTCCCACCCCATTTGTGCTTTTACAATCTTGAGTGTCTGGACAGCACGATAGCTCATTGAGACCCTTGGCTTAGCGATTGGAAGCTGCAAATTCAGTCCAGGTATTGCACTTGTCATTTGGAAGGTGCAGGAAAATAGACGGCTCACACAATTGTGACTGCACACAGTGAGCACTCGAAGTCCATTGCAGAAGTACGCTTGAGTGAGTCTACGTGTCCTGCGAACCTCTCATTTTCTAGGTGTCTATAAGGGCCACATCTGAGAGTAAATGCGTCATGTCCTGTTATGGTCAGTGAAGGCCGAGTGCTTAGCAAGTAAGATATAAGACGACCTACATCAGCGAACAGATTATTTGCCGAAGCTTAGCTTTGCTAGAGGTAAATGGTGACCGTCTTGTCTATTTCGTGCAGTTTAAGATTTATTCTTGCTATTTCTCAGCTAGACCAGTCACTGCCCACTGCAACAAGCAAGTGGCAGCATATCAGTGATCTTCGAGGACACAATGATAATTCGCGATACAAGTGTTACCGTAATTCGAGAGTAAGTATTACGCTAGAAAAGAAATTTTTTATCAAGAAGTTGGCATACTGAAAATATTGTTTCCAAGCTTCAGAAAGCGTCAAGACACTTGACGTTTGTTTTGCGGTGCGTGGCTGGCAACGCTCTAAAGTTCACGCAGTCATCCGCACTTTTTTGCTGCAGTCAGGAAAATATGACTCATTATCTCACAGTTTTTAATATGGTTACTGCGTATATGCAAGTTTGTTTTCCACCAACTTGCCCGCAAACTATCCACAAACTTGTCAATGGGCTCTTTTCACGTCTGAAAAGCGCCTCTATGAAGGTCACTGAAATATAAACTGGTCACCCGTAGCCTCTGAAGTCATCGCCACGCACTGGTAAAAAAATCTTGGCGATTAATATTTTTCAGGAACGATTTGCAGAAGATTCAAGCTACCTCTCAGTTAGCAACTGTTGCCACTCTGTGCAACGTTTATAGAAGCTGCTTGGCCTTGTGACCTCCCCTCCTCTCGCAAGAAAAAAAAACGTGACGCACGTCATGTCGCCACTCCTTCACATGTGCAGACTAGTCTCTCGAAATAGGTTCAATATTATACTACCCTTCAACCAGTGTCATTTAGAACACACACTGCCAAATATTCCTCACCTACTGCGAAGGAAAGACCACCAGGTAATGTCGTACGAGTCTCAAAAATAGAAAAAGGCAAGGTCAAGTTCGCTGTGTACTTCAGAAATGCTTCTGCAGCACCCAGACTACAAAGGCGAGCAGCCAAGCCGGTCCTGAAATCCTCAGCACAAGTGCAAACTACTTGACAGGAATGTGAGACGCTTCGTTCTCTTGTTTCTTTTTGTCACTCAGTCTCTTTCGTTTTTTTTTTCAGCAGCATCTTGGGGTTAAATCGTGTATTGGAGACGTAGCGACTAAATACACCCACTGGGCTAGACACGGAAGTTTGAAATCTGGAGAAATAACCCATACGTGTTTCAATGGCATAGTCACGTTTAGCGGCATCACTTTTCACAAACGTCCGAATAGACACGAGACAACTTCATGGTTCTTTTCACAGATGACGCCATCACCAAAAAATGTTTGCATTATTTTTTATTTGTTGAAAATTTTTGGAGTCAATCGCTGCTACGCAATTCAGTGAACACTTGGGAAAACAAGACGTAGTCCTGCTAATGTGCGATCATTGGGAATTAGCAATTAAAGAAAAAAAGTAAACTTGCGCAAACCTGGTAAGTGAAACAATGAGCTAAATTCACTCTGTCTTACATTTTTCTAATTAATCTATGAAAATTTTTTCTGCATAGAAAGGCTTGCTGCTTCAACGTTGAAGTTTTTAGATTTTCATCTTCGACAGTTTTTCCACCTCGTCAGTATTGCCTGAACAAGTGGATTCACAAATTTGTGAATTCAAGCAGTTATTATTCATTAGCTATTCGTCAGAATGCGACACAACTTCGCATAGACAATAGGCACCTTGTACTCTGGAAACCCATTCAATAGTGTTGTTCTACAAAAAAAAAGAAAAAAATGTTATTCACACATAAGCCTACATTGTTCTGCTCATAATCATTGAAGCCTGCATGATTTTTCAATTGCTTTACTGGCTACATTTTTTCACTGGCTACGTTTTGAGCGCTATGTAAAACGACTTCAGACTAGGAGACAATACTAGCTGTCAATAAAAAGTGGAGAATGTAAGCTCTCGAATGCTATATAATTCACATCAATAGGCTGAACGTAAATGTCAACAGTGCATAAAATACAGATTGGGTGCTGCCAGAGTGGGACCGCCACCTTTATAAGTCAATTTGTTGGGCTAGTTGGCACATACTTACTTATTTCTAAAAAGATGCATACCATCAGGGAAGAAAATGGAGGACAGAACAGAAAGGGCGTCACTCACAACTAACGTTATTCTCCGAAAATCAGCGAAATATATAAGCGTAGAAACTTTGCGCACGCACATTGACTCACATGCTAGTAAACAAACACGCGATAAGGTTAACAACAAAAGAATTATCACAAAAAGCCACTAAACGAAAAAAACATTCTGAAGAATGAAATTCCCCACCACGAAAAGCAACAGATGTAATACTTACATGGGTATCTATCTTCTGTTTATGTAGCATGCTTCCATAATTTTGCGTGCTAAGATTGATTTGTGAGGTTTAACGTCCCAAAACCACCATATGAATATGAGCGACGCCGTAGAGGAGGGCTCCGGAAATTTCGACCACCTGGGGTTCTTTAACGTGCACCCAAATCTGAGCACACGGGCCTACAACATTTCCGCCTCCATCGGAAATGCAGCCGCCGCAGCCGGGATTTAAACCCGCGACATGCGGGTCAGCAGCCGAGTACCTTAGCCACTAGACCACCACGGCGGGGCTGCGTGCTAAGGTGTTGTTACTCTTTCCAAGGAAGGATACACTGAAATACCTAGCCTCACAGTTGCAGGAACCACGATGTGCAGGCAAATGTGCCTGTGCATAAAGAACAGAATTAAGGATTAGGGAGCAAAAACTTTCTGTGAAAAAAAAAGCTTTTGAAATATTTGCCAGCACATTGTGGTTTCTGCAAATGTGAGGCTAGGTTTTCCAGTGTATCCGTCCTTGGAAAGAGTAATATAACCTTGGAACGTGAACTTATGGAAGCATTCTACAATAAAAAGAACGCAGAAACGCATGCTAGTGTTACTCTGGTGCTCTGTGTGGTGGGGAATTTTTGTTTCTTACAATCATTTTTTTGTTTTGTGGCTTTTTTGTTATCGTTAATTTGTTGTCAATCTTATTGCATGTTTTTTTTGAGTAGCATGTGAGGCAATGTGCACACACATGGTTGCTACGCTTACATGTTTAGCTGATTTTCTAAGAATAAAAATAGTTGCGAGTGACGCCTTTTCAGTTCTGTCCTCAATATTGTTCCCCGTTGGTATGTATCTTTGCGTATTTCAGTAAATACTGTGTTCTTTTCCGATAACAAAACTATTGAACACCAAAATTTTTCTGTTCACTTGTCCAAATAGTTACAGCAAGGGTAAGTTGTACACAGAAAAATATAAGAAATAGGAGCATCAAACCATGCACCAGAATAAAGATATCAGGATAAGCGGAGTGAAAAAGATGCAGCCTAACTGCTCGCATCTCTAAATCCCCCCAAAAGAGAATGCCCTTTCTCTCAAAGGTGCAAGGATTGCATGCTTACACATGCGTCAGTTGATCTTGCAATCTCCTCCACTTCTACTATCTTCTTGACCCTTTGACTGGACTAACTGCAAGAAACAAACTGTCTTCAAAAATGGGCCCAACCCATCAACCCACGCAAAGAGTCCGAGAAACCTTTAAACTGCTGTTTATAGACAGCAATGGTGCTCACAGAGTAAGGTTCCTGTATGAGCGACTGACCCTTCTGCATGCCACAGAACAAAAGGAGCATTTAAGGGCTCAGTTATCTTTCATAGACATAGCCTGAGCACGCACACAAAATATTTGCATAGCGTTTTTTTTCTTTTGTAATAAGTAGGTAATGACACACTGAGTGTGAATGAAACAGTTAGTTACCTAGAAAAAAGTCTTACAGTGCTCAGTCCCGACTACGGTATCAGAGGGCGCTAAACAAGTGAGGTGGAACGTAACGTGATTTTCATGCGAACATAGCTGGCTACATGAACCCAAAACCGCATGAACGTGGTCACCGCACAGACAACTTTCTTCAGTGAAGGCTTTTTGGGTGCAGTGATAATTGCCTCTGAGATGTAACTATGCACGACCCATAAAAATGCGTAGCCAAAACAAGGATATCAGCCTTTATGCTCCCATGCAACTCTGCCCCCTTTTCACATGAAGAAGTATGCTAGGAGAACACTTTCAAGGGTTGTGGAAGCCAACACAAACTTATGACGTAGAAGGCAGTTGGTTGTTTAGACACAACCCAAAGGGGTGTTCTGCAAGTAATGGTATGACAAGCACTGTAAAATTGATTTTAAGTATGTTCCAGCATATATTCTTTGGTGATAATTTGAAGACAACAACTGTGCATACGCATATCTACCCGACAAGTTGACTCGACTGCAAAGGCTGCTCCGAGCAAATGCAAATGGAGGGACATGAGATACAAAGATGCAGCATCATCTTCCAACTGAAATTTATTACAAAGCAGTGCAGATGAATATTCACTCCTTCAATGAAAACAGGCAATCAGCCCATGAAACATAAAGGAGATGTTATTTGTAGCTTTTTGACTATAGTACAGCAATACCAATAAAAATCTTCAGAAATTAAGGTGGACAAACAGACAACTTTCCACCAGCAAAGACTGAACCTACAACCTTCGAATAATGCATTCTATGCTCTTATCACTTAGCTAAATAAAGTGGCGGCTGTCGTCTTGTCAACGTTATCGAGTGTTTCGCAGCACGTAAATCCGGGAGTGTTAGTGGGCACGGTTCGTAGCACCTGATCTTTCTACGTGTTAGTAGGTGACAATAAGCCCTCTTACACTACCTAAAGACTTTAGGTCTACAGAAATGAGACCCTCGCTATGAATGAACAAAAGAAAATTTTAAGGGCTCATTTTTTTAGGAAAGGAATTGTATTCACTTATGTGTTTAAAACATGTTACACACTTCTGCCTGCGATAAGAGCTTAAGCCTTTTTAGTTCATTCAACAGATGGATCTGCACAGACAAGAAAGCACACTGCCTGTACCTCAACACTTTCTACCTACCTGTTTGAGTCTGCGAAAGACACTGTACATGCAATGTACACAGTTGCCTTATTCCTTTCTTGGGCCTTCGATGTGGCCAGCCACTCCTCTTCACGCCTTAGATCCATCATATACGTAAGAAAATTCACCGCTACCAACAACAGCACATCTTGAGTGAAACCCGCAATCTTAAAATGGGATGTTTACTCGGAGAATGCATCATCCACCTTGTATGAGATGAGTCGATTTCCGCAGAGCATTCTGCAAATGCAAGTGCATGTTCTGCCTTTTAGCCACTTTTGAATACCGCGACACAAAAGGAGCAATGACTTCCAAGCACAAGGTTGATACAACCAGTATGAGTGTTAATCTCTGGGAAACCACCTTAGGTTCAAGAAGTAATCGTGCCTCATTCAAGAAGCAGCTACGCTATTTCAACAAGTTTGAGCACATCCTAAGAAAGATTCAAAGTGGCCTTGGCATTCTACTTCCAGCCTACTGATTATCACTTGTGAAACACCAAAAAAGTCACCCACGAGAAGGAGGATCTTACAGCACTAGTAGTCATCAACATTTTATTATTATTATTTGTTCTTTCTGCACAGGCCAAGCACAAGTTATCAAAACTCATTGTAATGATTAACCAAATATAAACAGCCTGCCTGCGCAAAGGATCTACTGCCCTGCATCAAGGATGATATCGAATTTTTTGAGCAGTATCCTTCTATGCAAAGGATTTAATGTCACTGGCAGGTGTTCGGAAGTGTTTCGCACGCTGTTATTTGAGTCTACCTTTCCTGGCTAGGTTATAAAGGTGTATTTGTAACAGCGGGGTAAGGGTATTAATATTGAATCGAGCACTGTATCAATTCTCAGATACCTGCACTTGACCAGTATTTAAAGGAACAATAAGAACAGATTGCTAGGCTTCAGTGCTGTGCAATCTTATGCTATGTGGATAATTTTTTGTTGTTTAATTTGATAGAGTCTGTGGACTGCAAGTGGGCGGTCAAGCCCATTATAAAGGTTTTGCAGCACAAGCTCCAGCATCTTGTGCCAACACATGAGATTCCCGAATGTATCACAATCAAATCTCTGCGCTTAACAAACTTTTTACAAAATGGTGCACAATTGGCGGTATAAGTCTCGTTAATGGAAGCCACTGCTGCTTTTCTCATTGGGGCACACAAAAAGGTCCAAGAGGGCGGCCATGGACATCAACATGGCCTTGCAGAGTGTGCTGTGTGGATCACTTTACCACAAGGTGGTAGAAGCAATTTCCAAGTAAGTGCCTAGACGTCATATTTCAGGTTCAACTCAAGACGAGTTGCCTCTGGCCGAGAATTTGCTTAGGCATGCAAGGTATCCTAGGTGAAAAAAGAAGCTACAGACCATTTGAAGGGCTGCAAGAAAAGAAGGCGGCTGTCGCACTTAGCATGCACAGTGTTGCTCACAAAGTCTACTAGAAAATAAGGAGAAAGTGCAGAAGTTGAAGTAGTGTTTATGGTCCCCGAAACTTTCTGACCTACGCAGATTCCTCGATCAGATGAAAGGAATGAAACGCCGCCCCACTTATCACAAACAGAAGCATGTATCCTGCGATAAAGGCATGATGTGCACAATAACTGACGTGAAGCAGGAGCTACATGGGTCACATGGGACGTTCTCTCCAGGATAGACTCCATGAAGCCTTTAGAGCATACAAAAAACAGTGACAAGGCATTTCAAAATTTAAAATTAGTATTGTAGGTGTCTTTGAAGACATCGTAGTAGTTTCAAGTAGTCTCTATTTGTGAATATTTAAGTATCATAATTTTTAAGCGTTGTCATTCAGGTTATGGTCAACTTTTGAGTGGTTAGCATTCGAGTATCGAGATTGGTTACACTATTATTAACAAAGTTGCAATCATTTATTCAATTTTATTATTTGCAAATGATTAAAGCAAATGAATAGTTGTGCCGCAGGTCACCTCGGCGATATGGATACGCTTTACAGGCTGCGGTTATTTCAACTGCCATAATTGAATCATACTTGTTCACCTCACGGACTAATTGGAGTGAAAATTTAATAATGCTATAAAACAAAGAAACTTGTACAAATATAGTAACGCTGACTTGAGCCAAACGCAGAAGGCCATGATGAGAGACGCGACGGAAGAGGTTAGGGCAAAACTGGTGGCCCGGGGAAACATGGTGAAACCGTTGTTTGAACAAACAAGGGGCTGCCTCTCATTCAAAGGGCCAGTTTTTGTAGACACAATCACACAGACCAACCTAACAATGATTCTGAGAATAGAATAGTTGATTTTATTTTTACTTTATTTAGTGCATACATCGTATACACTACATAAATCGATATATTGAAAATGACTGTACGCAAAAATGGCACATTTATGATTTTCGGTTGCATACAGTAGACTGCATCGGTGTCACACGAGTGCTTCTGCTCGCCAGAAGAGTGATTTGGAAGTGTGGCAGCTTCGGCTATTTGGTATGACATAACGATAGTTATAGCGCGTGAACAAAATGACGACGGGTCCGATTTCTTGATCGCGATCAACAATGATCGTTGCTAAGCGGTGCAAATTAATTTGGATCGAGTTTGCGCGAAGTGAGAAACAAAAGGCTATTTGGGAGCCAAATCATGATCATAAGTGCCCATGTGACACTGGCAGTGAACGTGACTTACGTCACAATTAGTGCGACAAAACATGCGAAGGCAGAAAGGGCTACAAAAGAAAATACTGCAAACCCCGCTACTTACCCGATCATGCAGCGTGATGAGTGGTCGGGTGGAAGCTTTTTCCGCCGCCGAACGCTTTGCTTAGTTGTACCAGGAAAGAAAGGGGCACCGCAGAACACCAAGTCGATAAATGCAGCCACGCAGACCCTACATAAACTGAAATTTCACAGAGCTAACTACTGATTAAGAGACCGCAGCGGAACCCTCCACTATTTTGAGTGCGAAATGCAATCACTTGACTATAACAGCCCATGATGCAAGACGAGACTTGATGTAGACAATGTATTGCCGCCGAGACATATAAAGCCGATGCTAATCTTAAAGCCTATTGTTTCTTTTATAACTAGGTAATTGAAAATATTCTTCGAGCTAATTGCAATAGTACTTTAATCATGACTGCATTTTTGTTTAGTTGACATCTGATGAGCGTAACATAAAAACCATCGTAAAAACGCATCATGAGGGTGCAAAAAAACAAAGTTACAAGTGCGTAACTGAAACTTCAGTTGCGCTTTGCCTTACAGATATTTAAGTGCGTACAGTATTTCGGTCCTTCGCAAAGAACGTTTGTCTCACTTTTAATGCTGCCTTATCTGTATTTTTTACTGTTAGAAAAACACTTTAAAAATGAAGTTGAAATTGAAACTTGTGCAATGTTGATTTAGACTCACTATTATCGTCATCATCATCGTAACACAGTAGCATGGAGCGGCGTTAATTTCGTGTGTTTTCACTCTGCATTTTCGGTCAAAGGCGTCACGTTAGGGTGGCTTAGTCAAGCGTGAGGAGTCGTTCAAGTGTGACCGACAACGACAACCTCTAGTGAAAAAAGCAAACTACCTCCACGCAACAGCTAACCATCATCGCGAGCACACTTGATGTGGATTTTTCTGGACAAAATAATGTCCTTAGCCGAGACATCTGAGTGCGTAAGTGCATGATCGGCAATTTGAGGGCGAACTGGATGCTGTTTAGACGGCGATTTCAGCTTTATTTCACCGTTGCAAGTCAACAAACTGCATCTATCAAATGGACGGCGATATTCCAACTTTTCGTAGCCGGTGAACTTGTTGCTCTTACCTACAACAGTTTAACTGTCTGTCTTCCAACTGAGTTGATTCCACAACCAGAAATGAACACTTCATGCACACTCTACGCCGACACGCAACAAGGGGTATACCGCTGCACCCTTCGCTGCTTAGAGCGGCAAGCTAAACAACGTCTTGTCTCTTCCCCCACTGCCTCAATCCTATAAGTGCATGAATATAACAATGAGCAGCAGCTCGACAAGATTATCAGAAAACAGACCTCCCCAGGTATGAATCATCATTTGTGTGAACTAGCGACAATAGCCTACAATTGTCATGTACAGAGCTCGCCAAGCAGTGGCAGCTCGCACACGACTTCCAGCTCAAATCAGCCTCAGTATAATTTAATAGTTGAAAGTTTGATAATTGCAGCTAAGCCTTCGTTGTGTTGTGACAAACTAGAAAAACACTGCAGTTGACCAAATGTATTATTCATCCAGACAGCTGCATAAACGTGGTGCTACTTATGCATGTACATCACGTTGAAACAGAAAGGTAAGCTCGCCTAACTGCTGACAGGTTACCAAACATACTCTGCCGACAAAAAACATGCTTCTTAAAAACCTACCCAGCACTAGCAAATTTAGTAGAAAAAATAGAATTAGTAAGAAACTACTACAGAGAAAAAGTATTGAAGCTTCCTTTACTAAAGAAAGAAGACTGCATTAAGACTGCAACCATTCAAGCCCCTAATTCCGTAGGAAAACGTTAATGTTATGGGACCAGTAACGGCCACAACTTAAAGCATTGAAGTGCACAGTTGCAAGTTAAGAAGAAAAGAGCACACCTGGGACATATGCCTCAGCCGTTTGTGTTGCGACCAACTAGAAAAACACTTCAGTTGGACCAATTGTATCAGCCGCCCAGACAGCTGCATATGCCTGGTGCTACTTCTACATTTACTAAATAGAAAGCTTCGTGAAGTCTTGTGAGGATAGAATGGCATCTCATTAGTAGCTTTGCCTCAGTTGTGTGTCTTCTCGCTCGACCTAGTCGAGCAAGGGAATCGCAATCGGTAGGTGCATTTGTTTAAGCCGACATAAGCCTTACAGTCAAAGCGAAGCTAAAGTCAGGTCTTGGACAAATGGCAAGAGATCTGCAGTGGTCTGGTGTTATTTGTGTGCTGCATGGTGTGTTGTGCAGGCTTGGCATCTCCTTGTTGGCGTCTTCCAGATTTGCTGTGGGGGATATTGTTTCCAGGTTACTGTGTCCTTTCACGATACTGCAACTTTTGGTTTAGGTTTTCTTACCAGCTACACAGTGTTTTCAGCAGGAGTGCTTTCTCTGGGTTGGCATCTACTGTGTTTGTTGTAAGTGATCGTCCTTGCAAATTGGTGTACCATTTCATCGCAGTACAATTTGATGTATGTAATTGCTTGCAGACTGTTTGTTCTGTAGGTCTGTTGTTTCCTGTGTGTGCCGTGAATGATAGATTTAGCAGTAACAGAATAACACACTTTTTACGATTGCTTAACTTTTGGCCGATGTTTATCTACACGCAGTTATTAAGAAGACATGAAATGCTTTTATGACGATGCGAGTTCCCAACAAAGCTGTAAGAGGAGAGCACGTGAAGTAGCTGCTCTATTGCATTTTCATCAGTCATAGACCTTACTAGATACTTGACTACTGCAAACAGTTGTCAAGGCAGTTCTGAACCAGAATTGGCACCCTTTTTCGTCCGAAAGATCAGCATGTCTACACATTTATCGCGACTTCGACTATCCTCCTAAACTTTCTGCTATTGACCCGCCTCGTCGAACGTTTGTGACATTCTAGTGTTAGCGTTTTCTTTTCCTCCTGCTCTGTTTTTCTCTCTCATTTTGTTGTTTTTACCTTTCTGTCTCCCTTCCCAAGTGCCGGGTAGCAATTCAGATACTTGCTTTCTGGTGAACTTCCCTGCCTTTCTTCATACCATATCTCTCTCTCTCTTTCTCTCTTTCGACCGTGAATTCTCATTATTACTAAATCCAGTTGTTGATTTTCGTTTGCATATTTTTCTCAAACCTTGCATTGCTTTTTATGTTTTCCAAAAGTAAGGGCTCTTTGAAACAGCTGTTTTTCTACCTCCATGGTTCCTATTGGTTCCACTTCCATAATTCTTGCCAATCGTAGGGTTTGTTGTGGCTGTTACCTTGCATCATGCAAGCAAGTAGGTCCCGTTTTAGTAGATCTGTTTCTTGTGTGTTTAATCTGAAAGCACTCTTTAAAACATGATTGTGGTGATGCATCATAAGGAAGGCACAGTTTGATTTAACTACTTCTTGCTCACTTCATAATGCAATGGTTTTCACTCTATTTTTAGAACCCCACAGTAATAATTAAAATGGACAGGTAACTTATACTTCAAGTCTGCATACATACATGTTAAGATGAAGCCTGTTTATGGCAGGCTTTTTGTAGCCTGCAAATTCAGGGTCCTAAAAGACTTGCTCTTCCAGATATTTCTCACGTATGAATTCACTGTGTTTAGTGTATCTAGCTACAGATATAAGAAGGCGATGCAATGGTCTACACCATGTGATTGTGTTCTTGTGTTGTTTTTTTGCCAATGCAGTCAGTGTGAAGAACGTGTAGGGCGAAGCTATAAAGGCCTAGTCAGATGACTCTTGGTGATTTTTTTGTCTCCCGCACTACGGCAATTGTGTATTGTGAAACAAATAAATAAATAAAAACATAGAGTGCAGATGAGTAAAGAAATCAGATTCATAGAAGCATCAGTCTGTGAAGAATATAGGCTGAACTGTTGTCTGTATTGTTCACGCTTCTTCATTTTTTTACTTAACCACATTGACTAGCCACTGTTAGCCATTAATCAAATGATTACACGAAGTTGAAAACGTTGCCATGTGTGTTATTGGATGTTCCAGCGATTATGTTCTACACGTTGTCTCTGCGTTCGCTGTTAAACATTGGCTTCATGTCTATATACAACGTTGATGCAATGTGATTATTTGTTGTTGATGCCACATTAAGACCATCAAGTTAGGGCAACGTGATAATTAAATGTTGTTGCAACATTAAAAACACTGTGTTATGGCAACGTATTACTATAAACGTCGGTGCAATGTTATAATTTACTGTCTAACGTTGCCTCACAATTGTTAAATTCAAACCACGTTGACTCAACGTTCTGCGTTACCTGGGATATGAACCCCACAACGTAGTTATCTGGTGAGATCCACTTATCTAGTAGCGCTGAAAAACTGATTTAGAGTGCACCGCTAACCGTCGACCGGTAGGCTTTCATTGTGGCGAAGCTGGGTCCATCTACATAGTTTGCCATTATCGCGACGCTCAGTACTCGATATTTCCTCGCTACCGTGATTACGCTACGTACGACCATCGACGCACGTACAACGACGCTCCTGTAAACACACTGCCACAGAGTTCAGTTATGCCCGTGTGACGCAAAATCCAGTGTTGGCCCCCCGACGTCGCTGCTCTGGGCAGCGACGTAGGGAGGTGGGGTTGCCAACAATCTCAATTCTGAACAGCCCCCATTGCAGACAATTGACAGCTCGAAGCCGCCGATTCGAAAGATGATGACAGCAATGACTAATCGTATGAATGAAACTACCGACGTAATCGACGTTATCAGCACTAACCTCGTCGTTCACAGTGACGGCCACCAAGCGACAGCTCTTGCCGACTGTGGCTCCCACTTTCTATGATAAGCCTACAGCTAGCCGAAAGACTAAGGAAGGTGAAGATGCTATGACACGGACCCAATATAAGAACTGCAGGAGGTCGGTTGGTCACACTGGTTGGAAAGTGAACGGCCCGACTCTTTATTACTGGTTCCACTTTTGTCGCCACGGATACGGTCAACAGTTCACATAGGGAATGTAAACAGTTCACATAGGGAATGGATTTCTTGCGCGAATACGGGGCTGTTATTGACATCCGCGACAGAAGCGTAACGTTCGCTATAAGCTTGGACAGTGCCACTGTTGAGAAACTACAGCCACCTCGCTTCCGTATTGCCAATGATGACGTCACTATGCTGCCGCAAAGTTGCTTCCTCGTATCTGCGCACTACGACATCTTAAAAAATAATACTGACATCGCTGAACACATCAAGAAGCTCGCGATTCCTAACGGCATTTCTGTTGCCAGGGCTCTAATCACTGTTATTGTCGGAAGCGCTGAGTTTTTCTTGACAAACTTCAGCAGAAAACGCCGATGCATGGTAATGGCACGCCTATCGCCTATATCGACGAACTCACTCATACAGAAGACTGTAATTTAATAGAGGAAGCCGCAGCGTCTACTATCACTACACTGACACCTGTTGACGTTAATACAAAGTTATCTTTCACTGAGCGAGACCGCCTTCTCTCGCTGATCAACAAGTTCCGTGGCCGCTTCTCATCCACATTAAAAGTTGGTCGAACGGCACTGATGAAACAGCGCATCATCATGGATTCCGCCGCCAGACCCATCCGGCGATATTCTTATCGCGTTGCCGCAAAGAAGCGTGAGGCAATTCAGAAACAGAGGAAAACGATGCTGGAAGATGGTGTTAGTCAGCCATGTAACATTCCTTGGGCATCACCTGTAGTACTTATCAAAAAGAAGGACGGCAGCTTGCGTTTCGTGCTGATCATCGCCGGCATCTCTCTGAATATTGCTGTGTCCCGATCATGTTTTCATCCTAGAGCCACCGTCGCAACACACGTCAATAAACCCCTTTTCAATTGGTGGAGGGTGCTGACATTCCCTGTCACCTGAACCTGGGTGCTGCGATTCGCCGTCGCCTAAACCTGGAGTTGCGCAACCGTAGGCTACCACTCATCATGGTCACCAGCAATGCGCAACCTGGCTCTTCCACTCCATCCTCCAGCATCCCCGGCATTCTTCACTTGCGAGAGCCCAAGGTCTTTAGCGGAGCTCATGAGACCGACATGGAAGACTGGTTCACAAATCACGAACTGGTGAGCAAAACAACAAGTGGGATGACGTGGACAAGTTGACTAACGTCATCTCTTACCTCACTGACGTTGCCGAACTGTGGTATACCAACCAGAAAAACGACATTACGACGTGGTCTATCTTCAAAACGTCCTTTTTTGTCCTTTTTTTTGGCCAACCCACTGTCCGCAAGTGCGGACACACGTGCGGACACACGCACGTGTGTCCGCACGTGCGGATCCGTGCGGACACACGCACAGAAGCCATTGGAGTCGGTCACCGGTTACACCGAAAACATTGTTTATCTTTGCAACCACGTGAACCCCGCCATGCCTGAGTCTGAGAAGATTCATAATATCCTCAAAGGGAGAAATGACGGCGCATTTCATATGCTCCTTGCCCGAAATCCTGCCAGAATTGCGGAACTTCTCACTTTATGTCGAAATTTTGACGAGTTGAGGAAGCAGCGCATTCTGACTCGGCCATTTTCCTCACATGCCGACTCACTCTCTAGTCTTACTTTTGTTCCCGATCACTCACCGACGCAGCAAGAGAATAAAGACTTCGTGCTTGAAGAAGTAGCTCGGCAACTTCGTCGATTTCCTTCACGCGACAGCTACCATCCTCTCGTCTGCCCTCACCGCTCCGCGACGTTATTGCCGAAGAGGGAGCTCAGTTTTCCCGTCGCTGCCCGCCAGCTGCCTGTGGCCACGCCTGTTCCCCATGCTCCAGCTATGCAGCCTATAGCCATGCCTCTTACGTATGCCCACGTGGTACGCTGCAGACCCCGCCAGCAGCATTTGCCACCTATGTCTTCAATCGCTACCTACTCCGCCCCTCTTTCGACACCTTGGGCTGCACCGCGAGTCAGCACTGCCTGGCACACTCCTGTCAATCGACCGATCTGCTTCACCTGCGGTACTCCAGGACACGTGGCACGATATTGTCGTCGTCACTTCCAACCACTTCACGACGCTACTTGACCGTATCCGTATGACCCACAGCCCATGTCTCTACCTAGTCTCTATTCCTCATTGCAGTATAGCTACACTAACCTTCCTGAGTCTCAGTCACCCCAGACCCCATCTAAGACTCGCTCCCAGCACTCCCCGTCTTGTCGCTGGCGATCGCTATCCCCAATGCGTCCCCGAGTCGCCTTTTCCAAACGGGAAAACTGAACGCCGCAGTTCCAGGCAAGAACTGCGCCGTCGTCGAAATGCCCAAGCCCTCACACTTTACCTGCTAACGTCGTCGCCATATCTGTCGATGGTGTTTCTACCTTTGCCTCGTCGACACAGGTGCTGCCGTTTTTGTTTTAGCCGCCCAGCTTTGCCGCTCCCTACGCAAAGTGACCACGCTGCTCTCTGGACTATCGCTTCGTACGGCTAGCATACAACTAGTTTGACCTCTCGGCACCTGTATGGCTCACGTATTCATCCAAGACTTTATGAACGTTGTCCAGTTCATTGTAGTTTCGGTGTGCTCACATGACGTTATCCTCGGGTTGGACTTTCTGTCACATCATCATGCCGTCATCGACGGCGCACGCGCTGAAGTTCAATTTTCTCACCTGTGTGACGAACCTTTGTACGAAACTGTTGAGCGGTCGCCAAAATTCGCCGTGCATGAGGACACTGAAATTCCACCAGCCTCTCTTGCCGTTGTCCCTGTTTGCTGCAATGACCATGACGCTGCTACGGTAATTTTTTCACCTTCCGACATTTTCATGAGCCACAGAGCCGTTTCCTGGCCTTTCGCTACACTTGGCATCCCTGCTGGCTAAAGCAACATTTTCGTCCACAACCCCCTTTCTGCACCGCCCACGCTACTTGCCGGCGAGTGTCTCGGTCGTGTAGAGTTCCCTCATTCTTCTTTCTTTCTTAACATGTCAGACGAATTGTGCAGTAGCACTTCGACCAAACTTTATGCCCTTTCCCCACTGGAATGCTCGTCGAGTGACATCTCGAGTTCATTGGCCGAAGCCGTAAGTGTTCAAAAACGCACCGAGCTTTTTATTCTCCTCCAGCGCTTCGCGAATTCATTCGACGTTTCTCAGCCGCAATCGGGTCGCACTTCCGTGGTGCATCACTACATTGACACCGGTTCGCACCAGCTATGGCGTCAAAGACAGTACCGTGTCTCTGCTGCAGAACATCATGTTATCAACGACCAGGCCGAAAGATGCTACGCCGTCGCTTTATTCCACCATCGAACAGTCCTTGGGCATCTCCTGTCATTCTAGTTCGAAGAAAGTACGGCTCGATTCGATTCTGTTTTGACTACCAGCGATTAAACAAGGTGACGCGGAAAGACGTTTATCCATTACCGTGCATTGACGACGCCCTCGACAGCCTCAAGGAGCCGAATCTTTCTCCTCCTTGGACTTACGATCTGGTTACTGGCAGGTTCCTATGGCAGAAGCTGATCGTTTGAAAACTGCGTTCATTACAGCAGATGTCTTGTACGAATTTAACGTAATGCCTTGTGGGCCTTGCAACACTCCTGCCAAGTTTGAACGACTCATGGAAAACACACTGCATGAACTGAAGTGATCTGTGTGTCGATGCTACCTCGGCGACATTGTCGTTTTCTTTCCAGATTTTCCTACACATCTGCTTCCGCTCCAACTAGTTCTGACATGTTTAACCAACGCTGGGATCCAACTGAACCTTAAAAAGTGCCGCTTCGCCGTGTGAGAGCTGTCCATCTTAGGGCACTTCGTGTCCAAGCTTGGTGTTCTACCCGACGCTGCAAAACTTCGTGCAGTCGCTGAGTTCGCGAAACCTACAACGCTGAAAACATTACGTAGTTTCGTCGGATTATGCTTGTACTTCCGGCTCTTCGTTCGAAATTTCGCTTTCATCATATCACCACTGACCAACTTCCTACGCGGTGACGCAGAGCTTTCATCCTGGTCTCCTGACTGCGACGTCGCGTTTGCCAGACTCCGCAGTCTGCAAACCTCTCCTCCCATTCTTCGTCATTTCGACCCAACAGCTGCACCGGAAGTTCACAAAAATGCTAGTAGGGTTGGTCTTGGCGCTGTCCTCGCCCAACGCAAGCCGGGCTACTCCGAATACGTCGTCGCTTATGCGAGTCGCACGATCACTAAAGCTGAAGCCAATTACAGCGTCACTGAAAAAGAGTGCTTAGAACTAGTGAGGGCGCTGCATAAGTTTCGCTCTTATTTGTACGGTCACCCATTTGACCTGCTAACGAACCACCATGCACTTTGTTGGCTCGCCACATTGAAATATCCTTCTGGCCACCTAGCTTGATGCGCACTGCAAATCTAGGAGTACGACATTCGCGCGATCTATCGCAGTGGACGCAAGCACTTTGACGCCGACACCCTGTCCCGTTTGCCTTTACCTCTCGACTGGGCCTGCGGAACAACTGGTACCAACTCCGTCGCATGTCTCGACCTTGACTCGTTTGCCAGTGAACAACACAAGGATCCTTGGATCACTACCCTTTTTGACTGTCTCTCTGAATTGTCGACCACTACGGTATCACGATCTCTCCGACGTCAAGCTCCTCATTTTGCCATTCGTGATCGGCTGATACACCGACGCAACTACGCTCCTGAAGGTCGTAAGTGGCTCTTGGTGGTCCCCCGCAGCTTACAATCACGAATATGCGGCTCTTTTTACGATGATCCCTAATGTGGCCATGCCGGAGTTTTTAAAACTTACGAACGTATTCGCCATCGCTTCTACTGGCGCGGATTGTATAATTTTGTTCGAAAATTCGTTATGCACTGCCCTGACTGTCAGCGCCTCAAATCACCGCCTTTCCACTCGTCCGGTGCACTTATGTCGCTTCCGTGCCCTACCAAACCTTTCGATCGGATCTGAATTGATCTCTATGGCTCTCTAACAATAACTTGAGATTAAAATCGGTGGATCATAGTCGCTGTGGAACATTTACCACGTACGCTGAGACCTTACCTTTCCAAGTGCCACTGCGCAGGACGTAGCGTCCTTCGTCCTCCAACGCTTCATACTACGACATGGTGCACTTCGAGAACTACTAGGTGAACGGGGTCAAGCCTTTCTATCAGCGATCGTCACGGCTCTGTTTCTGAATGCCATGTTGTTCATCGCAAAACCACGGCATACCTCCCGCAGTCAAACGGGCTCACGGAGAGATTTAACTGCACCTTGGGTGATATGCTCGCGATGTATGTGACATCTGATCTTACTAACTGGGATCGCATATTTCCATTCATCACGTTCACATACAACACCGTGGCACAGCCTACCACAGGATTTTTACCTTTCTTTCTCCTCTATGAACGCAAACCTTTCCACACCTTCGACGCTCTCCTTTCATACCCTCCTGGCGCATTCGAATGCCCATGTGTGTCCGAAGCTGCCCGAAAAGCGGAAGAGTGCCGTGAACTCGCATGCACCTTTACGTCAGAAGATTAGCAGCACCAGAAAAAAAACCACGCTGACTCTTCATGAAGCCACAGTTATTCCCTGGGATCACATGTATGGCTGGCTGTTTCTTACCAAATCCGCGGCCTTTCATTAAAACTCGTCCCAAAGTACGAGGGCCCTTACCACGTTTTGGAGAAAAACCTCCCCGGTGAATTTTCTCATTGAGCCACTTTCCCATCTGACGAAATGCGGCGGCGTGGACGTCACATCGTCCATGTCGCCCGCCTTAACCCATACCTTAGCCTTCTGCCTCTACACTCTCAGGTCGTTAGGATGGCTCTTTTTTGTGGCGGGGGTAAATTGTGAAGAAGAAAACGCATCGTTGGCAAACAGCATCGCCACCGCTTGGGTATAGGTGCGGGGCTCGTATCGCTGGCCTCGTGCTGATCGTCGCCGGCATCTGCCTGAACGTTTCTCTGTCCCGATCATGTTGATCCGCCGTCGCAACACACGTCAATAGACCTTTTTCAGTATATATATATATATATATATATATATATATATATATATATATATATATATATATATATATATATATATATATATATATATATATATATATATATATATATATATATACTGCCACAGAGAAGCCTTTGGCCATTTCAATTTTTCCTAGCTACAACTCTGAATGAGGCACGTGCCTACGTCTTGCGTTTGTCTCCGGTCATAACACAAAGATTGCGGCAGCATGTAGCTCTAAGATTAAATGGTTGCTTCCTGCTTCCCACAAAGTGGCGAATACGCTTGCGCTGTGTCAATTCAGGTATATGCGCTAAAAAGGAATGATAGTTTGTGTATGGTTCTCGTGGCAACAACAGCAGCTGTTTTCAGACTGAAATCTTTAAGGAATGGAGCAGCGCACGTTGTGTGCATTTCATGCAGTAAATATGTTTATTTCCCACAAGCACACAATGTCCATTTGATGCTTTAATTTGACAGAGAACGCGCCACCACATTTTTTACATCACAAAAACTTCATGTCTGCCCCGCCGCGTTGGTCTGGTGGATAAGGTACTCGGCTGCTGGCCTACAGGTCGCGGGCTTGAATCCCAACTGCGGCTGCTGCATTTTTAATGCAGGCGAAAATGATGTAGGCCCATGTGATCTGATTTGGGCTCACAAAAGAACATCAGGTGGTCGAAATTTGAGCCCTCCACTACAGCGCCTCTCATAATGATATGGTAGTTTTCGACGTTAAATCCCGCATATCAATCGATCGACACAGAAGGGCTTGTTACATTTCACAAAGGCAGCACTCTTCGCTTCCGAAGCTTAAATATAAGTTGCCACAGTGCACGACGCTTGAAGTCAGGTAATATTGATACACAACAGCCGGCACAGCCTGGCTGCAAGAAAGAGAAAGACGGCGTTGGTGGCTGGTTAATGATGAACTGTCGCCATCGTGTTCGCCGAGCATGGTGCATCGTATTTAATTTAATCAATAAGTTACCCGTGATTTTATTGGTGGAGGTGGACGACTCCCGTACCTCGATGGAGACGCGCAGCGGTCGCAACACCGGAGACTCTTCGGCTATTTCAACTGCCAGTGCCTCATCCCCACTGATCTCTCGATCCGAATCGACAACATACGCCACCCTGCCACCCCCACAGGATCCTGGAACTTTCTCCGCTGACGGTACCATCGACGTTGACTCCTGGCTGCACCGGTACGAGTGAGTCAGTGCTACCCACCGCTGGGATCCCACGCTCATGCTCGCCAATATTGTGTTCTACCTCGACGGCACGCCGCGGACATGGTTCGAAACCAACGAAGCCGAAATCACAATCTGGGATCTTTTCAAATCGAAAATCCGTGATCTTTTCGGCGATTCATCTGTTCGTCAGCTCGCTGCCAAGAAGACTCTCGACACTCGCGCCCAGACGTCTACTGAATCGTACGTCTCATACATTCTTGACGTCTTGGCGCTTTGTAGCAAGGTTGACCAGCGCATGTCAGAAGAAGAAAAAGTTAATCACGTCCTCAAAGGGATTGCTGACGATGTCTTCAACCTGCTGGTTTTTAATAATGGCATGAGTATCGACACGATCCTGACAGATCGCCGCCGTCTAGAACAGGCTAAAGCCCGCCGCGTCACCCATGGCATCACGCGCCTGCCGAACACAGCTGCTACTTCCTCTTGTGTTGACGCCGTCCACCCAGTTCCCCGATGTGACAACCTCACCCGCATCATTCGTCGCGAGGTCGAGGCAGCCCAACCAGTAGCTACTCCATTTCCAACGCCTGATCCTTCACCGACCACTATCTCACTGATACAAGCCGTCGTTCTTCAAGAATTATCGAACGTCGGCCTACACCCCATTCAACCAGTCTACTCTGCCGAGCCTTTTTATCGTCGTCCCTCCGCTCCTTGATTTGGTTCCAACTACTCTCGACAGCGCAATTTGTCCGAATGGCGTACACTGGACGACAAGCCCATCTGCTTCAACTGCCGACGTGTCGGTCATAGTGCTCGCCACTGCCGCAGTCACTGGGCTCCGCCGGCACACTATGGGCCTCCTACCCAGGCCACTTCTGTCCACCAGTCGTTATCGACATTTGATTTTGATTTCCCTATGCCGACCACATCCTCTGATTCTGCCACACCTCTGAAGAGATCTCGCTACACCCGCTCACCATTCCCTGCTCGCCGTCAATCTTGTTCGCCCCCACAACGCCATCCTGCCCTTCCGATCTATTCGCAGCGCCCCTGAACGGAAAACTAGGCAGTGCAGCTTCTGGAAGTGAAGATGCATTGATGACGACCTCTGCAAGAAATCCTCGTGTAACATTACCAACCACCCGGAATCTGTGGAACGTTACTTTAGGCAATATACCCGTGTGCACGTTGATCGATACCGACGCGCATGTGTCCATAATGAGCACTGCTCTTCGTCGCCGCCTAAAGAAAGTTATCACACCCGCCTTGAACCGAGCCGTTCGAGTCGTCGACGGGGGAACTGCCGCGATTATTGGCATGTGCTCTGCCCGTTTGACTATCGCCGATAGAAGCACTGCTGTTCTTTTCACCGTTATAGAAAATTGCCCTCAAGAAGTAATTCTAGGCATGGATTTTCTAACCGCTCACTCGGCCCTTATAGATTGTTCAGCCGGCTGTCTTGACCTTAAAATGCCTCTACTTTCTGATCTGACCAACCCACCCCAAAGTCGCCTTTTCTGCATTGATTTCGCACGCCTTCCGCCTAACTGTGTCACACATATCGACCTCTTCTCTACACCACCTGTACCTGACGGCGATTACATGGTGGCCCCAATTCATGCCGTGATGCTTACGCATGGCGTCGCTGTTCCGCATACCATTTTGAATATCGTTAAAAACCGCACATGTCTTCCTATTGTCAATTTTGCCCTCACTACCAAAATTCTTCCACAAGGTATCTCCGTAGCCGAAATTACTGCTCTACAAGACCATACGGTTGAACCCTCCAGAGTGGCTGATTGCTGCACCTCAAACCATGAACCGACTCTATTACGTTCATCGGGCATCGATGTTGACCACATGGTACCATCAGACCTCGCTCCTGATCAAGCGGAAGCCCTTCGTCCCGTCCTGGAGTCCTATAGTGACATTTTCGACTTCGCCAGGACGGCTTTTAGCCGCACGAGTGTTATTACCCATCGCATCAATACTGGTGACGCGAGTCCTATTCACCGACGTCCATACCATGTTTCCGCGTCCGAGCGCACAGTCATACGACAAGAAGTCAAAAAGATGCTTGCAAAAGACATAATCGAGCCCTCTTGTAGCCCCTGGGCTTCTCCTGTCGTCCTGATCAGAAAAAAGGATGGGACATGGCGCTTTTGTGTAGATTATAGGCATCTCAACAAAATTACGAAGAAAGATCTTTACCCTTTGCCTAGAATCAACGATGCCTTAGACTGTCTTTACGGTGCTACGTATTTTTCCACTATCGACCTTCGATCTGGCTATGGCCAGATCGCTGTGGACGAGATCGACCGTGAGAAGACCGCATTCGTCACTCCTGACGGGCTTTATCACTTCAAAGTTATGCCCTTTGGTCTCTGTAATGCGCCGGCCACATTCGAAAGATTGATGGACTCATTGCTCCAAGGGTTTAACAGGTCAACCTGTTTATGTTATTTAGACGACGTTATCGTTTTCTCGCCCACATTCGACTCCCATCCCAAGCGTTTATCGGCGATTCTTGAAGTTTTTCGTCGAGCCAGACTTCAACTGAACTTGTCGAAATGCCACTTTGCTCGTCGACAAACAACCGTACTGGCCACATCGTCTATGCCACAGGAGTCCGCCCGGATCCCGAGAAAATTCACGCCGTCACGGACTTTCCTGTTCCGAAGTCAACAAAAGACGTTCGAAGTTTTGTGGGCTTGTGCTCCTACTTTCGACGGTTTGTTAAGGACTTCGCCATCATTGCACGCCCACTCACAAACCTCCTGAAGAAGGACACCCCGTTTTTCTGGGGCGCTGATCAAGCCTCATCTTTTTCCCAGCTCACGACGCTCCATACAACACCGCCCATTTTAGCTCATTTCGATCCATCAGCTCCAACCGTGGTTCGAACTGACGCTAGTGGGCCTGGAATCGGGGCAATGGTATTGCAACACCAACGCGGATATGACCGTGTTATAGCATATGCAAGCCGACTGCTATTTACAGCCGAGCGCAACTATTCAATCACGGAGCGTGAGTGTCTCGCTCTTGTGTGGGGCGTCGCCAAGTTTCGCCCATACTTATACGGGCGTCCAATCCGGGTGGTTACCGACCACCACGCGCTGCTGGCTGGTCTCACTCAAGGATCCCACAGGACGCCTTGCTCATTGGTCCCTACGATTACAAGAATACACGTTCACCGTATCGTACAAAAAAGGGCGCTCACATCAAGATGCAGATTGTTTATCACGCTACCCTGTGGAAGAGGCTGCCTATACTGAAACCTTTCCAGACCTTCTGTCTGTGACGCAGCTACTCAACCTTGGGCCCGAACAACGCTGGGATGCTTCCATGCGAACCATCATTGACAAGCTTGAGTCAATGCCTCGCGACACATCTCTACAAATGTTCCGGGTAAAAGACGGCATCCTGTATCGCCATAACCTCGATCCATATGGCCATGACTTGCTCCCCGTCATACCAGCACATCTTCGAGTGACTGTTCTCAACCAACTTCATGACGCTCCTTTGGCAGACCACTTGGGCGTCTCTCGCACATACGACCATGTACATCGTCGTTTCTTTCGGCCTGGTCTTGCCCGCTCTGTTCGACGCTACGTCGCCGCTTGTGAGCCCTGCCGGCGCCACAAAAGCCATCTTCCCTACCAGCTTGATTCCTTCAGCCGATCGACATTTTCATTGAACCTTTTTTTTGAGTTGGCCTCGACCTGCTTGGCCCATTCCCGATCTCCAGCTCAGGCAACAAATGGATCGCTGTCGCACTGACTATACGACATTGTACGCTACCACACGAGCACTTCCGACTAGTTGCGCAACCGATGTGGCGGACTTTCTGGTATATGATATTATTTTAGTACACTGAGCTCCACGCCAAATTCTCACTGAACACGGCCGGACCTTCCTATCAGCTGTCGTTGATGAAATCGTGCGCTCTTGCTCTGCCAAGCACAAGTTGGCCACTTCGTACCATCCGCAAACGAACGGTCTTACGGAGTGCCTCAACCGCACCATAACCGGCATGCTTTCTAAATACGTAGCGGCCGACCATCAAGACTGGGACGTTCATTTGCCATTTGTGACGTTCGTATATAATTCGTCACGTCACGACACTGCCGGCTATTCACCATTCTATCTTCTATACTGCCGAGAACCCGCCCTACCATTTGACACCTTGCTGCCCTCGGTCACTGAATATGCCGGTGAAGCCATCGCGCGAGCCGACCACGCACGCCAACTCGCCCGCAGCCGCCTCCAGACCTCACAAGAGCACCAAAGACAGCTCTACGATTCCCATCATCGAAACGTGCACTTTTCACCAAGTTCTCTTGTCCTCCTCTGGACCCCCACTCGGCGTGTAGGGCTTTCTGAAAAACTGCTGTCACGATGCACTGGACCATACCGCGTCGTTCGCTAGGTGACTGACGTTAGATACGAGGTCGCTCCAGCCGATTCGACGTCATCATCGTCACCTTCGAGTGACATCGTGCACATAGTTTGACTCAAGCCTTATCACCCTCCTTCTACCGCATCCGAGTTGCTCAAGCACCGAGACGATGCTTCTACCGCCGGGGGGTTATGATACACAACAGCCGGCACAGCCTGGCTGCAAGAAAGAGAAAGACGACGTTGGTGGCTGGTTGTATATGAACTGTCGCCACCTTGTTCGCCGAGCACGATACATCGTATTTACTTTAGTAAATAAGTTACCTGTAACATTTTGAGTCGTGTAACAGTTTTTCTAAACAGTTCTTTACCATTTCGTTCAGGCAGTGAAGAAGTCGTCAAGGAATTTTTACTGTGTTATTAGAAAAATGACGCTCGACTGCGGGCTTTTGCGCCACAGAGCTGGCGGAGGAAACCAACCCTGCACGTCGCGGAGATGCCTCGGCATGGTGTTGCCACGGTATCTCCTCGCACCGAATCAAAGCCACGTATGTAAAGTCACCGGACAGTGTGACCGAGGCAAAGTGGGTGCCTTTCATGGCATGTGTTATCACTGAAAAAGAAGTCGCGAGTTTGACTCCCACTTACGAAGCTTTTCATTGCGATATGAATTATCTAGATCCTCCATTGGGTGTTTTGGGCCACTGCCACTGTAATTCACGTAGATGTAAATGCCTGTGTATACAATGGGAAGTAACACGCTAACATCCTCTTTCAGCGAAACGAACATCGCCTTTCCGGCTGGTGTTGTCTGCGCGCGCGCTTATCTAGTGAGCGAACGAGAGGGTGGGGGGGAGGCGCTTATGGTTGCCGTGCTATCGCGGCAACGATCAGCGCGCCCCTTGTGCCCCACAGTAGGCGGGAGCTTCTATGGGCTGCGCTTTCAACGCAAAAACAAAAACACGGTGCCAAGCATTTATCTGAAGTGACCAGGTTCTCTGAAAGCTCGTTTCTACTAGACAGGCACGACATTGATTTCGGTGTGCCGACCGCTTTCAGAAGTGTCTTTTGTCTTGTCGTCATACTTACACTACAATGAAGCAAAAAGCAGTCAGCCGACTGTCTTCGGAAGACTCCGTCTGTGCTTGTTATGGTCACAGCCTTTCGTTGGCCAATTCCGTGGTAACACTGGAGGCACACGCACCGACAAGAACTAAACTTGCACACCTGCACCTCATTTCCAGCCATGCTTGCTCTGCCATTGTCCCTCGCCGGCTACGCGTCGCAGCCCCCACCATGATGCACGGCATGGTTGCATGGGGGTGGAAATACATATAAGGGAAGCGAAGAAAGAGCTTTCCTGGTGTGTGCAAGCTTGTCTATTTAAACTCCGTGGAAACCTATGAGAGGTAATTGTTATCTCCGCCAAGATTTCCCGCTTGTTGGTCGTTTAAAGCGAAGACATGTCAAATTTTTGCTCTGCTGCAGATCCTTCTCCGGCACGCCTACGACAGAACTGCCGATGCGTTTTCCTGGTGTTTTTGGTATGTGATTGTGTTTCACTACGACGAAATGCTGTCTTTTGAAGCATCGTCATCCTGGTTGACCCAGTGTGACCATTCAGTCTCGCGACTTCGTCGGAGGGCGACTCGTCGGCAAATGGTCGGCGTCTGCCTCGTGTCTTTGTCGAGGTCATGTCAATGTCGTTTCACTCTAGTGTAAACGCGCCCTTACACCAGCGCTTTCTAGAGCTGCGTGATATCGAATGCTATCCTTGCTTCATAAAACATTCGAATATGTGGCTATCGCATATTTCTTTGGGCTTTAGGAAAAACTGTGACCTTTTTATCCCTATATGATCATGTGCTAGTTTCAGGTTTACTTCAATAAACGGAATACGTGACTAAAGTTTGCAGATTTCGGCCTGATACACTATCATTAATAAAACCTAAGAACAAAGATGGTAGTGTGAAAGTTTTGAACAGCAGTCATAAAGCAATAGAACAGGGGCATGCTGAGAATCGTTGCCAGCTTACGGAGAACAAGGAGTGAGTAGTTTCAGAAGGGGGATTGCTTCGCAAGCAAGCGCGCTCACTAACTTTTTTTCAAGATGCAAAACAAATGAAATTGAAGCATCATGAGAAATGAGACAAGAATGTGAGGAGAAGGTGTCTACAGGAGACGTTAGCTTGTGGATCTCTGTCTTGTTTTTTTTTTCTCCTGAAAGCGGAATGTGAAGGTGCGTCAGCGTGGCTTCGCCGTAGGATTGCAAGGAAGCTGATGGCGTCTTAACAATGGGAACTTGTCGAACACGAGAATTGTATGTGATTCCCCTTACTGATGTCGGGCCGCATAGCTGTGTGGAGCGGAGTGAAGCTTCAGAAAGTAGTGAAATTAACTTGACGGATGCCACGTTTCTTTTTTTTTTTTGCGTCAACGTGTAGATATCGATTCCCTAGTAACAATTTGGTATTAATAGTACAAAAAAGGATGAATTCGTACGTTAAACGTTCCTTTTTTATGCACATGCTATGGTGAATGCCTTTTTGATTGTCAGATACCTAGTAAATTGAACAAACTTTCAACTAATAGTGGTTTTGAGTTGCCTGAAGTTCAAGAAACACGTGCGAAGTCTGCTCCTCAACATATAGCACCTGCTCAACCGGAAGTACCTGTATTCATACTGTGCTTTTTGTTTGTGCCTTTTGTGTCAAAATTGTCCTTTTTGCACATCTGCACACAATAATAATGTCACCCACGTACAAACCGTCACATTGTGTGTTTATTTTGTTGTCTAAAAAGAAACAAACTTGTACTTTGGCCTGTCTTTCTATTATAAACACTGTAAATATTTATATGCCGTTTGTTATTGTACGGGTCTTTAGGCTCTTACGTGATCTCTGAGACATCTTTTTCGTCTAAGCACCTCCGATTTGATGTGCTGGAAATAATAACTCCCGCGGAGCGGCTTCATCTTGTTACAAAACTACAAAAATGGACACGAATATCTAATGACAATTCGTCTGCTCAGCGCTCACGTGTGCGTACATGTTTTCGCCGCCGTTATCAACGTCCAATATAAATAATGAAAACACTATGGAATATGGAACCGCCTTCATTACGGGCGTGGCGAATAATTTTCAGTTGTATCCTCTTCGGAGCAGTGATATTAAAATCGACACCAGACCGAGCAGCGACGAAACAGGTGGAGACGCATGCCTGGGCTACGCTGGCTCGCTACCTATATGTAGGCTCATCGAATGCTTAAATAAAACTTTATTTTGGTCCTGAGAAGACGGAGGGAAGACCCCGCGCCATCCGGCTAACACCACGTAGGGACCATCAAACCGAGTTTGCCAGCCTGTTCACGGACACTCTGGACGGCCAAGGTTTGATCGTTAAGTTCGGGGCTGCCTAAGACAGCAACCCACCTGTCCTCACTGAGGGTGGAGCCGATGGCTTCACATTCCCACAACACATGGTTGAATGTTGCTAACAGTCCACAGGCGGGGCAATCCGCACTTGGATACAGTTCATAGCACATGGTGTGAAGAACTGCAGGGTTAGAATACGCACTGGCTTTCAATAGCCTAAAGGTAACTGCCTGCGCCTTGCACAAGGCAGGGTAGGGGAGGGGGAACACCCTTCTTGACAGCTGGAAGTGCTTCGTTATTTCATTGAACGTAAGTAAGGGTGCCCAGCGAGGCAGAGGGACTGCAGGGGCGGCGCGGTCAGTGAGTCCTCGCGCGGCCTCGTGTGCGCCCTCATTAGGGTTAGAGGTAGAGCCCTCAACTGAACACAGGTGAGCGGGAAACCAAGTAAGAGAATGGGTCGTGATACTCTTGAGGTTTCGGAGAATGCGGAGGGCTTGAGGGGCTGTCATCCTGGTTTTTCTAGGCTTTCATAGCCGCCTTGGAGTCGCTGTGTATTTATTATCTGCGACTATCTATAGCATAGCCAGCGCGATTGCAACCAGTTATCACGGGTTTCGATGTGCGTACCGTGGTGGAGCAAGTGAGCCTGGAATATGAGTCGACGAGTCAACGATGGAAGCAGCGAATACCTCTTGTAGGACATATGGCGCAGCAACCACAAAGCTTGCATCAGTGGGGTTGCTACGGACGTCCTCGAGCAGAGCTCTACCCCTGGCCCTACGTCGACCGACGTTGTGCGCAGGGTGCTTGTTACGGAGAATGGGTGCGATGCGCAGTTGAGACCTGATGGTTCTGAATCTGCATGGAATCGGGGAACTTGTCAATAAAGTTGAGGACCAAATCATCGAATATCTTGTGGCCCGATTTAGTTCCGAAAAGCCTGAGCAGCTGTGAGTGCTCTTGCGCCTCGATTGCTTATTCGAGTGTATTGTGAACACTGAGCTTGAAAAGGTTTTCAGTGCGAGTGATTACAGGTAAGCCGAGCGCGAGCTTGAATATCTTTTTTTATGAGGGAATCGAGCTTACTCCTCTTCTCAACATGCCAATTACGCATGGCCACCGAGTACGAAAGGTGGCAGAGAAGAAACGCGTGCATGATGCGGATGAGATTGTGTTCCTTGATCTCCCGGTGATCACTGATTTCCCGGTGATTCTCCGGTTGAGCCCGAAAGCACTTTTCGTCTTGGTAGTGATCTGTCGGAGTGCAGCTCCGTTAGCGCCGTGAGACTCGATATACATTTCCAATATTCGAAGCGAATCCCCTCTGGGCACTGGGGATCCGTCAGCAGTGAAAAGCCGTATTTAACTTCGAGACGCAGGTTTCCAGTCATGGTGGCCGCCACCTCGGGGTCTTTTTTCGTAGAGCAGAAGTTCAGATTTCATATGAACTCTGCGTGCATGTTGCTTGTTCGCGATGCCCGTAGCTTCAAATAACAAAATTCGGGCTCACGACTTCACCCCAAATCACCAGAATGGAATCAACAAAAACGCAGGATTGACAGGTACGCGTTTCACGAGGCAAGCGAAACAAAGCAATTGACGTTTCTAGGCAGCCAGGCGTCGCTGCCAGGTGATACCGCATGTAGACACCTCAATGATAACACTACGATTGCCGACGTCCTCACTGCTCGCTCACCGTCACTTGGCGCCTGAGGGGTGGCGTAGGAGCTTGCAGAATACTTCGAATTACAGTCGATGTCTCAAGACCGGGAACACGCCGATGAGCCTCGGGCGCCCCTTGCGCTCAAAATAGAACACTTTTTGCGTAATGTACGCAATTCACACTTCGCTCGAAAAACTCATGCGTGCCGAGGAATCAATACAACACCACATCTCGTGTTTGAACTTCGGTGTCACTGCTCTTTGAAGCTACGCTCAGCAAAATTTTTTGATCACTAGTCTCAAACAAAAGCTTCCAGGAAGATTGTACTGGATGCAATATATTAGAAAAGTTTGTCACATTGCTCCCCTAGCAAGAAAATTGCGTGATAAATTATACCCGCCGGCACAGTGCTATTCCGTTTATTTTGTTAACCACTTCATGACGTTTGCAGGGCTTACTATTCAACGAAGATGTCCGTGCATTAATAAAGGAGCGGTATAAAATTTGTAATACTCACCGTAACAGAATTTTTGTCTAGACGCTTCACGTACGCTGCACGGAATCTAAACGCAAAAGGTTGGCCTTGATAATAATTATTGCCTGCTCCTGTGTATGTAATCGAACCGCCGTCAGGCCTGGTTATTAAGGTTAACTTTGAACTTGAATTTGTTTTGATTAAAACTATTCCATTATAATAACCTTCCAGTCCAAGTTCACATCTAGAAAGAAAACAAAAATCAGCACGTGTAGAACAAAGGTGATAGATTGATTGATTGATTTGTGGGGTTTAACGTCCCAGCACCACCATAAGATTATGAGAAACGCCGTAGTGGAGGACTCCGGAAATTTCGACCACCTGGGGTTCTTAAACGTGCGCCCAAATCTGAGCACACGGGCCTACATCATTTCCACTTCCATCGGAAATGCAGCCGCCGCAGCCGGGATTTGAACCCGCGACCTGCGGGTCAGCAGCCGAGTACCTTAGCCACTAGACCACCGCGGCGGGGCTGTAGAAGAAAGGTGCCTTCGCCGGTATAGAGAAGCGAAAAGAAAGGTTTAATTACTCAGAGAGATAACAAATGCGCCAAAGTCATGCCTGGCCAAAGTTCATTCGGCACACACCAGACATGAGCTCTTCTCTCGTGCCCACACTTCGTTGCCCTCTTTATTGGGCTAAATCCTAATCAATTTTTAACACATTGCGCTGCCTGAGGTGATGATCCCAATATGGCCCATTGAAAGTTCTGTTCCTAGAAGTTTTTCGAAACATTCCGGGTACTTGGTTCATATGAACAATCACTAAATCTACCTGTTCAACACCGTGATTACAAAAAGCTTCTCAAATGTGCGCTGTGAAGTAAGAGCGAATATTCGCGCACCCACCATTTGCATAAATGTTGCAGTAGGTGCTGTCGGACAACCCACAAACTCTTAAATGTATATACCCTGCAGCTCACCCAGTCCCCCCGCTGTAGGCAGCAATTGGCATCCTAAGAAAAAAGAAGATGTAGTCAGAACATTCGACTCGTTTGGGCTTATTTAGGTGAAAGTTATGGGCCTGGAACTTACCACTGCTTCCGTTTCTGCTAGCAACGTTATTAGTTCCCGCAGGTATAATGTGCGTCTACCAATTTATCATCGAGGACAGTATTTCACAATTTAAATGCATCTTTTCCAAAAACCACCTCACCCAGGACATTTTCCTGCTGAGAACTTCTCTGTCTCCCTAATGTTCACCAATAGTTAGATATCACGTCTTTTCTTACTAAATGTTGCATCAAATCTAGTTCATTAGCAGCCTTCCTAAATGTTACACCATTGTTCCAGGAAACAATTCGTGGTGTCCTACGTAGTGCGCGGAACCTCTTAAATGCTATAAAAAAGAGCTTTCAGTGAAATCCAGTATCTGGCGTATACAAAAAGGCCCTCACTACTGCAGAAAAAAAGCAAGATGTAACACCATAATCCCCAGAAACATGAATCCTGCAAAATGTACTCCTGCTATTCTAAAAGGGCTGACTCGATTACTCAGAAGAGTAATTGAGTTAGCCCTTTCAGTTAACTGGTACACTTGTCGCCTTCGCTCGAAACTACGCACACATCAAAAACTTTCCAATCACATGCTTCATGGCTTGTCTCGCTCACACCACCCTGAACCTAGCACGATTCTCGGCTAACATAGCACCAACACCACCGTGGAGCTTCGTTTTAACACAATAGCGTTGAAGAGCTCGTGTCGCAAAAAACCCGCCGCTGGCGTAAGCCAAAGTGCTTGTGAGCGAAAAATCGTCTGTGCCGGTGTGACCAAAAACTTAAGTTACCAAGATAGCCGCGAGAGGCCGCTACTTGTCCAAGCGTGCGCGTGCGATCACACTAAAAAAGCCGCGCATACGAAAAAAAGTGCCCAAGGACACGAGGCGCGGTAGTTCCTTTCCCTGCCAGCCCTCCCTGCTTAGCTTCCATTGCTGTCATCGAGACGAGAGAAGAGATAATGCAATTGCAGCATGCGACAAACCTTTGTAACTCCACTTGTATTAGACGGATTCCTAAAAGTTTTGCAGCGTTGAATTCGTGAGCCAATAAGCTCTTCTAGTGAACTCGTTCAATGGTTACTTGAACTTGTGTTTTAGGGCCACTTTAACGCATATTATTCGTTAGGTTTTGCGACAAAAACGAGCCCATTCGGCGATTCGGCGATAATAGCGCACACTGGTTCAAATACTGTGTGCGTGTTTGTGTGCGTGCGTGTGTATGTAACAAAACGTAATATATTTATGCACTTAGTGGTTGAAGGTTGCACTAGAGGCTGGATTTTGCTATCACGTTCAACTCCTAAAGGCAAAGCTTAAGGGTCCTCCAATATTTGTGAGCCCGCATGGCAATGAGCCGAGTCACAGGTAGATAGTTCAGAAGTAGCACCGGTGTCTTCTCACAGCACGTGAGATCCACGTTCCCATTACGCGTTCGTATTGCGAGCGTGCGCTTGTCGTCGAAATATGAGTCTGCGTCCTCCAAAGAAAATTCAGCAAGAGCAATGTCAGAACAGTGTGGTATTATCATCTTGTTTTGCAGTTTTAGGTCACATTTAGGGGAGCTGTGTCGTGCTCGAATCACAACCTGCTAGTTCATCCGTGAAATTCGAGTTCAGATTCGCCTAAAGAAGTGCGACTTCAAATAGCCGATCTTTGTGCGATACTTCCTTGTGGAATTGAGGGGGGGGGGTGCGTCTTTCTTGTTATCATTTGTAACTCTTTCCAAGCTTCTAGCCTCGAGATGCGAGAATTTTTGCATTGAGGGAGACAAGACGTAGTCATCACAACTTGTACGAAGAATGCAGATGTGCGTACAGCCCCGGTATAATTCTGTTTTTCACAGTATCGAACCTTGAAACGGACATCGAAGTTTCGTATTGATGAAAATCACGCCTTGTTGGTTCTCGTGAGAGAAAATTTCGTGTAAAAACGTCCACATTTGGCCCTCTCCAAAAAACAAGCATATGCCAATCTTTCATTTCAATCCAGGAATCACTGTCATGTCTGCAATAAATGTCTTTTCGTGTGGCAGCGCTTGCGCGAACTGGTTCATGAGTGCTTCTGTAGTTTCTCTCTTATGTTTGGAATGACCAAAATGACTCATTAGTGTCATTTGGACAAGCTTTACACGCCTTTTCAGTGCTTTGCTTGCTCCTCCAAACGCCTTGTCATTTTATCGATGGTGCGCACTGCGAGCAATCTTAGCTTTTTACAGATATCTTCTGTAATGAATGTCCATTTGCTTCCAGTGTCAAGTACTACTTTAACGAAGCGTCAGTCACTTTCTGTTATCAACAAAGCACGACATTTTTGTAGTAGGACCACATTTTCTTTATGTTACGATGATGACTTCTTACGTTTTGACATGCATGCTTGGGGTCCTTCATTCGTTTGAGTGCTTCTTAGCGTATCTGCGGTCGCAAAGAACTGTTGCGTGTCTTCACTTTGTTCCTTGAACACCTGAGGTTGAGACGGCATTCTTTAGAGCGGTGTCCTTTGCTAGTACACATGAAACATCTGCCAGCCTTGACTAAGCGGCTCTTTATCGCGTCTATAATATTGTCGTAAGAACAAGTCTATGTCAACTAACAAATGGCAAAAAAGCAGGTACCTTTCTGATTCTTTGCGTGGCTACTAAGAGCAGATGCCTTAGGTGAAGCGTTGTGAAACGTGCCATGTCTGTGATCTCGAGCACCCCGACCGCTGGTGTTCAAACCCTCACGAGCCTCCACCTCCGTGCGCACGCACTCGAGTAGATCCCCAAGCTGTCTTCGATGTTGCAAGTGCCTCGACGTTCGTCTCTCGGCTCTGTTGCTTGTTGCGCGATAAAGACGCTTGCGCTCGGCTTCTTTGGCTCACGTCTCGTCGGCGTTACGCGCACGCCATCTGCATTCTCAAGCGCGATCAAACGCACAGGCAGATGCACGGATGGACGAACACACGTTTGCTTGTCCCCATTCATCATCAATGACTCCGTGGATATCCTGTGATTTTTGTCGAAGAGGTATCAGATGACTTATTTGTCGTGTAAGCAGTAAGCGCAAAAAATTTCTACTTGCAGTAAAAAGCAGCAGTAAATGTCGAGCAAATGTGCATATCTTTCAGCACCTAGTTCCTGAAAAACCTTTTTACGAACACTCACAGGCACCAGTTATCGCAACCAACGTTGCGATACGCATCACATCTGGCACACTTCCTTGAATCTTGCGAATGTGTTCACCTGGTGAAGTTTCACAGTTGTGTCGCATATGATGTGAAGTATGTACAGCACACCATCTTGCCAAAAACATTAAAGTGTATCGCAATCTCCTGAAGAAATGTGTATTGCTATCCTAGGGCCATCCATTCTCTAAAAACATTCGGCAGGTCCTAGTTGTTATGGGTGCCAGTGCCATACAAATAAGTAGGCGAGCTGGCTTCTGTCGCATTTTTTATTGATTTGAGTCAAGCGTGGCAAACTCAATCTACCTTTTTGTCCATTTTGAATGTTTATGAGCATATGACGGGGAGGCCTGCTGCGAACAAATTGTTTTCGGGGGTTGCGGGAACACTTCCTGAAGGCCTTCACTACTTGAGAAAACTTTCGATTCGGAAAAGCAACAAAGTCAAAGGAAGCGACTTCTAGGGCTCTCTATAGCTTTTTTATTTTATTCTGCATGCCGACTACTTTGACGCGCTATCTGTGGGTCCGGTTGGATGCAACGATGGTAGTTGTAATAAAATACTAGTGTGTTTTTGTAGATATCAAAAGCACACTATGATGTAATGATGTGGATATTGAGAGAAGCGTTTTTCATCACATTCTCTTCAGTTGCGCAACAATTACCCATTGTAAGGCCAGTCACAGGAGCTTATATGTAATTTTGTACCATTGTAATAATAGTCGATTTGGGACCCTGCAACGGGACACACGTTGGAGCGATATCACCCCATTAGAGGGTTTTTTCTCGTAAGCTGATTCAAGCACTGGCGTGGCTCTGCAGTAGAATTCCCAACTGCCACGTAAAAAGCATCAGTTTGACTACGGATCGAAAGGCCATTTTTCAATCCTTCAATATTTTCCTCATTATAAACACTGCCAACTCCTGCCCCGCAATTTCTGCCACACAGGCTTCATAACGTGATTACATAAAGCACTTGGAAGTTCAGTTATCCCTTTCTTGGTTTGATACAAACCATCAATCTCCTGTGGCTCACTCAGCATTTCATTGGCGGTAGTATGCGGGTATGCGCCACGTGGCTGAAGAAAAAAGTTCTGTGACAAACGTGTCAAGTATTCCAAGCAATGAATGTAATAAGCTGCAGTGTTATTCAAAATGATGTATTAACTATTGCCCTGTTACGCAAACTTAGGTAAATGTCAAGTAACATAGGCGGTTATGAGAGCAACCAGATGGAGGTGGCTAGCTGAATATAGATAGATAGATAGATAGATAGATAGATAGATAGATAGATAGATAGATAGATAGATAGATAGATAGATAGATAGATAGATAGATAGATAGATAGATAGATAGATAGAATAATAGATAGATAGATAGATAGATAGATAGATAGATAGATAGATAGATAGATAGATAGATAGATAGATAGATAGATAGATAGATAGATAGATAGATAGATAGATAGATAGATAGATAGATAGATAGATAGATAGATAGATAGATAGATAGATAGATAGATAGATACGGCTAATAAACGGGCAGTTTGATAAGAAATGCTTTGCGTTATTGAACTCCAGGCAAGCGCGATACGTGTGGCAAAGTCACAGCGAACAAACAGAGTGGTCTTTCTAGGGCCACTTACACCTTGTGCAAAATTTACTACAACATATCCGTGAGTACTAACTAGCTTGAACCAACACCTTCTTTATAGAGTATTTCTAAACAACCTTTGTGGCGACTGCGGCTGGTACACCTGCATATGGCGCCCACTACATCATGAATCATTATATATTTTCTGTGTAGGCCGGCAACCACCACGTTCAAGGGAAGCGGAGTCTCTGCATCCACGCGGTGCGTCCTGCCATGTGGCGGTGCACGCAATTCAAGGTGATGGGCGAACGCCTACAAAAGGAGTTTGCAGTTTCCACCTCATTTTGTAAATATGTCGCTAGTATATAGAAGGGAACGGTCCACGCGATGCGCCAGCGGGCAGGTGACGCTGTTCAAGATAAGCAAGTGGGTCGAGTTGATGCTTCTTATCCTACACATGTATCTTTATCTCTGAGTCTAACTCAACACAGCACCTGTGTGGTGGTTTCTGCGTTAATAAACAGGCCCGGCAGATGTCGTGTGCAGCACTGTTATACAAATATTCTATTAGGTAGGAATATAGCAAGCTACAAAACATAAAAATGCCGCCGCAAGTTCACACACTACCACATATGCTGCCATTCCATGTGATTTTCTGCTTGCAGTGAGAGAGCCGGCGAGTGAAGTTCTTCAGTAGCTGAGCTGAAACGCTAGCTGACATAGAAATAGACCAAATTGTTTATTTGGCGGGAGTGGTGGCTTAGTGGCTGCGCCACAATAATGACCACTAATCCTTTCGTCTTTGCCGCACAGGTTGTCGCTCCCGTAATCACCCAGATTGTCTTGTCATTTTTGGATATGCATGCCTGACCCACATTACAACAAGTCCGCTACTGCGCACTGGACGCGACACCGAATTCTGCTCCTCTGCGTTTGGCCTCCCGGCAGCGCTGTCTGTTGGGCATCCATCCCTCAGTCCTGCTTGGGAGGTGCCATCGTCGTCAACACTCATCGTTCAGTGACCTATGAAAGATCACCACCCACGCTCAACATTTCGTTGGCTTGGTGGCTGTGCCACAGTGATGACCCCTAATCATTTTGTCTTCGCCGCACATGTGTGTAATCAATGTCCTATCTACTAAACGAACGAGCAATTATTTTTAGTTCAGCTACCGGGCCCATGGCGTTGTCTTGCTGTTGCTGTTGAAATCTCTCGTGCAAATCGATGTTCACTGTTACTTGCTGGAGATATCGAGTCTAATTTCGGTCCTGATACATCTGCCGTTATTGTCTGAATTGGGAAAACTAACCACCGGACAGTCTCAACTAATCTTGGAGGTAAAGAATTTCTAAGATCAGCTATTATCTACAGAACAAGCGATAAGTAATGTAAGCCAACGCCTAACTGACTTGGAAAACCACTACCAAAGCCTTTTGTCAATCAGGACCGACATTGGTAGCTTGAGGGCTGACTGTGCGCAAACAACTGGCTTAGTTGGGAATATTGATGAAGCGTAAAGTTAGTCGCGCCGAAATAACCTCATTTTGTATGGTATTCTTGAAACAATTACAAAAGAAAGGTTGCCCATTTGGAGCAAATAATTATTGACATCTGTCGCAATCACTTAGGCGCTAGTTTTGATCCAAAAGAAATCTACCGTGCACACCGTTTCTGTAAATTCAGCGAAAACCGACGTCGTCCTATAATGGTTGTTTACCTTTTACAAGAATAAATCCGCAATCCTTTCCTGTGGCTGCAAATTCAAGGGCACAGAATACAACGTGGAAGAGGACTTTTCTGCCGCAGTCTGATCTGCGCGAAAACTCCTTTTTGCGTTTGCTAAATCTAAAGCAGCTCCCTTTTTCCTGCGGTACATAACGCTATACATCAGGCCACACCAATACATTTTTGACTCATCTTCCCAAATGGTAAGACAATCCACTATCGAGCAATCACCTCGTAAACAGAAAACGCACTGTAACTCCAGAAGCCACTCCTTCAATTGATCTCTTCTTTTTTATCACTTTCACAAACCTACGTAGCTTTTACCGAAAAGAGAGGCCTTATAAAATCTTGTTTCGTTTACCGCTAGTAACTTGCTGGTACTCACAGAGGCCTGGCTGTCTAATGATGTCAACGACGTCGAACTGCTCACTGACTTGCCAAATTTCGATATTTTTCGGAAAGACCATGAGGGCTCACGAGGGGGAGGCGTGCTCATTGCTGTTAGTTGAAAGCTTTCATGCTCCGTTAATGTCATGACTGACGTTGAAATATTGTGGATTGTTTGTCGGGCTAGACCAAAAATAGTTTTACTTCGCGTATGTTACAGACCACCAGGAAACAGCTCACACTTTCCAAAGAAACTGAATGATAGGCTAAGCCACCTTCTTACAACACACAGTAGCGCCCGTGTCGTACGTCTCGGCGACTTTAACTACACTAGCATTGACTGGCGTAATCAAGTCTCCACACTAAACAACTTCAAAACAATCAAATTCACTGTCGTTTGCCTCAATTTCAACCTTACACAATTGGTCTCTAAACCAACACGCATAACTCAGGAATCGAAGAACACTTTGGATTTAGTACTAACAACAGTCCCGAACGCTTATCATCCATTACTTACCTCAAAGATGTTAGTGACTATAAGGTTATTCAAGCCATATATCAAACTACATCAGTTCCAGGGCAAACACTTGTAAAGCCCATTCGCATTTATGATAAAGCTATCTATCGAGAAACAATGACGATTTAATCAAGTTTTATCTTCTGTTTGAAGGGTACTCTCAAAGCCGAAGCATTGAGAACAACTGAACCGTCCGCAAACCTAAAATAAATGAACTTCTATATAAGTACATACCTAACGTCAATTGCCGCTCTAACTCTCAAAAACCATGGTTCACAAGATTGATCAAAAGATTACAAAACAAAAAGAAGCGGCTTTATCGTGCAGCTAAACTCGTAAACAGTGCGCACGCTTGCAAAATATACTATGCAGCTGAAAATTCCTATTTGAAAGACACTCGAGCCGCTAAATATCTCTTTTTTCATGTTGAGCATGCCAAACTATTAGAAAATAATGCTAAGAAGGTTTGGGAAATAATTAACCCTCAAAGTGTTCATACAGTAAGCCTTAAGAATGAGCTCGATAAAGTTTTGTCCGATGCTCAGTGTTCTCATCAATTTAATTGCAGGTTTTCATCTGCTTACTTCATAGAGAATGATACGCCTTTTTCTTATTTAGTTACCTCCGGCCTCATTCAATCGAAAACGCCACCTGTTGTTCTTTCTGTCTGTTGTATAGCTTCTCGGATTGAAAACATCAAACTATCCTCGTCGGCGGGCATTGATGAAATCACGTCAAAGTTTCTTAAAAATACAAAATGTATCTCTGCTGCCTATCTATGTTTGTTATTTTTCGCAGTCTTTTGCCATTGCCACTTTACCCGCGGTTTAGAAAGTGGGCAAAGTCCTTCTAATCTACAAATGCGGTAACAAAAACTCTCCACTTAACAACTCACCCATTTAATTAACCAGTGTACCTCGCAAGATCATGAAACACGTCCTATACTCTCACATAATAAATCATCTAGACTCGTTCCAGTTCTTTCACCCTTCAAAGCATGATTTCCGCCGAGGTCTATCATGCGAAACCCAACTAGCCGTCTTCCTTCACGATTTACAGACTAACCTTGACCTCAACGTTCAGACTGACCCTATCTTTTTAGATTATGCCAAAACATTTGACAAAATAGCCCGTAAAAGAATAATACTAAAACATGGTCAGTTAAACATAGATCCCAATATTCTCGCTTGGTTAAAGGCTTTTCTAACAAAGTGCTCTCAAACTGTTCTTAAAATTAGCACGGCATCTTGCCCGCTCCCAGTAACCTCAGGCGTGCCTCAAGTATCCGTCCTTGGACCCCTTCTGTTCTTAATTTATATAAAATGTTTGCCTTCAACAGTTTCAGCTATCATCAGAATGTTCACAGATGACTGTACTCAGATTTGGGTGCACGTTAAAGAACCCCAGGTGGTCAAAATTTCCGGAGCCCTCCACTACGGCGTCTCTCATAATCAAATGGTGGTTTTGGGACGTTAAACCCCACAAATCAATCAATGTTTACAGATGACTGCTTCATTTATTAAACTCTAAATAATCCTCTCGACCAACATACTTTACAGACTGATCTTAACCACGTCATAGACTGGTGCCAGCAATGGCTAATTACTCTACATCCTAGTAAATGTATCTCTGTTTCTTTCTCTCGATGTTCTGATCTTCTTTATTTGTCGTATTCAATTTCTGGAGTTCGTAACGAGGCCGTTAACTCGTTTCAATATTTAGGGGTGACCTTATGCAATGACCTATCTTGGCGCACTCATATTACAAATATCGTAGCATCTGCCGATCAAATACTAGGATTCCTGAAATGCAATCTTCATCATGCTCCCACGCACGTAAAACTACTAGCCTTCAAATCACTCATGAGACCGAAACTTGAATACGCATGCGCTATCTGGAGCCCACACCAGTCCCACCTCGCATCTGCCCTGGAAGCAGTCCAAAACCGTGCTGCTAGATTCACTAATTCCACTTAATATTACAGAGCTAGCGCCTCACCATTGAAAGCGGAATCCGGTTTGTCTAATCTCTGTCTTCGTCGTCGTATAGCCACGCTAATATTATTTCACAAATTTTATTACAGTGATCTCTGTCAACCACCTTACATCGTTCACCTTGCGCGCATACCTCTTCGCCCCAGACAAGAACGGCAAGTGTCACGCCGACGTGCTCGCACCCTCACATTTTCTCTTCATTCTTTCCTCGAGCAGCAAATGATTGGAATGGCCTTCCCCACACTATTGTAGCCATTACTAATCCATAAAACTTCATGGACAAAGTAACAAACTTTCTTACCGAGTGAAGGCACCTGGCTACACTGTATACCCACCCCTTATATAATACCGCCTCGAGGGTTCTTTAAGAAAATAAAGTGATGTGATTTGATGTATGAGTACCAGAATAGGTATGCATATTCATCTTTTTTTTCCTTCTGCACTTGTTCATTGAAAACAGTTATGATCCCCTTCAAAACATGTGCTTTTGTATTAGTACAGAAGACGGGGGTGGGGCAGGATTTCGGTCATTGTGTCGGGTTGCGAATACAGATTATCGACCTAAATCGAATAATAATCAAATAGTCACAAGAACAAATCAAATTCGAATATGACTGAAGTACTACTCGAATGATTTTCAAGAAATAAAGCCATCCCTTTAAATAGAGCCTCATAATTAGGCAACCTTCGATCACGCATAACTACTGTCCAACTCGGCCAATTATTCGTTGCGGTGCTGGCTTCTGCCGTTAAAATTGCGGATTGAATCCCAGCCGTGCAGGTTGAAATATAGTACAGGCGAAACGACAGAGACCTGTATACTGTTTGATGTTTGTGCGCGTGAAAGACCACCACATGCTCTAAATTCCTAAATTCGCGGTGCCTCTACTAAGGCATACCTCACAATCGTATATATACATTGTAACGGGTTTTATTTGCAGAGCAGAACGCTGAAGGCGAAGCAGTCAGCAGCGTCCGGCCAAGCGAAACAAGCACGAGCTCATGCTGATGGCGATGCCCCTCAGGCGCCGAGAAATGCCGCTGAGGCCCCTCTTTTTCACTGCAATCGCCCTCCGCAGAAAAAGGTGCCATTCTGGCGCATTAGGGAGAAGAAACCACTAATGCGTCATAATATGGCTTGAAGCGAGAGACGTGGACAGTGTCACGGCCGCGGTAGCGTAGGTCTGTGGATGGGATGATGGGCTCCACAATATAGTTGACAAGTGACGTTTGCTCTACAACGCGGTATGGCCCGATGTATTTAGGAAGAAGTTTTGCGAAGCGGCCAGGTTTAGTAGCAGGTGCCCCAAGCCTTACCAAAAAACCAGGTGGAAAGTTTGTAGCCGAACGGTTCCCAGACAGGCGGGATTGCTGCTGCCACTGGTCCTCGGTAGAAAAAGAGCGGGCAAGCTGGCAGCATTCTTCAGCATGTTGAGCAGCTTCGGACAGAGTTGTACTTTCGGACTCATAAGGCTTATATGGGAGAATAGTGTCTACTGTATTTGAAGGTTCTCGTCCGTACAGAAAAAACTATGGCGAAAACCCAGTTGTAGCTGGCACGGCAGTATTGCACGCGTACGTGACGAAAGGGAGAACTTGGTCTCAATTTGAATGATCAGGGGCGACCTACATCGACAGCATATTGCCAAGAGTACAGTTGAAGTGCTCCGTCATGCCATTTGTTTGAGGATGGTACGCTGTACTTGTGCGGTGCACGATTCGGCATTCGTTGAGTAATGCCTTCAAAGCGTCAGAAAGGAAGGCACGGCCTCTGTCACTTAAGAGCTCGCGAGGGGCACCATGACGCAGAATGAAACGTTGCAACAGAAACGTTCCAACGTCACGGCTTGTGGCAGTCGGCAGCGCGGCTGTTTCGGCATAGCGTGTCAGATGGTCTATCGCAACAATAATCCAGCGATTACCAGCTAGAGTTGATGGTAGTGGTCCGTAAATGTCAATGCCGACGCGATCAAAAAGTCGACTAGGACAAGGAAGAGGTTGTGACGGGTAGACTTGCCCGGGAGGTAACTTTTCTCGTTAGCACTGAGCACACGAGCGAATGAATTTTCGCACGTAGGTATACATGCCACGCCAATAAAATCTGAGTCGAAGCCTAGCATATGTCGTGAAGAGGCCTGCGTGGGCGCACTCTGGGTCTGCGTGAAAAGCTTCGCAGATAGCAGCTCGAAGATGGCGGGGTATCGCAAGGAGACACTTGCGACCGTCAGAAAGGTAGTTGCGTCGATAAAGAAGATCATCTCTTAGGCAAAAGTTGCTAGTCTGGCGGCGGAGAACGCGAGACGGCGAAGGAGTGAGAGGATCAGAAAGAATGCTTATGAGACCACTGATCTAGGGATCCTTTCGTTTTTCCACGGTCATGTTGCGCAAGGCGGATGACGCAAGTGCAGGCTCGAGGAAAGAGAGGCAAACACCTTCATCCGATATGGGTGATTGAGAAAGGGCGTCGGCGTCCGTGTGCTTACGACCGGATCTGTATATAACGCGGATGTCGTATTCCTGAAGTTTGAGCGCCCAGCGAGCAAGTCGTCCGGAAGGGTCTTTAGGTGTGGATAGCCAACAAAGGGCGTGGTGGTCAGTGACGACGTCCAATGCGTGACCAAACAGGTAGGGGAGAAATTTTCCAAGGGCCCAAATAATAGCTAAACACTCCTTCTCGGTCACGCAGTAGTTAGCCTCAGCTTTCGTCAAAGTCCGGCTTGCGTAGGCGACGACATATTGCCACGTTCCATTTCCCAAGTTTTTGTTATCGTCCCAAAACACCACGCCATTCTCAGCGCAAACCGCGCCTGCAGTTTTCGAGAAGGTTCCGGACTGTAGTAGATCATTTCGATAAGTTCACGCCCACTGTGCGAACGGTACAGATTGTTCTGGAACCTACGCCACCGCCAGCGATAACGCTAGAACATTCGATGGCAAGAGTATAAATGCCGACACACTTCGCCGCTTGTCAGTTGTTGATCGAAGGCCGACGCTCCGTTCGCCGCTATCAGTCCAAGACTGCTATCATTGCAAGACCGCTGCTGTAATTGGACTTTTCGTTTACCAGGCACAGGTACGCCCAAATAAACAGTTAAATACCAACACGAAGTCTCCTGTCTTCGGCCACGTCACGACACGTGACATCTGGTGTAGGTGCTGTTTCTTCTATGTATCGGACGCCTCCGTCAAGCCGTGAACCCAGCCCACGTCGTGGAGAAGACACCGACGCCAACCAAGAGCAGCGAACTAGCCGCCGACAGCAAGCTCTCCCACAGGAGTACGGTCTTCTACAAGACAAGGCGCGGAAGACCAAGGCCATGACTTCGACGGCAGCGACAATGGCAACCGGAGTGCCCCAGCCCGCGACCGTCATTCATCAACCCAGGGAACCACCAACGTTCCATGGGTCATCGTTTGAAGACCCGAAAACCTGGCTAGAAACATACGACGCCCTGAACCACTGGGACAACGAAGAAAAGCTCCGTCGTGTGTACTTCTACCTGGAAGACACCGCAAGGACCTGGCTAGAGAATCGGGAGTCCACGCTCCGAACGTGGGATGTCTTCTGCGGCGCATTTCTGCAAACGTTCGCGAGCGTCGCTCGCAAAGAGAGGGCCGCTGCTCTACTTGAGACCCGGGTTCAGCTACCAAAAGAAAAGGTTGGAATTTTCACAGGCGAGATGACCCGCCTATTCCGTCACGCTGACCCAGACATGCCCGAGGAGAAGAAAGTTCGTTTCCTCATGTGAGGAGTCAAACAGGAGCTCTTCGCAGACTAATGAGGAATCCACCGAACACCGTCCAAGAATTTGTATCCGAGGCGACCACCATCGAAAAAACCCTGGACATGCGCACCAGACAGTATAATCGTCGCGTGACTCCAGAATGCGCTGCTGCTCAAGCCAGTGACTCCGAAGACCTGCGTGAAACGATCCGAGCGATCGTGCGGGAAGAGCTGCGCAAACTGTTGCCTTCGGCGCAGCCTCAAGTGGATTCGATCGCCGACATTGTGCGAGAAGTCCGGCAATCGCTTCGAATTCCCCAAACACCGCTGCCCGAGCCAGAAACTATGAGCTACGCCGCTGCTGTGCGCCACAGCGCTCCTCCCCGTCCACGCCAAAACGCCGCCCCGTCGCACTTCCGTCGCCAGACGCGACCGCCGCCACCACCTCCACCGACGACCTACCGTTCCCCAGCGGGCCAGCGCAGTGCGCCGAGGAAAACGGACGTTTGGCGTACACCTGACAACCGCCCGCTCTGCTACCACTGCGGCGAGGACGGGCACACATACAGCCGTTGCCAGTACCGACAGATGGGACTGCGTGGCTTCGCCGTCAATGCACCGCGTCCGCAGCCAGGAGATCGACCACGTGACATTGCCGACTACCTGGCAGGAACTCAATGGACACCATGAAGTCCTTCCCGTTCACCGTCACCCAGCCGCCGCATGTCACCGCACCCCCGGCAATACTCTGGCCCAACGCGGGGCCGATCTCCTAGCCCGTATCCGGGAAACTAAGGGCAGCAACCGATGGAGGTGCGGTTGCTGTGCGACGAACTACCGAAGATCCTCTGACGACGACGCCGCCGCGACGGAGCTTTCCGAACAGAATGCCAATTAGGCAAAGCCCTGACGGCAAAAGCTCACTTACCGAAGGTGGACGGACGACGCAACATGGAAGCAGCGGAACAAGCTGACGCAGCCGTGACCCGACGCCATGCCCTAACTGTGATGAGAGACGGCGAACTAAACGATCTCGACGTTCTTATCGACGGCCACAGTGTGACTGCTCTAGTCGATACTGGAGCCGACTATTCTGTCATCAGTGGGTTGTTCGCCGCGAAGTTAAAGAAAGTTAGGACAGCTTGGAAAGGCCCTGAAATCCGCACAGCCGGAGGTCATCTCGTAACGCCTGCAGGAATCTGCACAGCGAGAGTCACCATTAACGGCCGTATTTATCCTACAGACTTCGTAGTCCTACAGCGTTGCTCGAGAGATGTCATCCTTGGCATGGACTTCCTATGCCTCCATGGTGCTGTCATCAACCTAAAAACAAAGTCTATAACGTTATCCACAAAAGAAGCACTACCGCCGCACACGCCGTCAGGATACCATGACTTGAATGTGCTGGAAGAAGAAGTCACCATTCCGCCTCGCTCAAGCGTCATTATTTCAGTCGGCGCTCCTAAATCACCTGACTTGGAAGGCGTCGTTGAAGGCAGTCAGCATCTGTTGGTCACCCGAAATATTTGCGTCGCAAGAGGAATTGCAGAGCTGCGGGGAGGCAAAGCAACGGTTATGCTCACGAATTTCTGCAATGAGTACAGACATGTGAACAAAGGAACAACGGTCGCATACATCGAAGAAATTTTTGAAGCCACCTGTGCTTTCGCCCTCGCCGATTCTGCGGAACCTGCTCAGAAGAACCAAGCCTTTCCCATAGCATTCACGTCAATCCCAGACTTCCGAACGATAAGCAAGAACAGCTCAAGGCCCTGCTCCTGCAATACAAAGATTGCTTTTCGTCGCCATCGAAAATTCGGCAGGCACCAATCACGAAACATCGCATCATAACCGAAGAAAATGCCAGACCACTCCGTCAGAGTCCGTGCAGGGTTTCGACGCAAGAACGTGAGGCCATGAAGATACAAAATGATGAAATGCTGCGGGATGACATTATCCCACCGTCCAAGAGTCCATGGGCATCCCCCGTGGTGTTAGTGAAGAAAAAGGATGGGACCCTACGTTTCTGCGTCGATTATCGCCGCTTGAACAAAATCACAAGAAAGGACGTGTATTCTCTCCCATGAATAGACGACGCACTTGATCGGCTCCATAACGCCAAGTACTTTTCGTCAATAGACCTCAACACTGGCTATTGGCAAATCGAAGTCGACGAAAGAGACCGAGAGGAGACGGCGTTTATAACACCGGATGGCCTCTTCGAGTTTAAGGTGATGCCCTTCGGCCTTTGCTCAGCGCCTGCAACTTTTCAACGCGTTATGGATACAGTACTGGCAGGATTGAAGTGGCAGACTTGCCTTGTGTACTTGGACGACGTAGTCGTGTTTTCCTCGAGTTTCGACAAGCATCTTCGGCGCCTTGAAGCTGTACTTCAAGCCATCAAGACCTCCGGGCTCACACTGAAGCCAGAAAAGTGCAGAATTCCGTATCAGGAGCTCTTGTTTTTGGGGCACGTTATCAGCAAGTCTGGAGTTCGTCCCGATCCACGGAAAACAGCCGCCATCGCCGACTTCCCGCCGCCCAGTGACAAGAAGGCCATGCGCCGATTTCTGGGCCTGTGCGCCTATTATAGCCGGTTCCTGAAAAACGTCGCCCGCATCGCCGATCCTCCCACTAACCTTACCAAGGCCGATGTGGAGTTCAAGTGGGAAACGCCACAGGAACACGCTTTCCAGGAGCTTAAACATCGCCTCCAGACGCCTCCGTTACTTGCCCATTTCGACGAATTCGCTGAGACAGAAATACATACTAACGCAAGCAGCGTAGGTCTTGGCACCGTTCTTGTGCAGAGGGCTGACGGACTTGAAAGGGTTATTGGTTACGCCAGCCGATCGCTATCCAAAGCAGAAGCAAATTATTCCACAACAGAAAAGGAGTGCCTCGCCATCATCTGGGCTACGTCGAAATTTCGCCCCTACCTCTACGGCAGGCCCTTCAAAGTTGTGAGCGACCACCACGCCTATGGTGTTGGCTAGCCACCTTGAAGGACCCTTCAGGTCGCCTCGCACGATGGAGCCTGAGACGTCAAGATTATGACATTACCATCATTTACTAGTCCGGCAAAAACACTCCGACGCCGACTGTCTCTCTCGTGTGCCTGTCGACCAACCGCTACCCGACGACCCGGATGACGACTACTTCTTGGGAACGATAACTACTGAGGACTTCGCTGAACGACAGCGGGCCGACCCGGAACTTAAGGTCCTAATAGGATACCTCGAAGGCAGGACCGCCGAAGTCTCGAGGGTATTCAAGCGCGCGCTTGCGTCGTTCTTTCTACGAAACGGCCTTCTACAAAAGAAAAACGTTTCACCGCTTTGAGCTACGTACCTCCTTTTGGTGCCTTCAGCTCAGCGACCAGAACTCCTGCACGCCCTGCACGACGATCCGACGGCAGGGAACCTCAGTGTTTCTCGCACGCTCGCGAGGATACAAGAAAGGTACTACTGGCCACGTCTTACCACTGACGTCACTCGTTATGTGAGGACATGACGAGACTGTAAGCGACGCAAGACACCGCCGACAAGGCCAGCGGGACCTCTGCAGCCAATTGATCCCCCTTGCCGACCTTTCCAGCAGATTGGTATGGACCTACTGGGGCCGTTCCTGATGTCGGCTTTCGGAAACAAGTGGATCGTGGTAGCTACCGACTACCTCACCCACTACGCCGAGACAAAAGCCCTGCCAAAAGGCAGTGCATCCGAGGTAGCTAAGTTCTTCGTCGAAAATATCGTCCTACGTCACGGCGCCCCGGAGGTCCTTATCACCGACAGAGGAACGGCATTCACTGCCGACTTAACTCAAGCAATCTTGGCATACAGCCAAACAAACCACCGCCGGACGACAGCGTACCACCCACAGACCAACGGCCTCACCGAGCGGCTTAACAAGACGATCGCCGACATGCTGTCAATGTACGTCGATGTCGAACACAAGACGTGGGACGCCATTCTTCTGTATGTGACCTTCGCATACAACACGGTGGTGCAGGAGACGACGCAGATATCTCCATACAAATTGGTCTACGTAAGGAGCCCGGCAACGACGCTCGATGCCATGTTACCCAACGTCATCGACGAAGAAAACCTCGATGTGAGCGAGTACCTTCAACGCGCCGAAGAAGCCCGACAACTTGCGCGCTTCCGTTTCAAGAATCAACAGACGACCGACAGCCGCCGTTACAACCTTCGACGACGCTTCGTGGAATAGCAGCCCGGTGAACGTGTTTGGGTGTGGACGCCGATACGCCGACGTGGACTAAGTGAAAAGCTTCTGTGACGGTACTTCGGACCGTACAGGGTGGTTCGACGTCTCGACCCACTTGATTACGAGGTTGTCCCCGACGGCATCACAAACTATCAACGACGCCGATCGCGACCTGAAGTCGTTCATGTCGCGCGCCTCAAGCTGTTTTATGCGCGTTAAAAAACTGAAACAGCGTTTTTTTGTATTATTCATTCATTCTACTTTCTTGCATTATTGTTGTACCTTCATCTTCAGTTAAAAGCATCGGGACGATGCCTTTATTCAGAGAGGGGCAATGCCTCGTTCCATTTCCCACGTTTTCGTTATCGTCCGAAAACACCACACGATTCTCAGCGCAAACCGCGCCTGCAGTTTTCCAGAAGGTTCCGGACTGTAGTAGATCATTTCGATAAGATCACGCCCACTGTGTGAACGGTACAGATTGTTCTGGAACCTACGCCACCGCCAGCGATAACGCTAGAACATTCGATGGCAAGAGTATATATGCCGCCACGCTTCGCCGCTTGTCAGTTGTTGATCGAAGGCCGACGCTCCGTTCGCCGCTATCAGTCCGAGACTGCTATCAGTGCAAGACTGCTGCTGTAATTGGACTTTCCGTTTACCGGGCACAGGTACGCCCAAATAAACAGTTTAATACCAACACGAAGTCTCCTGTCTGCGGCCATGTCACGACACCGTGACAATATTCATCAAACCCTGCCTTTCGTTGCGCGAGCACAGCGCCAATTCCAACACCGCTGGCATCAGTATGAACCTCCGTGGGAGCGGCAGGATCGTAGTGGCGGAAGATGGGTGGTGAAGTTAGAAGGCGGCGTAATTTGGTGAACTCATCGTCGCATGCTGGTGACCGGGTGGAAAGGTCCTTGTCGCCGCTAAGAAGGTCCGTAAGGGGAGCACATTCGGAAGAAAAGTTTCTAATAAAGCGTTGGAAGTATGACGACAAGCCGACAAAACTTCTCAGTTCCTTCAAGTTCTTTGGCTTCGGAAAATCGGTGACTGCTCGAAGCTTGGCGGGGTCGGGAAGTATGCCGTCCCGCGCTACGACTTGGCCAGGAGTGGTGAGCTGCCGGGCACCAAGACGACACTTCTTGAGGTCGAGTTGAAGGCCGGCGTCGGTGAGGCGTGTGAGGACGTGCTCGAGACGATTTAAATGGGTGTCGAAATTGGTGAAAAAGACAGCTACGTCATCGAGGTAGCATAAACAAGTCTTCCACTTGAGGCCTCGTAAAATAGTGTCCTTCATTCTTTCAAAAGTGGCTGGAGCGTTACAAAGGCCGAAAGGCATAACGGTAAATTCATATAATCCATCAGGTGTGACAAATGCTGTTTTCGGTCGGTCAGATGCTTCCATAGGTACTTGCCAGTATCCAGACCGTAAATCCAGCGAATAGAAGTATTCTGCTCCCTGCAAACAGTCAAGGGCGTCGTCTATTCGCGGTAATAGGTAAACGTCCTTACGGGTAATCTTGTTTAAACGTCGATAGTCCACACAGAACCGAATGGAGCCGTTCTTCTTCTTAACACGAATGACCGGTGACGCCCAGGGACTGTTAGAAGGCTGTACAATACCCCGCTGGAGCATGTCAGCAACCTGGTCGTCAATAACACGGCGCTCCGACGCTGAGACTTGGTAGGAGCGCTGTCGTAGAAGCGTATGGCTTCCTGTGTCAATCTTGTGAGATATGTTCGATGTGCGACTGAGGCCAGAAGCGTGTCTGTCAAAAGAAGTACGAGACTTTTGCAGCAGGTTCACCAACTGGCTTCGTTCTGAAGAAGACGTTGCGACATCGATGGAGCAGTGGAAAGCGTCAAGGAGTGACTGGTCAACAACAGAGTCAGAAATGAGTGCGCTTAGGTCCGTAGAAAGTAAACTGGATGGAGCGTCAAAAATGTGATGGGCGTCGATCGGATGCACGTGACCAAGACATTCACCATAGAATAAAAGTAAAGGCCTTTCGAGCGTATTGTACACGAGCGTCTTCGTGGCGCCATGATGAAGAGTAAGGAGACCAATGGGCAGTAGAGAACATTTGCGTTGAATGAACAGGGCAGAGGGTGTAAATAAAACATCACCGTCGGAAATAGCGTCACACGACACAGTCACCAGCAGAAAAGAGCGCGGTGGCACGGTGGTGTCGTCGGAAACAGACAGTTTATAATACGGCAGGGAGGCTTCGACGGCGTCAACATCAGGAAGTGGAGATAGCTCAAGTTCAGCGCGACAGCAGTCAATGACGGCATTATTATTCGCAAGGAAGTCCCAGCCAAGTATCATGTCATGGGAACACGAGGGCAGCACTACGAATTCGACGATATACACAATCCCTTCGATGACGACTCGTGTGGTAGAGGCTGCGAGAGGTGTTACACTTTGTGCGTTAGCCGTTCTAAGAGAGAGGCCGGATAACGGCGTCAAAACTTTGCGGAGTTTGCGGCACAGGTTGATGGAAAATACGGATAGAGCGGCTCCGGTGTTGACAAGCGCCATGACGACGATACCATCGACTGACACTTCAAGGACGTTAGCTGGACAGGGGCGAGGACTTCTGCATGGTGACGGGGACGCAGTTCGTGTTTCGGGAACGGCGGCTGTTAGTTTTCCTGGTCGGTGGGTCCGGAACGGCGACGCATAGGGGAAAGCGAACGTCGACGTGGAGATGGGAAGTGGCAGGTGATACCGTGTGGACGATCAGAAGGAAAGGAAGAGGAAGGAGGGCTTGAAGGCGTAGAATAAAACTGAGGGTCGAAAGAGGGCATTCATCAAATATTATAAGCAGCCTGGCGACAACGACAATAACGTGCGACGTGGCCAACACCGCCACAAGCAAAACATATCGGACGGTTGTCATGCGTCCGCCATTGGTCGGAGTAGACTCCCACTTGCGGCTGGGGGGCAGAAAACTGCGGCCGAGGTGGTATCGGCATAGGCGGCGGTGAATAGGTCGGCGGCGAAAAGGTCGGTGGCGAAAAGGGCAGCGGCGAATACATAGGCGCTGGCGGGAACGCAGGCTGTCGAGGTCGAGCAACGGCCTCGGCGTACGTGAGAGGTGCAGTGACTGACGGCGGTTCACGGGCGGGAGGAAGAACTTGTGCGACCTGGTCTTGAATGAAGTCGTGGAGTGTAGACGGCAATCTGCGTGGTTAATCGGGTAGGCAGGACATCAAAGAGAGCTGACGAGTGACCTCGGCGTGGATGAACTCTTGGATCTTGGAGAGAAGAGGGGCATGGTCTTCTCCTATGCCAAGGGTGGACAGGATGGACATAGAGTCGTCGAGCGCCGAGGGACGTCGGGTGGAAAGACGTTGCCTGCGTAACTCGTCAAAACTCTGGCATAACTCGGTCAGTTCTAGGACAGTGCGAGGACTCTTAGAAAGCAACATTTGGAAAGCGTCGTCCTCAATGCCCTTCATGGTGTGCTTGATTTTTAGCTCTTCGGACATCGACTCGTTGACTCGCTTGCAAAGGTCCAGAACGTCCTCAATATAGCTTGTGATATTCTCACCAAGCTGCTGGACCGAGTATGCAAGCGTTGTTCGGCACAGCGTTTGCGTACCTCCGGCCGTCCGAAAACTTGTGTGAGGCTAGTTTTGAAGACCGGCCATGTAGGGAGTTCCGCTTCGTGGTTTATAAACCACAGCTTGGCCACGTCCGACAGGTAAAAGGAGACGTAGGCCAACTTGGCGGCGTCATCCCATTTGTTGTGTGTACTCACTTGTTCGTACATTGAAATCAGGTGTCAACGTCCTTCTCTTCTGTGCCTGAGAAAACAGGGGGGTCTCGCAGACGCAGAGAACCGGCGCAGAGAACAGTAGGTGGCGCCTGTGGAGGAGTTGGAGCAGCGCTTGCGTCAGTAGGCATAGTCGATGGTAAAATGCGATTTCGAAGCTCCAGGGTGATCGAAACCCAGCAGACTCCACCACTTGTAACGGGTTTCATTTGCAAAGCAGAACGCAGAAGGCGAAGCAGTAAGCAGCGTCCGGCCAAGCACAGCAAGCACGAGCTCATGCTGATGGCGATGCCCCTGAGGCGCCGAGAAATGCCGCTGAGGCCCCTCTTCTTCACTACGATCTATATGAATATATATATATATATATATATATATATATATATATATATATATATATATATATATATTGGGGTGGTATGGAGAGGAAGACGACGACGTATTTCATGTTCGAAGAATACAAAATGGCTGCATCTTGACTATCATTTTTTTGTTTTGAAGTAGTAAATACACTTGCCACAATATATATATATATATATATATATATATATATATATCATGGTACAGCCGACGTTTGATTCCAGTGGCAGGCGACAGGAAAATGGCGCTGACAACGAAGACGAACGACACAAAGACTGAAGTCGACGGAAGCGGCCAGCCTGGCTGCGAGTTACGCAATGGAACGCGTACGAAAGGGCTTGAGACGCAAAACGTACGATTCCTGTCCCTCAGCAACGTTGATCAATGAAGGCATGAAGAGGTGTCACACGGTAGTTCACCGGTGAAGTGTGTTCTAAAGCCTTGTATTGGTTAAGATAGCGAGACTCAAGTCTCCCGCATAAGCCAGGCGTTTGCGCAGGCGTCCATAGAAGTACATCATCGCCAGGTCAGTAGATAACGACGCGGTGACATGCATCGTAACGATGTTGGCAATTTTCTTGGCTAGCTTCGGTTTTATACGGGCTAGTGACGACTTTAAGCAACACGGGACAGAAACTGTTCACAAACGAATGGTGAAGAGTTGACGGGGTCAGAAAGAAACAAAACGTCCAGTGGTGATGTTGGTTGCCTTCCGTATACAAAACCATGTAGAGTACCTTGTGGTTCTTTAAACTGGAGTAATATGTGCAGACGTGACAAAGGGAAGAAAGTTATCCCAGTTACGATGGTCAGGTCAGATATACATGGACAAGATGTCGCACAGCGTGCGATGAAATCTCTCCGTAAAGCCATTGGTATGGGCGTGATAGCTACTAGTTGTCTTATGGACTGTTTTCGGGGCTTGAATAACTTCACTGAGTGAGTGTGAAAGAAATGTCTTGCCTCGGTTTCTCATAAGAACACGAGGGGCCGCGTGACATAGGTAAATAGCATTCAAGAAGAAGGTTGCTACTTCGGAAGAAGTTTTTTTAAGTAATAGAGGCTGTCTCAGCGAAGCGAGTTAAGTGGTCAACCGCTGTGCCAATTCTTTGCTTGCCATGTGAGGTAGTTGGGAAGGACCCGAAGAGGTCGATTCCAACGACAGATAGTGGCTCTGCTGGGCAAGAAAAGTGGTTGTAAGGTTTCAACTGGGGCAGTAGTGGGCCAGTTGCGGTGTTAGCAAAGTGGGGTGTGGGAAAAGCTACCTTCGCGGAAAGACCTAACCAGAAGAATCAACTGTGGATGCGCTCTAAGGTTTTGTAGTAACTAAAGAGGCCTGACGTCGGTTCTTTATTTGTCTGGCACGGGAGGAACCCATGGAAGGCCTTCCGGAAGGAAAATGTACTTATAGACCACATCGCCTTGGAACTCGAATAGCTATATTTGTTTCCGTAGCCTTGTGTCTGGGAAAGACGAAGCATCGGTGAGCCTACCCATGGTGTTAGTGCAATGGAAATCGGCTCGCTGGTGAGTGCAAAGTTCTCAAAGACGGGTGGATGACAGCAGAGAAAAAAAGTGACCGCAGTTTCCCGAGAGGTAACACCGGTTAGCATGCGGAGCTTACATGTTGAACTGCGATAAATGTGGTTTGTACTTTCCGACATGCGTGTGTGTTATGGGTGAACACGAGTGAATATGAGTGAAAACGCACGCACGCACGCTGCGAAAGACGATGTTTATTGATGAGACACTTTGGGTGTTTCGAGAAAGATGGTTTTATGGTCCGTAAAGTGATGGACGTTCTCGGAGCAGGGGATCTTCCGTTCGACGCCGACGTTTGCGTTCCGCATCGCGAGCGCTTCTCAGCACGGCCTTGTCCATGGACGCAGTGTCTTCGGAATTTCTTGCGGTTCCCCCAACACATTGGCTGACTCTATTAGAAGGGACGTCGGCAAGATTGTTTGCGGATTCGTTAGCATACATTTTCACCAGTGACAACGGACGTGGAGCGACCTCAAACCAACCGACGAAGGGCGGCGTGCTCCGACACTCGGTTATTTATAGCGAGTGCCGGGCCTGGCCGGCGCATGCGCGCGTTAGCATACAGCTGACGCCCGTAAAACTAAAAGTCGCGCGGTGCGCGGAGAGGAGAAGCAAGCGCAGCGTGCGCTGTGTTGAGAGGAGGAACGTATGCACAGATGGCTGGCGGAGGAGGAGGGGAGGCTGCGGACGGTGACGGCGCATGACTAGCCCCTAGTATAACACGATCCGCATGTAAAATAATATGGACGAAACGTCCTCCGCGTAGCAAATTGGGAAAGAGAATGTGACCTACGCCAAAGTTGATGGTTGTTAAATTGTGCACGGTACTCGCATATAGTGCGCGGTGGTTGCGCGTCGATGAAAACGACGACAAGACACGCCGGGAGACAAAAACAGTGATCGGAAGCCAAGCTGTGCAGACAGAGAGATAAATGAAGAAAGAAGGCGGTTGTTGGAGAACGTGACTGGGAGGCAGTCGCACGCTGAGGCACTCGTCGGGTCCTGGTTCTGAAGTAGACCGCTGCCTGCAGTTCGTCCGTGAGTCGTTCACCTGGAATGGTGTTCTGGTAGCCGGCACTGGTTCGTTGTGCTGGGACCCGGGCGAATTCAAGACCAGGCCCTGTCATCAGCCCTGAGACGAGTTCTCTCCACGACAGCGATTCTCCTGAATTTCGACCACGCCTGGCCTGTCCCTATAGTCGGCGTGAGACTACGCAGTGACTCGTCGACCAAGCAGCCTTGACCTGCATATGGTGAAACCTTGCCAGCCTTCTTTAGTGTAGTGGGAAACTGCGTTCACTTACTTGAGAACAGTGCTTGTCACTGTAGTTTTTATGCATTGCTTCATCAGCCTTAACTCCTACGCCATCTCTTGCGTTATAAACATCTTTTCAGACTCGTGCAAATGCCTTAATCAATCTCAGCAACAAGTATTAGGTAGCCATATTTAGTCGAACCAGTCTTCACAAATGGCGTCCACAGCAGCCGGGCGAAGCTGCTTGCACTAAGGTGAAATCTGTGTAGCCATCCAGAGTTGGTAACGTTTGCGGAACGCATAGGGCTTCAAGGGGTTGAGTTCAAGACGTGGGTAAATTCATGGTTAAAGCACGCTCCTGGGGTATTGGTGCAGGCCCGTGAGGAACGTGCCCCTGAAAGGTACGCGGCCAAAGAACGCCTAGAGATAGAAGAGAGAACTCTTCAGTTGCGTATTTGGCTAGGCGAGGTTGAAGATAGTTGAGAACCAGTTACACGTGACTGAGAACCCGACAGGACTCAAAGCTGCCCGTGCCTGATCAATGCGCACAATCGGATTCCAGGGTTTGACGAGAAGCGATACGATCTGGATGCATACCTCAAGACGTTCTAACACGTTGCTATTGGTCAAGAGAGGCCGGAAGAGAAGTGGGCTACAGTACTAAGCTTATGTCTCAGCGGTGAAGGCTTGAATGCCTTCAGTCGTCTGTCGCCAGAGGAGTCTGTAGCGCCTCAGAATGCGGCGCTTGTCAGTGAATAAGTTAGCATTGGGCGTGCGGCGGGTGCAGCGCGATTATAAAAAAATTAGTTAGAAAACTGAACGCTGTCATGGCTGGATCTTTTTCGTGTTAGCTCCAATCATCGCGCATGGATCCCGCCGGCTCTTCCACCAATCCTACCGTTCCTGACGCCCAAATAGACGAAAGACCTAGCGGTGCTGCAGTCGCTGCGATTCAACATGTCAACCTGCCACTGTTTTGGCCCAACAGCACCAACACATGGTTTCTGCAAGTGAAGACGCACTTCAATCTACGGCAAATCAGCAACCAATGGACCAGGTACTGGCATCTGGTGTCCTGCTTACCTCCGGACGTAGCCGACGACTTAGCTGATATTTTAGCGTCGCCGCACCCAAGCCATCCCTACGACATGTTGAGGGCAGCTATTATTTCCCGCAAGTCTGAGTCCAAACACAACAGTCTCCATCAGTTCATGATGATTGCAGAGCTCGGTGACCGTCGCATCACAGCTCCTGTGGCGCATGCGTCAGCTCCTTGGTGACCCTTCGCCCCCAAGAAGAGAAGCTGTTACGTGAGTTGTTCCTGCAGCGCTTACCATAGAGAATGTTCCTGGACCTCGTAGCTGCAGGAGATGTCCCAACAGACACAGTCGCTAAAATGCCTGATCGAGTGGCAGACTACTCGCACGCAATTAGCCGCAACGTCGTTACCACACCGGCACCAACCTCGCGAGCATCGAAAACCGTTTGGACGCCCTTGTCAAGCGCCTCGATAACTTTGTGCTTGCGCATTGTGTACCGTCATCCAGGTTTCAAATACACAGTCACTCCTCGACGCCCCCACGTTCTCTTCAACTTCGGCCAACCAACATGCCGCGGGACGTCTCATCCTCAACCGTGTGCTGGTACCACCGTCAATTCGGTGCCTCTGCTTGCAAGTGCACTCGCCCGTGCTTCTGGTCGGAAAATGCGACGACCAGCCCTCGAAGGCGGCAAGGGGTACTGGTCGAACATCATGCCGCCTTTTCTATGTTTCTGGTTAGATCACTAGCGCTTGCTTCATAGTGAGCGACACAGGATCTCAGGTTAGCGTCATCCCTGCCACGTGTGCAGATCGTCGTCGCAACAAACAGACCTGCCCACTCCAAATGATCAACAATTCCGCCATTAGCACATAAGGCCAACGCTCCATTACAGTTGACCTTGGACTACGACGTTCGTTCCGCTGGATTTTTATCCTCGCTGACGTCTCGCAAGCTGTTCTTGAAGCTGACTTCCTCAGTTTTTTCAAACTTGCTATGAACATGCATGCTCATTGCCTCATTGATTTGAACACCCACCTCTCCATCAACGGTGTAATCTGTACTTCCTCGCTAACGGGACTGCGAGCTCTCACACCTGCTTCGCCGTATGCAAAAATACTCGCCGACTTTCTCAGCATCACGAAGCCGCACACCAAAGAGTCACCAGTGAAGCATTTCGTCCCTCACCACATTGTGATTACTGGACCTCCCGTTTTTACATGACCCCGTCGACTATCTGGAGAACGCCTCATTATCACCCACCATGAATTTGAGCACAAGCTTGAACTCGGCATTGTGCAGCCTTCCTCCAGCAACTGGGCATCGCCACTCCACATGGTGGCTAAAAAAGATTCTGGCGACTGGAGACGTGCGAATTACCGCGCTCTCAATGCCCACACCTTACCAGACTGCTATTCACTTCCTCACATACAGGATTTCGCGTCAAACTTGGCTGGGTGCACAGTCTTCTCTAAGATTGACTTAGTGAAGACTTACCATCAGATTCCTGTAGAACCCGCCGACACTTCAAAGACAGCCATCACCACCCCATTCAGTCAGTTTGAATATGTGAGGATGCCTTTTGGATTGAGCAGCTCTGCACAGACTTTTCAGCGCTTTATCAACGATGCCACGTGAGGTCTCGATTTTGTATTTGCCTACCTTGATGACCTTTTTGTAGCAAGCTCATCCGGCCCTGAGCATGGAGCCCACCTGCGCACCCTATTCCACCGCCTGGATGATTACGGCCTCGTAATTCATTCCGATAAGTGGCTCTTTGGCATCGCTACAATAGAGTTCCTAGGCCACCTTGTCACTCCAAAGGACATCCAACCACTCGCCAGCAGAAAGAAAGCTATTCAAGACTTTCTACTTTGACTTCACTAAATAGACTCCGACACTTTCTGGGCCTACTAAACTTTCATCGCCACTTCCTTCCAAAGTGTGCCACATTTCTAAAGCCCTTGACCAACCTATTGGCTGCCCTACCACGGTGGTCTAGTGCCTAAGGTACTCGGCTGCTGACCCGCAGGTTGCGAGTCCAAATCGCGGCTGCTGCGGCTGCATCTTTGATGGAGGCGGAAATGTTGTAGGCCCGTGTGCTCAAATTTGGGTGCATGCTAAAGAACCCCAGGTGGTCGAAATTCTCGGAGCCCTCCAGTAAGGCGTCTCTCATCATTATATGGCGGTTTCGGGACGGTAAACCACACATATATAATCAATCAATCAAACCTAATGGCTAAAGAGAAAGACCCGGCTGCGCCACTGGAGTGAACTGATAACGCTGCATCTGCCTTCGACACTGCCAAAAAAGGCTCTGGCAGACGCCACCATGCTCATACATCCCGTCCTTGATGCCCCAATCCGTCTCATCACCGATGCATCAAGCGTGGCAGTTGGCACCGTTCTCGAGCAGCATGTATTCAGTTTGCAGCCCCTTGGTGTTTTCTCGAAAAACTGAAGCCCGCAGAAGCAAAATACAGTACATTTGCCCGAGAACTCATCGCGGTATACCTGGCCATCAAAAATTTTCGTCATTGTTTGGAGGGCCAGGACTTTTACGTCGTTACAGACCACAAGCTCCTGATGTTTACTTTTCATCGCAACCACAGCATTTATACAGCACAGGAGGTCAGTCAACTATGCTTCGTTGCCGAGTTCACTGTGGATCTCAGACATGTACATGGGCAGGAAAATGCTGCTGATGATGCACTATCCCGCATCGATGCCTTGTCGACCCAGCCACCACTTAACATAGAAGAGCTTGCAGCTGCCCGAAGCAACGATCCTGAGCTGCATCGTCTTCGTTCTTCATCCACGTCTATATTGTTCACTAAGCGCTCGCTTCTATTTGCTACCTCAATAATAACGTGCAAAATGTCAGCTGGTGTCTTTTGGCCCTTCGTGCCTTCTGCTTTTCGTCATGAAATTTTTAATCAATTGCACAACATGAGCTATCCTAGTATTCGTGTGACGCAGAAGCTAGTCACATCTCGTTTCCTTTGGCCAAGCATCAATGCTGGTGTCTGACGCTGCGCGCGAACCTGCCTTGAGTGCCAGTGGGTTAAAGTTCACCGTCACACAGGCCTCTAGACGCAAGGTTTTCCCACGTTCATCTCGACATCGTCAGCCCTCTTTCATCAACGCAAGGAGCCTGTTACCTGCTGATATGTGTGAATTGCTTTACCAGGTTTGCTTCACCAGCGTTTCCGATGTCCGGTATTAAAGCACCAACAGCTGTCAAGGCTTTCACAAACGGCTGGGTGTCGCGCTTTGGATGCCTTTCTGTCGTCACCACTGATCGCGGTCGTCCATTTCATTCGACCCTTTTCACCGCACTTGCTAATTTCCAGGGCATTAGACACATCGACACAACTGCCTACCATCGATCCACCAATGACATATTCTAACGGCTTCATCGATAACTAAAAGCTGCCCACACTGCTCCCCAGCTAAGGAAACGTTGGCTTGACCACGTCCCTTTCGTACTTCTTGGCATCCGATCAGCATTGAAAATGGATCTCGGCTGCTCATCAGCCGATATTGTCTATGGCGTTTACCTGCGTCTCTCAGGAGAAATCGTCGAGCCATCATCACCACCTTCCACTCACGATGGCTCCACGTACATTCGAGAGCTGCTCATCACGTTTCAGGACCTTGCTCTTGTGATTTCCGCTGACCGACACCCCCAAGTCTACCTTCGTCAGTCAAGATCTGCATGACTGCATTCACGTTTTCGTTCGGCATGGCCAAATACGGCCACCACTAACACCAGCCCATGATGGCCAATTTCTAAGATGTTCACCTAAGACGTTCACGCTAGATATGAAGGGCCGTGAAGACGTCAAGGCTGCTGATCAACTGAAACCTGCGTATACCGCAGCTTTTGCGGCCGCGGGGTTTTCAATCTCCAGTCTGAATGCCCACATTCAAGCATGAACACTGGGAGACTCTTCTGGTGACTCCTACGGCTCTCGCTTTGGGGGGGGGGGAGTAGCTTTGTAGCGCCTCAGGATGCGGCGCTCGTCAAGTTAGAAGAAGTTGGCATTGGGCGCGCGCGGCGGGTGCTGCGCAATAATAAAACATCACTTAAAAAACTGAACGCTGTCAGGGTTGAATCTTCCTCGTGTTAGCTCCGACAAGTCTATGGATTACCAGAGCACAAATATGGCCTTGCTTTAGATAATTATTTTCACAGCCGAAGCTTATCATGAAAAGTTTTGACAAAGCAAGCTGGAAGATGGCGAAACCGGTAAGCAGTACGCCACCAGATTACAGAGCTTGTTTCATCGATGGCTAGAAATGTCGAAAACGGAAAACTTATCTGAATTTGTCCACAACCTCATTGTGGCCGAGCAGTTTGTAAATCACTGTCATGACCACTTGGCTCTGTTCCTAAGAGAGTAGAAATGCAAGAAAGTCCAAGAAATGGCAGAAAAAGCTGATATGGTTATGAAAGTCCAATGACAAAGAAACTTGTTGGTATTTCGTCCCTAGCCAGGGAACAATATTCACAGGGAGCACGAGGGGAGTAGTTTTGCTCAGCCACAAATTCGGTTGATCCTGTGTGATCGGGCTGGACACAGAGCTTCTGATTGCCAAACGAAACCCAGACGAGTCTTTTGTGGTATTGTTGCAAATCAGGCCGTGATGCAAAAGCATGTCCAAACACTGGTGAGTCAAAGAAGACATCTCTCATGTCACCAGGCCAGAAGTCGGACCCACCCGAATCTGCCGAAGACTCACCCATTGATGAAGGGCATGAATACATTGCTATTGCACTCAGAGCACGCTCCATCTATGCTACCCAATATTTGCCGTTATTACAGAGAGAGGTGTTGGGACGTGCTGTTTCGATCCTAAGGGACACTGGAAGCAACACTCTGGTTGTGCGCCGTTTCCTTGTTCCAGAAATTGTGCTGACCAGTACCACCACCACTATTTTAGTGGCTGATGGTAGTTTCATTGAGGCACCGTAGGCAGAAGTACGAATTCTCTACCCTACATTTCTGCACAATCGATAGTGAAATGTATGACATCCCCAATATACCATGGTATTGTTGGAAGTGTGCTGGGCCTCATGACGCTAAAGACTCTTACTTAACCTGGAATGAGTCACCGAGCAAAAAGCCTGTGGCTGAGATAAGACACTGAAGTATGAAAAGAACGCGCAAGGGAAAGGCGGGAAAAGTAACGCACTGACAGTTGGTGTGTCAGGCAGAAGATTTTGTCACAAGCTGACAACTACTAAATTTGGCAGATTAGGCGCGAAAAGCAAAAGAAGGACTGGTCCCTAAATGGTTGTAGGGTGAAACTTGAGACTATCGTTCGGGGCAAAGGAGCCTTATATCATTCGTGCATGTTTGAAAAAGAAATTTCGTACCGCTGTCACCATTCGGCTCCAGGTAAATTGTCACAACAAGCGGTGGTTTGAAAATATTTTTGTGTCCAGGTGTTGAACTTGGCACGTGAATCTCTGATATCTAGGGGGAGACGCTGCCAGACAACGCAACGCTGGTGACGGGCTTCACGTCGGCTCAGCCTTTTACGAATGTTTTTCTAAGTCTTATCAAGCCAAATACTTGGCAATTGACCACCATCATATATAGCTAGTCCACCCGAACGCTTCGACACCAAAAACCTTGGTGAGAGATTTTCGTTGAAGCTTTTTCGATGTGAAAAACCACCCGAGCTACAAGTGTGCCCAGCTGAGCCTACAAGGTCAAGGCAGATGCCGGCCTCGGGAAGGGTGATCAACGGTGCCGAGTTGTAAGCCAAAGATAATCGTCAGAACAAGAGACGCGCTGATAATTAGACACACGCGCAGAGCCAGTCTTGACTAAGCGATACGCCAAAAAGCAGGGGTGAGAAACGACAAAATTTTCACGATCTGCTCCTACCCTACACACAAAATATCCTGGTGATCAACACACCAGATGACAAGACGGTGACAAAATTTGTCAAAATCAAGGACTTAAAAATCAACGGGAAGAAGCACGAGACCAATGCGTACGTCTCGGGACCGGAACACAAGACCAAGAGGATAATCCGCAACATTCCCTTGAAGTACACACATTATCAGCTCATGCATGCACTGGTGAACGCGACAAATCCTTCATTGGCGTACGCCAAGAGACTGGGCAGCACGATTATCGTGATACTACTGTACGAAGGCAGCTAGGGTCCCCTTGTGGGCTCACTTCAACAGCATCTTGATGAATAGGCTTTTGTAAAGAGTGCGGGAGGCTGGGGCACAAACCCGATGTGTGCCCAAGACCGACAGACAAGTTGTGCCTGCGTGTAGTGCCAAAAATTCAACCAGAGACCATTATTGCACACCCAAGGGCAAGCTCTGAAGAGATACACACCCCAAAGCAGACCGGACTTGCAGGACTAAATTTAAGACGCTATACTTCGTAAAGCAACAAAGGTGGGCTGCGAGAAGAAACGAAGAAGAACTCCAGCGGAAAACCGACTAACCAGACCAGAACACCTGGGGAAGCAGCAACACACGACCAGCTCGTGAACCCACATCAATGTTCAGATGCAGATCCAAGTGCAGGCTGGGAGCCTGGGGACTACGTCACTTGGGTTTAAAGTCCAGAAGCAGACCCAGAACCATGAGCTGGCCACGATCCACCTCGAGGGGAAGGACGCCCGAAGCGACAACGAAGCAGCAAGGGGAACAGAAGACGCCAGACAGGGTGGGCTGGTCAGACATAGTGGCGAAACGTGATTCGGCAAGGTCCGGCAATAATAGTAATGCTAGGGATAATTACAGAGGCATAGAGAAACGCAAGAGAAATGCAGAACGGAAAACAAGCTACTTAGACAGGAGCTAGAAAAAGCGAAAAAAGCAAAACAGTGAAGCAGCTAAAAAAGTTGATGAACTACAGCAAACACTTATTGAAATACTAATGAAAATGCAGATACAGACGTCGCTTTCGTCGACCGCCATTGTCAGCCGTCTCTAAGCCAGTGAGCAAAACTACAGGGGAGGGGGAGGATGAGGAGATAAATATGGTAGCAGTCAAAACACAGCAACCAGGCGCCAAGCAAAAAATCCCGCTGAAGAAAACCAAACAGCAAAATGACTAAGAAAAAGAGGTCAAGAGTCCCCGTCCTAGCACGGAAGAAACATACGTCCTCAAAGAAATGATAAACAAACTGTCGGTCAAAATGTAGAAAATGTTCGAGATGCTGGTCGTGCGACTTAGCGACAGTGAGGCGGAGAGTGAGGCAGTGGCACTAAAACACAATAAGCAGCTCGAAGAGCTAGAGAAAACATTTTCCAGACATGGTGGGCATGAAAATTAGCAAACTCGTCATCTGACAGTTGAACTACCGTGGCTTGTCTAATAAAAAAGCATCGATGCCTTGACTAATCAAAATCACCACGAAAAAAACCTGACATAATCATTTTTCAGGAAACATTCGACCACACTAAAATTGCCGGGTATTCCACCCACAAACCATGCACACATGAAAAGGGGAGAGACATAGTCTTGACCACAATAGTGAAGAAGGGGCGAGTTGCTATCCCACACATTACGTAACAAGTCACGAATATCAACCACATTCATATAGAAGTCGTGCCACGCAGCAAAAAGGAGAACAGCACTTTTGTCCTGAACGTATACAGCAGCCCGTCTAAAAATACCTAAACCATAATTTCGAAGAACTATTTAATGAAACAATGAACATTGCAGGTGACAACCAACGTGTCATCGGAGGAGGTTTTAACGCTCCACACACGCAGTTGGGATATGGGCACTCAATGAAGAAAGGAAAATCTTTGCCGACTTCATCGAAAAGGCTGGACTAGCCATTCTCGATGAGCCAGCCTTACATACCTGAATCGGTGTAGTTCCTCACAGGGACACCATGCCGGACTTGACCCTCTGCAAGAACGGCGGGCGAGTCACGGGGGAAAACACCTTTGAAGACCTGGGAAGTGTTCATAAGATCCTCAACATTTTCCTAGGCAATCCTCCTACCAGCTATTGCAAACAATCAGTCGCGTAGATTGGGACAAATTCTGCAAAATCAGAAACGAGAAAGCAGAAACTCCTACGAGACGTAGAAAAAGTCACAACATAAATGAAGTTGGATGACTGGTTGGCTCGACGAGAAGAGAAAGATGAGTGTGGTGGAGTAGGGAACTTCTACGAGACGTAGAAAAAACCACAACCGAAATTAAGCGGGATGACTGGTTGGCTGGGCGAGAAGAGGAAGATGAGTGTGGCGGAACGCTCTCAATGCATATGGAGAGCAGGCTCGCACACCTTGACGAAGCCAAAAAATCTATTCAGAAACGGCTGCATAGGCAAAAACACAATTAAAATCAAAGAAGAAAACTCGCCCAGCTAAACAAGCACATCGAAACACACTGTACTCAACTATGCCATCAAGAATGGGACGAAGTGTGCGATGCTATGGATGGCAACATAAACATAGACAAGACATAGAAAATCCTGAAGCATCTGCTGGACCCGTCGGCCACCAAAATGGCGGTGAAAGTGGAAATGACCAAAATAAAACACACGTATAAAGGGATCATCAATCAGATGGGTGATGAAATCGTCAAGCTCTACTTGGTCAGACCCCCGGCAGTCCAACACCGGGAATACTCGGGCCCTCCCAACGAACATCTTGACAGAGACTTTTCACAGCAAGAAGTCAGGGCAGTCCTGCAGACTATCAAGACCAAGTCAGCTCCAGGTTCCCACAAAGTGTCCGGCAAGACGCTCCGGAACGTGGACGACCAGGGAACGAGCCGTTTGACAGACTTCATAAACGAGTGCTGGAGAAACGGGAAAATATCCGATGAATGGAAGAAATCTGGCGTGATCATCAATCCTAAGCCGGGTAAACCCCAAGAATTCTAGAACATGTGGTCCATATCCCTGACGTCTTGCGTCGGTAAAGTAATGGAGCACGCTTGCCTGTACAGGTTTAGCGGCTACCTTGAGTCTAACAACGTATACCACAGCAACATGATCGGCTTCAGAAGAGGGCTCTCCGCACAAGATGCCATGACAGAACTAAAGGAGCTAGTGATATACTCCGTTGGACGAGGCATGAGGGCAAAAATCTGGCTAGATCTAAGGAAGGCCGTCAACAGCGTCAAGCACGCAGCCATTCTAAAACGAATTGCACAACTCGGCTTAGGCGAGCACACATACAAGTACATCAAAAATTTTCTTACGGGCAGAACTGCCAGCGTTACACTGAACAAGAAGGAGAGCACCCAAGTGGACAGGGGCAGCTGTGGCACACCGCAAGGGTCTGTCGTGTCACCGATGCTGTTTATCCTTGTCATAATTGGATTATCAAAAAATTAGAGTGAGTTTAAGGCATCAATCACGCAAAATTTTTATGCCGACGACATTGCGATTTGGACCACGCAAGACAACAGTGAAGACGAGATGGAGAATAGACTTCAAGAGGTGGCGGATGCAGTAGAAGGTCATCTGGATGGCACCGGTTTGGAATGCTCACCGGGCAAATCAGAACTGCCACTACACAACCCAGGAAGAATAGGTATACGTTGCAGAAACGTAGAAGGTTTACACAAAAGAATCAGGATAACCACTTGAAATGACGCGGCGATACCTTTAATTAACAAGATAAGAGTCCTGGGTCTCTGGATTGAAGCCAGGGGAACCAATGGAGAAACTACAGCGTGCCTGGAAAAGAAAGTAATGGCGACCGTTGGGGTAATACAAAGAGTATTCAAAAAACGAAGGGGCATTAAAGATAGAAACTTTGTTCGACTAGTCCAGGCTTTCGTGATTAGCAATGTCGCGCACGTAGCGGCGTTTATTTATTTATTTACAGAATACTGCGGACAAAAAGTCCAAGCAGAGTGAGCATACATGTAACAAACTAAATAACAGAATGAAACAAGGTTGCAAAGCGTTTTTTACACAATTTCTTTGCTATAAGCGAGAGGGGTTATGACTTTTAAAAAAGTAACAATTTAACAATAGGGTGATAATATAATTCAAGGAAGTCATGGAAGAAGAGCATTTACACAAATGGTCAAGGGCGTTGAAAAAATTGCTTCGGTTACTTTGTTCCAATCATCTATTGTTTGTGGGAAGAAGGAGTCCCGAAAAGTATCAGTCCTTGCGAAGGGAATGAGGATAGTGGTGTCGAGTGGGTCTGCTCAACAAGGGGGATACATATGCTGCGGTGTCTAAGGGTAGCCTGTGGTTCACTATGTGTGAAAGAAACTGTAGCCGACTTTTTTTCTTCGACTTTGTAATAGTTCTGTACCATTTGCCGTTAGTAATGCAGTGGGGGAGTCGGTTGACATAAACTTACTATATATGAATTGTAATGCTTTTCTTTGAATTCTTTCTAGGTTTTGAACGTTAGTTTTTGTGTGAGGATCCCAAACTATGGCGACGTACTCAAGTTTAGGCCTAATTAGGGAAAAGTAGGAGAGGAGTTTAACACTAGGCGGAGCAGTCTTGAGCTTGGGGCGAAGAAGGCATAATTTACGTAAAGCGGCAGAGCAGATGTGATTTATGTGCAAATTCCAGAATAAGGTACTTGTTAACGTTAAGCCTAAGTATTTATAGGAGGCTACATTAAGTAAAGTTGCCCCAGCTAAATTGTATGTGTAGTCTATTGGGACTTTTTTGCGCGTTATGAGGAAATATACACATTTGTTTGCATTAAGAAGCATTCCCCATTGTTCACATCATTTTGATACATTGCCTAAGTTAGTATTAAGATCACATTGGTCACTAATGCAGGTTACATCTCTAAACAAAACACAATCATCAGCAAATAAACGAATTTGTACCGGGGTGCTAATTACATTGACAATGAAATTAATGTAGACCAGAAACAGAAGGGGGCCTAGTACGCTCCCCTGCGGAACGCCAGAACTCACAGGAAGGCAGCCCGATTGCTTTTCTCCTACCTGAACATATTGGTTGCGATTAAATAGATAAGCTGAGATCCATGAGATAAATAATTCTGGTATACCAACTAACCAAAGCTTTATAAATAGTTTATCGTGTGGAACTGTGTCGAATGCTTTACTATAGTCTAAGAATATTACATCGATTTGGCCGTTAGCATCAAGACAAGCTGCAAAGGTATTAACGATAGTAACCAATTGTGTTGTAGTAGAAAATGCTTTTCGAAACCCACGTTGATGATTTGACTACTGGAACAAAACCTAGAAAAACAAAGTCAACGCGCTGATTGAAAAAGCATACAGAGCGGAGTTGGGTCTACCACAATACACAAAGAACGAAAGGCTGCTACAACTAGGAGTACAAAACACGTTGGGCGAGATCGCTGAAGCACAGAGGATAGCTCAACTTTACCAATTGTCGGAAACCAGGGCGGGCAAAGAACTTATGGAAGAGATCACCATTAATTACCACGGAATGAAATGTCCCAAAACGCAAATTGACCCTGACGTCTGGTCCGCGATAGTTACGGAAAACATCCCTAAAATATGCACCCTCTAGACAACGTTGAGAGAGGAAAATCCCGCAGGAAACTGATCCTTAAAAACAACAGCACGCGGGAGGGTGTGCTTTTTGTAGATGCCGCCCGGTATTCCCGAAACACTGATATCAGTAATAGGGTTGTACATGGCTCCTTCTTCGCAATGGCGGTCATAGAATTAAAATGGAAGACCTTCACCACGGGCTCCGTGAGGACCAGATCATTGGAGGCAGCGGAAGAAATAGTCATTGCACTGGCAGTAGTCAATGGTCGAAAACACGACCGATTATTATTCGGTGACTCCGAGATGCCCACAGGTTTTTCACAAAGATTAGGCCTCTACCGAAGCAGCCAAAATCCTGAACCGCAGAGAAGAAGACTTCCGGAACGGCGAAATTGTAACCAAATACCTCAAGTGGATCCCGGCGCACATGGAGGAATTGAACATTGAAGACACGACCATCCCTGAAAACCACAAGGAGATGGCCCACCAAACCGTGCGAGAACGAACCCACCACGACTTGGAGAAAGACGGCCCGAATCCCCGCATCGACCACAGAAGGGGGGACGACTCCGGTGGAGGCGATGGGGATGATGGAGGTGATGACAATAATAAATATGCAATACAATATGTCAGAGAAACACCGGCCACGAATCATGACATTATGACACCTTATAAGCGACAATGAGAAGAATATCCGCCACCACACAAACAGCTAGACGGATCTCAAGAAACAGATTGGCGAAGATTGCAAACCAGAGCCTTTTCAAATCCAGTACACCTGAACAGAGTACCTTCCAGACAATACCCACAAAGAAGCTGTACCCTCTGTAGGCAAGAGCACGCAGATATGGCACATAATCTATGGCAATGCAAGCAGGTCACAGTACTATACTGAGAGGACAATACAAAACCGGAACTTCTCTAGGAGCGTTGGCTAAGTGCGCTGACTAGCTCATATCTGCACGACCAACTGTGGGCAAGCCAGTGGGCCCGGACAGTGGTGGAAAGGCTACGCCTCACCGCACAAAACGTCGGGGTGGCCTTAGCCCGGGCCGGTAACCCTTCAAGGTTTCTTTTTTTTATTTTTAATAATGTTTTGCCATCCGTTTGTCTGACATCTCTTTAGCAAGGCATGAAGAAGGCGAGGAACCAAGTTTTGGAGTCACTATATAGGCCGGGTGTACAAGAGGAGGCCGGCAGATTTGTCAAATCATGTGATGCGTGCTTGAAAACCTTTCCTAAAGGCAAAGTTGGCAAAGCGCCTCTTATAAGGATGCCTTTGATCGACACGCCATTCGAACGCATAGCCATAAACACCATTCGGCCTGTGACACCAGTGTCACAAAACGGCAATGGGTATATTCTCACATTGGTGGATTTCACCACATAGTACCCGGACGCAGCGGCCTTGCCCGCAATATTTCGGCAACGATGGCAGATGGGGTACTGCAACTATTTTCTCGTTCAGGATTCCCACGGCAAATTCTTTGCAACTAAGCGCCCTGCTTCACGTCGGAGCTCATGGGAGAATAAGTGAACGCTATGCTTGTTTTCGACACCTAAGTTCGACGCCTTACCAGCCCATTTGTATTGATTGGCTTAGTCGAAAGGTTCTATGGCACTTGAAGCAGATGCCACGCAAATTGTCAGAAAAGCCGAAGTCTTGGGACCACGTTCTCACGCCTCTGGTATTTGTCTATCGAGAGGCACCTCCAGCAAGTATGGGCTCCGCTCCTTTTGGAGTGATATACGGCTGGCATGTGCGAGCTCCCAATGATATTCTCAAGAAGCTTTGAACAGCGGAAGATCTTAAAGAAGATGTCAAGACTACCTACGGTTATGTGTTCGATCTGAAAGAATGCCTCGAACAAACCTTGAAATTAGCGCAAGGGAACCTCTCCCGAGCCCAAACCATGCAGAAGTATCATGACCGAACTTTTAAAGCACGAAAACAGAAAGTTGGTGATCAGGCACTGAAATTACTCCCAACCAGTGAAAATAAACTTCTTATGCACTAGAAGGGACCATTGTTTCCTGAAAGAAAAGTGACCACGACTATTGGTTGGACGTCGGCAACACATGTAGGCTGTTTCACACAAATATGGTCAAGCGTTACGAAGAACGTGAACTAGAAGTCGTTAGCCAGGCTTCATCTTTCGTTGTAGTCAAAGAAGGTAAATCAGATTCACCTCTTCCCAGTTTTAAAGTAAATGAGGGAAAAAGCATTGAGTAGGTAACCCTCGGAAGCAGTTTGGACGAAGCACAACGGGCTGGTTTAGGTAACTTGTTATACAAAGTCTGAAGACTGTTTTCCAAAGTTCATGGAAAAACGAATATTCTAGAGTGTCGACTACACCATAACAGGTCAACACCAATCAGCACGACTCATTATCCACTGCCGTTCACACTGAAGGCGATAGTTGAAAAGGAGGTCCAAGATATGTTGAAGGTGGGCGCTTTCGAACAATCGCACTCACCGTATAACTCACTATTTGTCCACGTGAAGAAACCCGACACCAACTCTCGCGCGTGCATTGACTTTCGTCGCAATATTAATATTCTGGTGTCTGATGCTGAGTTCATACCCACAACCGGCACTATGTTTGCTGAAGTCGGCACCAACTCAATGTTTTCAAAGTTGGATATTACAAAAAGTTATGGGCAAGTGCCATTAGAGGAGAGTTCCCGCCCGAAAACATCCTTTTCCACGCAATCTCAGCACAACCACTTTCTGTATATGCCTTTTGGGATGAAGGCGGGATCGGCGATATTTACACGACTATTGAAGACGCTACTGCACGGCATTCCAAACACAAAACATCACATCGATAATGTTCTAATTACCACAGCTCCGTGGGCGGAACATCTCGTGGCACTAAACCAGTTGTTTCTAAGAATTCGATATGCAGGTCTAAATAACAAGCATAAAAATGTCAGATTGGTATGCCTTCCATCATTTTTCTTGTTCATCGAAAGATCCATTCAGCAGAAATTACAATAGCGAAGATTGCACAACTTCGAGACCGGAAACAAAAAAGCAGCTTCATTCTTTCATTGGCCCAGCGGGATTATACCGAGACTTCATACAACGGTATGCAGAGAAAGCTAATCCCTTGATTAAAATGACCTGAAAGAAGGAAAAGAACAAGTTGGCGTGAGATGCCGAAAAAAAAGAGACATTCTAAGCCCTAAAGCAAGCTCTGGCTTCTGGTCTAGTAGTTAAGGCGCCTGGCATACGAAAGCACTTCGTATTACCAGAGTCCTTTGTTACCGTTCTGGTCACGAAACTTCTCTGTTACTTTGTGGGAGAGCTTGATGCGCTGCCAAGAGTGGCCGCTACGCGGTGCAAGCTGGGATAGGAATACCACCGCTCCGTTGCGCCTGGTCATTGCCCGGCGGAACGCATTGGCAGTGGCGGCAGCTCAAAGGCGTTGTGTAAAGGCAGCTCATAGTATTCCTTCGAACAAAGTTTCTGGATCAGTGCCACGAGAACTTCAAGGGTCAGTTCTCCGCGTTCAAGGTGGATGGCATGAAATATTAAAGGAGCAATGTCTAAGATGTGCTGTTTGACGGCCTAAAGCTCCGGATACAAGAGCAACAAAGAAAAGGCGGCGCTGTTTTGTTTCTCCAGTAGCGCCGAACTTCGGGAAAAATGTAGATTACATTTCTGCACACGAGAAAAAAACAAAGCCTCGCGGGTAACTGTGCGCGGTTCATTTGAGGGAAGTGAGACGCGCAAGCCACAGTGTTATGAATAATGACTGTGTATGTTCTCGGACTGCAGCGTGCGCTGCTTCGTTTTTCGTCATCCCTTGACGCCCCAGGATTCAGGTGACGTAGGACAGAAAGCAGGACGTGAGGGGACAGACAGCAAAAAGCTTGACTGGGTCCCACCCCCCTCCATTTACAAGGCACTGAGTGTGTAACATTACTGAACACAGCCATAATAGTTTGTAGTGCTTCTCTTTTCCAAGGTGTTGTTCTCTGTGTCTTTTGTGTAAATAAAACAAGTTTTCAAACTTGCTCCTCTATAAATGCACCTGGTGGGAAGCTTCCATTCATAAGTACACACCTAAATACTAAGCGGCGTAGCATTAGTACCAAATTTCAGATTCATTCCATGCTTTAAAGAGTAACCCTGCCCCCCCTCCTCCAAGCATGAAAAAGTATGCTATGGTACCTAGGTAGTGTGGCAAAGGTCGGCGAGCAGCTAGCACTGGCATCGAAAGAAACTTCCAGATTAGGCTGCCGTACTTCCCCTCTTGAAGAAATCGTGGGTTGTCGGCCGGTAATTAATGCTGCTCTCAGCAGTAAACATAAGGACACGTCAAGAGACGAGTGTCTCGACTAAATTGCGTGTAAAAGAGGGTCACTAAGATGTTTGGCACGTGAAACTCGTGCCTATTCAAGAAGCCTTCTAATACCGAAGCGAACGGTCGCAAAAGCGCTGAGCTGCTGTAACCGCGACATCGAAAGTACCCGCGTCAAGAAAGCGATCGGCGCTCACAAACGTGTGTCCAGAACAACTGGGCATTTGGGTTCAGACTCAATGGAAAGGTCTAAAATAAAACATCTAGCTCGACAATTTCCATCATTCGATTACTTGAGTAGCAGCGAGCGAGAGACGAGCCGGATACAAACCAAATCGATTGCCCCGGTCTAAACTAGTCGTGTTTCATTCCGTTCACCTTCCTCCCTATATTTGCGGCACTGCCAGAATAGAAAGCTTTACTACCGCACAAAAAGAATCACCGTTTGACCAGGTGTGAACACGTTGTCGAGCAGATCCAGCAATAGCTGCTCGCATCGGGAGCACGGAGCATGAGCATCGTTTTTAAACACCGGCGAACAACAACGTGCTGCTTCGAGGCATCGTGAGTACGCACATAATTGGGCTATGAAAAAATTCTTAACAAAATGCGTTATCGCGCGGTGTTAAAACACGATAAATGCACTGCTATTTATAAGGTTGGTCCGCACTCACAAGCAAACTAGGCGTGCGTTCTTAAGCAAACAGCTTTCATTCGTCGTCGACGCTGGATCACGTTGATACTGATCTAATGGCTATGCTGTGTTCAGCGACATTTAATAAAAGGTAACAGAAAGAACAGCACGCACATAATCACGTCAAAACGTCGGCAATAGTGCGAATATCATCCCAGCACTGGCGGCAGCTTGTGGCCCCCTTACGACTGGTGGCGCCGCTAGCGGAAGATTTTGTCTCTATATCAACCTTTGAGCCAACTTTCATGACCAGAAAGCATTGAAGAACTCTGGTATTACGCACAGATGCCTGTGATACGTGCGCAGGCACGGTGCTTATGCAGGAACATGAGGGTCTTCTTCGCCCGATATCTTATGGCTGTCACCAGCTTATGTAGCAAGAAGAGAAGTACTCTGCTAATGCAAGAAAGTGTTCAGTGGTAGTTTGGGCGATCGCGAAGTTTCACATCTTCCTGTATCAAAACTCATTTATTTACTATATCTCTCACATGTCAAGCATTTGAAAAGTAAGTTTTTCTGTTGGAGACTTGCAAATAAAGAATACACCTTTTGAGTGGAGCACATCAAAGGTTCAGAAAATGTCGGTGCAAATTATATGAGCAGGCTGCAGATGTGGGAGTTCGCGAAACAAGGCAATGTTATCAAGCATTATATGTCTACTGACTACACGGACAGACAGTTGTTTTCATCTATAAGATTTTGTGCTGGTGTTTATTGTAACTCTTCTCTCCGGCGCACTTTAAACAGTTTTTTGGGAGCTTTTGAAAAGGGGGGATTTTTGTCAAGTTGTGCGTGGTACTCTTGTGTGGTGCGGGGCGGTTGTTCATCAATGAAAACGACGGAAAGACAGGCCGGAAAACAAGAACAGTCGTGGGAAGCCAAGCCGCACAGGCAGAGAGATAAGTGAAGAAAAAAGACGCTGGTATGAGAACACCACCGGGAGGCAGTCGCAGGCCGAGGCGCTCATCGGGTTCTGGTCTTGAAGCAGAGTGCTGCCTGCAGTGCGTCGACGGGTCGTCCGCCTGGGCTGGTGTTCCGGTAGCCGTCACCGGTTCCTTGTGCTAGGAGCTGGGTGCATTCAAGACCTGGGCCTACCGTTGGCCCTGAGACGAGTTCAATTCACGACAGTGATTCTACTGCGTTCCAACCACGCCTTGAGTGTATCAGCTGTCGGCGTAAGACTTCATGCATTCATTCGTCGACCAGGCAGCCTTCACCCCCATATAGTGAAACATTTCCAGCCTTGTTTAGTGTAGTGGGGAACTGCATTAACTGACTTGAGAACAGTGCTCGTCATTGTACTCTGTTTGGATCGCTTCATTACGGCCAACTCCTACGTCATCTCTCGCGTCATAAACATCTGTTCACCCTCATGAAAATGTCTTCGTCAATGTCAGCAACAAGTATTTAAGTTGCCGAAATTAGTCGAACCTGTCTTCATAACGGCAAAAGGCATCGTGACAAAGCGTCGGCGTCTTGGTGATACCCTCCAGTCTTGTAGATGACATCAAAGTAATATGCTTGTTCTCAGAGAATCCAGCGGCTAAGGTGCCTCGACAAGTTTTTGATGGTCGACAGCGAACAAAGAGCATAGTGGTTTTTCACTACAATATAATATGAACCATGAAGAACGGACGAAATTTTTAGATGGACCAGACAACAGCCAAGTACTTTTGTTCAGTTATCAAATACCTCTTTTCTGCGGCTTGAATACACGAGAACTTTCTCGCGAAATGCATGGTCGCGGTGAAAGGGTACGGCACGAATTCCTTGTCTGCTAGCAATAGCGTGCAGTAACGCACTTGCCTTGTCATTGAAATAACGAAGCATCGGTGGGAATGTCAGTGCGTGCTCTAGTTCGTGAAATGCGGCTTTGCACGGATCATTCCAATCGAAGGAACCGGTATTAGCGAAGAGCTTGTAAAGAGAAGCGGCAATGGTGGCATAGTTGCGAATAAAGCATCGAAAGCACGATGCGAGTCCTAAAAAGCTGCGTAGTTCTTTGGGACGAAAGGGGCGCGAAAGTTAGTTGCTGCAGAAATTTTGTTCGAACCAGGCTGGATGCTATCTTTGCTAATGGAAAGTCCGAGAAATTTCATAGCTGTGTTACCGAAATCACATTTCTTCGTCTTTAGTTGAAGTCCAGCGTTGAAGAGGCATATGAGAATTTTATGTACGCGTTGCAGATGATCAAAAAAGTAAAAAAAACACGGAGATATCTTCCAGGTAGCATAGAAAAGTTTATCACTTTAGGCCACGAAGAACAGCGTCGATAATTCTTTTGAATGTGGCGGGGGCAATACAAAGGCCCAATGACATTACAATAAACTTGTAAAGGTCATCCGGCCTAGGAAAGGCAGTAATTTCTTTGTGTGCTTCGTTCAATGATAATATTCAATATCTGGACCTAAGGTCAAGAATGGAGAAGCATTTGCAGATTGCAAGGAGTCAAGTGTATCATCTATACAGGGCATCGGGTATACATCCTTTCGTGTGATTTATTTGAGCCGGCGGTAGTCAACCCAAAATTGTACCTACTTATCTTTCTTTTATACTAACGCAACGGTTCTTCACCAAGAGCAGGCAGAGGGTCATGCGGTGTTTATATCATGCATATCAGTCACGCTCTCCTCGGTTATTTCGTGCTCAGCCAAGGAGGGTCGGTAGGAATGATGGCGTACAACAGCCTGACCTTCCGTGTCGATACGATGATGCGCAACGGAGGTCTCTCGGAGTACCGAAGCTTTACGTCGAAGGAGGCCTGGTGTTTCGTTTGCAAATTTAGCAAAGCCTCACGTTGAGAAGCAAGAAGGTCAGGACGGATCCAGCGAGCAAAAGCGGAGGAAGTAATAGACTTGTTCTGTTGTGTCTGAGCCAGCAAGGCGTCAAGAGGGACCAAAGATACCGGTAAAGTATCCACATAACACACAATAAAGAAACTTTTGGCAGGAGGACAGACTCCGTGGTAGGATTGAGGCCAAAGATTATCGCAGCACTCTCTTCGAACCACACCAGGCTGGAGGGAAACACAACTTCGCGAGCTACACAGTGGCCGCAAAGAGTGATAACGACGTCACAATTGGCGTTATTTGGAAAATAGATGGCGATGAGTTGCTGCTCACCAGGGAGCTGTATGGTATTAGAAGCTGTAAAAAACTCAGTGCTTTCTCGTCGACGCGTTCGCTGCAGTTATCGGTCTCAGTTATCTGAATTGCACGTTGACGGCAATAAATTAAAGCAGATGCTGATGAGAGGAAGTCCCAACCTAAAATTGCTTCATGAGCACACGAAATAAAACAGCGAAAGTGATGTGATGACGAATACCGTGAAATCGGTATTCGTCATCACATCACTTTCGCTGTTTTATTTCGTGTGCTCAATGAAGACAAGTGCTGTACATTGGGCCGATGGTTTAAACGTTGCTCCATTAGCCGCAATCAAATGTGTTCCAAAATATGGTGTCTTCTCTTTTCGCGAACGACAATACAATTTAAACAATGGGGAATAAAGGCGTCCGTTGGTGTCGCACTGTATATTTTCAATATAAGGTTCCGTCTAGTGGACCATACTTAAGTAAGAAGAACAGTGAGTTTGGTTTTCTTTTCAACACACCTCGAAGACTGACAAAATAAAAAAGGCAGGTCTCACGTACAATAGAAATTGGTGATATGCGAAACACAATAGAGGAAGGTTGATATGCCACTTTGAAATTAGCGCAACGTTACGAAGCTTGCGTAAATTATGCCGTACATCATCATGTTTTGACCTGTCATATACCTCTTTGCGTCACGTAATACTAAATTTGGTATATGGTAAGCTAGCGAAACGGCCACGAGTGTGCTCTAAGTGAAGCATGTAGTCATGCTTACTTGATACGCATGTCATATATATCGTGTTGGCGTTTGTTAATTACCTTCGTCATCTATTCACGTCACGAGATAACAAATTTTGTTTATTTGAAGCTAGCGAAATGGCCGTCAGCGCATCATGAGCGTGGAACGGAGTCATATTGTCACATGTGCCAATATGACTCCGGAGTCATATTGTCACATGTGTTTATCATGTACTAGTCAGACACCTTCGTTATCCATTCACGCCACATAACACCGAACTTTGTATATGCGAAGCTCGCGAAGCCCATTAGGAATGTGGCATGTAGTCATGGCTCACATGACACGCATGTCATGACTTCAATGTTAGGGAGTGTCACCTGTGTTCGCTATACAGTCATGTCATTATACCAGTTTTGCAACATGCCATGCACACTAAACCACCGTAAGAGCGGCTTTTATTGATTTGTGGGGTGTAAAGTTCCAAAACCACCATATGAAGATAAGTAACGCCATAGTTGAAGGCTCCGGAAATTTTGACTACCTGGGGTTCTTTAACGTGTACCCAAATCAGAGTACACGGGCCACAACCGTAATATCAGAAAGACCTTGAAATGTAAGTCATGACATTCATGACATACATGTCATGATATTTATGTTATGACTAGTCACTTGCGCTTGACATACAGTCATAATACATCATACCAATCATTATCGAAATGGCAAGGAAGTTTAAAAGTCACAGGTGGCTAGATAGATAGATAGATAGATAGATAGATAGATAGATAGATAGATAGATAGATAGATAGATAGATAGATAGATAGATAGATAGATAGATAGATAGATAGATAGATAGATAGATACATAGATAGATAGATAGATAGATAGATAGATAGATAGATAGATAGATAGATAGATAGATAGATAGATAGATAGATAGATAGATAGATAGATAGATAGATAGATAGATATATAGATAGATAGATAGACTGCAAATCGTCGAAGTTAGCTCAGAAATCCTTCGCATATAAAGGGACAGGGTAATCCCTATACCCTCCATGTATTTTCGTTGAAGTTGGTGTACCGCTTTCTCCATAACCTTGAGAGCTACAGTATTTATTTTACCACCATCTTAGTCGTGTGTTCTTATTTACTGTTACCGATCTCAAATAATTACATTCTAACGCTAGCCTGTGGCAACGTAACTGTTAAGTTAGATAAAGCGTACATCTTACGTCTTTATAAGGAAGCCAATCTGGACGTGCGTGTTACTTTGACGAAGTAGGGTCCACGAGGCGATACTTCTGTGAAAATATGCAGTGCCAAACTTATGAAAGTCGTTACTCCAAGTTCTTTATTTTATCAGGGCCAGCGTAATTTTTACACACACACAAACACACACACAAATATATATATATATATATATATATATATATATATATATATATATATATATATATATATATATATATATATATATATATATATATACATATATATATATATATATATTGTGCCAGAACATAGTGGCGCCAGCTCTGTGCCATCGTGAAATAGGACGTTGACGTACGTGTGTGGCTCGTGCTTGCCGAGTTCCCGCCTGTACCAGCTTGTTGCGGCCAACGCTTCTCGAATAAACCTGTGTTTTTACGTAACCTCGCTCGTTGCATTCGGTGAAAACGCGCTTTGTACCGTCCTGGAGCTTCGCAGCCGTTAGCTATCATCTGAGTCCGCGATGACCGAGCGCGTCTATCCCCTATGCACTGGTGTACTTCGTGTGCGTGACCCACCAGTATACAACGGCGCTGAAGATGATGATGTCGAGGATTGGCTGGCAGAGTACGAGCGTGCCAGCGCGATTAACAGGTGGGATGACCCTGCGAAGCTGACTCACGTCAACTTCTACCTGACGGATTTGGCCAACCCATAGTTCACCAACCACCAAGCCGACAACCCCACCTGGTCGGTTTTCAAAGAAGCCGTGACATCGTTTTTGGTCGTCCACCCATGCGCAAGCCTCGCGCTGAACTGGGCCTGCGGGAACGATTTCAGCGAAATGGTGAGAGTTTCATGAGCTACATTCAGGATGTGATCAGCTTCTGTAGGCGAGTTGATGCGAGGATGACGTAAGCTGACAGTATAATGAATATATTGAAAAGCATTGATGACGATGTTTTCATATGCTTGTGGCAAAAGACCCACAGACAGTCACGGCCGTGATTCAGCTATGTGAAAGTTTTGATGAGCTGCGCAAGCAGCAAATTTTTCACGTCGCGCTAATACGAAAACAGGGGATATTTTGCATTTGGAGTGGAAAAGCAGTGGCCCTGACTTCAGGGTGTTAATGCCTCAAATTCAACTGTACATGCGGGAGGAAGTTCCTCGACAGCTGTCTCTTGTCGTCACCATCAACGAGACCCCCACAGCACTGAACCACTCACTTCGCCGTGCTATTCAGACGCAAGTTGCCAAGGCTCTCCCTTCGCCTACGTCCCCAATATCAGTTGCTGTACCGCTGACTTATGCAGAAGCCGTCCGCCGACGTCCTGCCCAACCGCTGCTTCATTCATACAGTCCAGCCACCAACTACTATAGGTCGCCAGTTACGGTTTATCCAATAAATCGGCCCTTTCCACCACCTCGAGCACCTGTAAACTCTTGGCGTACTCCGGATAACCGTCCGTCTGCTTCAGCTGCGGTATTCCAGGACACGTCGCTCGCTACTGTCGTCGCCATGGATTCTATTTTAATGATGCTCAGCATTCCTGCACCATACTTCGGCAATCAAAATCGCATGCGAAACCTGATGCACATGACCCCCGCTCACATCGACCAGACTTCAGCCGACGTCGATCTCCTTCACCCCGTCTTCGGTCTCCTTCCCTCCACCTTCGCCGTTCCAACCACGCCCAGGAGGAAAACTAAGAGTCGCAGTTCCTGAACCAAGAGCTGTGCCACCGACGAAATTTCCAAAGCCTCATCATTCTCCCCCTATCGCGATGGCCGTGTTTGTGGGCACTTTCACCACAACTGCCCTTGTCGACACAGGTTCCGCTATTTGTGTAATAAGTGAAGTGATATTCCGCAAACTGACAAAGCGACGACTCCACTGGTTGAAATTTCTTTACGCACAGCGAGTTCGCAACACGTCCAACCTTCTGCCACATGCACTGCTCTTGTTGTGATTCAAGGAGTGCTTTACATCATTGAATTTGTCGTCCTTTCGCATGCGTCTCATGAAATCATTCTGAGATGGAACTTTTTTTCCGCAAACAAGCGGTTGTCGACTGCGCTCGTGTTCAACTCGTTTTGTTTCCATTGAACACGACGTTCATAGATCTCCCTCGCTCAGCCAAAAAGATGATCGTCGCCGCTGTCGTTGTCATCTCTGCTTTTTCGGTCACCGCGGTATCTCTTTTGTGCAACTCCGTTCCCGATTCAACTGCCCTCTTTATGCCGTCACAAGAATCCGCTCGTCACCGGAACCTTGTCGTCCTGTTTGCTGTCATAACACTTGCCAATGGCTCCAGTGCCGTGTACGCGTGCAATCTGTTCCCTTGTCCCGCTATCTTGATGCATGGCGAATGTATTGGGATTCTTGACAATTATGATGAGATCTTTCCTTTCGATGCCCCTTACGATACGACGCCGATGTCCGTGGATGCTGTCACAGCTGCCCCTGCGCCCTCACTGCCTGACGAAGACGTTCTGTTGCGCAGCGTAGACATCGGCCTTACGCAGGACCAGCGCAATCAGCTCATTCAACTACTTGACCGTTTTTGCGCCTCCTTCGACCACGGACAACCTTCCTTGGGCTGCACGTCAGTTTTCGTTCCCCGTATCGACACCGGTCATCATAATCCACTTCGTCAGCGCCCCTACCGCGTCTCGCAGGCTGAGCGCGACGTCATTACTCAACACGTCGACAAGATGCTGCAACGTGGTATTATTCAATACTCACACAGTCCTAGGGCTTCGCCAGTGGTCCTCGTACGAAAAAAAGATGGCTCCATCAGGTTTTGCGTGGATTAACGTCGACTAAACAAGATCACACGCAAGGATGTTTATCCCCTGCCACACATTGATGACGCCTTGGATTGGCTTCAAGGTGCGAAGCTTTTCTTTTCACTGGATCTGTGCTCTGGATATTGGCAAGTGCCAGTGGCCGAACCAGACCGTCCAAAAACGGCGTTTGTGACCCCTGACAGCTCATATGAATTGAATGTAATGCCCTTCAGTCTTTGCAGTGCGCTTGCGACTTTTGAACGGATGCTGAACACTGTCCTCAGGGGACTTAAATGGCAAATCTGTCTTTGCTATTTAGATGACGTAGTCGTATTCTCGGCGAATTTCAAAACTCATCATTTCCGTCTTGAACAAGTTCTCTAGTGCCTTACGGCAGCCGGGTTGCAACTAAACTTCACGAAATGTCGTTTTGGTGCCCGCAAACTCGCAATTCTCGGCCACGTCGTGTCAAAAGAAGGAACATCGTCAGACGCTGCCAACCGGCGTGCTGTTCCCGAGTACTCCAAGCCTACTACCCTAAAGGAGCTCCGTAGTTTCGTAGGCTTATGTTCCTATTTTCAGCGTTTCATTCGCAATTTTGCTTATATAATTGCGGCCCTGACTCAGCTTCTCTCCCGTTGCGCGGACCTCTCTGGCTGGAATTTCTACTGCGATGACGCATTAACGGCGCTGTGCCGGCTACTCACGTCTTCACCAATTCTCCGCCACTTCGATCCTTATGAACCCACTGAGATTCACACGGATGCAAGCGGTGTCAGCCTCGGTGCCATTCTCGCTCAACGCAAGGATGGCTGCGACGAGTACGTTGTTCGCTATGCCAGCCGTACCCTAAGGAAGGCAGAGTCGAACTATTCCGTCACGGAAAAGAAGTGATTGGCTATCATTTAGGCTATAGGAAAATTTTGCACTTACCTTTACGGACGCCAGTTTGATGTTGTCACAGATCACCATACCTTATGCTGGCTAGCGTTCATGAAAGATCCTACTGGCCGCCTCGCCCGTTGGGCTTTACGCTTTCATGGATACGACATCCGTGTTATTTATCGCTTAAGACGCAGACATTCAGACGCCGATGCACTATCCCGTTTTCCACTACCTCCTGACCTTGCCTGCTTACCAAGTGCCATCTGCGATTTGTCATCGTTGAGCATCATCAACTTGCCATTCGAGCAGCTCAAGAATCCCTGGATCAATTCTTTGTCCGACGTCCTCTATCACAGTTCGTCAGAAACGACTTCACGCGTTCCTCTCGCGTCAAGCAAGACATTTTGCTGTCCGTGAAGGCTTGTTGTATCGCCGCAACTACGGGACGGACGGCCGTAGGTGGCTCCTTGTCATCCCTCGTCATTTGCGCTCAGACATCAGCGCTGCCTTTTACGATGACCCTCAGTGTGGCCCCGCTGGAGTATTCAAGACTTACTCTCGACTTCGTGTAAGATTCTACTGGCGCGGCATGTATCGGCACGTTTGCCAGTACGTTCGGTCAAGCACCACGTGTCAACGGCGCAAGACGCCTTTTCACAGCACTGCTGGACGTTTGCAACCCTTCACCTGCCCAGCGAGACTATTCGGCCGCGTCGGAATCGACATTCATGGTCCTCCAGCCAACACTCTTCGAGGCAACCAGTGGATTATCGTCGCCGGCGATCATTTTACACGCTCTGCTGAAAAATCTGCGCTGCCTGCTACCACTGCGAAATACGTTTCGTTCTTTCTTCTTCACCATCTCATTCTGCGACACGGTGCACCTCGTGAATTACTAAGTGACCGTGGACGCGTAATTCTCTCGAACGCCGTCGACGAGCTGCTCAAGGCATGTCGCACTGTTCATCGCAAAACCTCGGCATACCATTGTCAAACCATTGGCATGACAGAACGCTTTAATTGCACCCTTGGAGATATGCTTGCCATGTACGCCTCTGAAGACCACACTAATTGGGACCAAGTGTTCCCTTTTTTCCCGTACGCGTACAACTATGCCCCACAAACAACCACAGGTTTTTCTCCTTTCTTCCTCCTGTACGGACGTGAGCCATCATGCCCCATGGACACCATTCTCCCTTACAGGCCTGATGTTTCCGAAGCGACGCCTGTTTCTGAAGCAGTCGCTTACGCCTAAGAGTGTCGTCATTTCTCTCGCTCATTTACCACACAAGACCAATGATGCCAGAAAGCTGACCACGATGCCTCTGCGTCTATTGTCCACTATAAGTCAGAAATGCTGGTTTGGTTCTGGGTCCCGTCTACCCCTCCCGGTCTTTCCCCAAAGCTTCCGTCGAAATACCTTGGCTCCTACCATGTGGTGCGACAAACATCTCCTGTCAACTATGAAGTTGAGCTCATTGATCCACCTTCGGACCAACGCTGCCATGGGCGTGAAACAATACACGTATCACGCCTCAAACCGTGTTATTACCTCCTGGTCGTGTCATGTCCCTAGGTGGCCAGGTTGGCTCCTTTCTGCGCGGGGAGTAAATGTACCGGAGCATAGTGGCGCCAGCTCTGTGCCAGCGTGAAAGAAAACGTTGGCGTCCGCGTGTGGCTCGTGCTTGCCGGGTTCCTGCCTGTACCAGCTGGTTGCGGCTAACGCTTCTCGAATAATAACCTGTGTTTTTACGTAACCTCGCTCGTTGCAATATATATATATATATATATATATATATATATATATATATATATATATATATATATATATATATATATATATATATATTTATATATATATATATATATATATATATGAGATCTAACAGACAGGAATGCCAAGGAATGTACAGGGGAAGTTATTAGAACCAATGTAATGTAAATAGGAACAAAGAAAAGTGGATGAAAAATAACCAGCCGTGAGCACGGCTGCTCACGTCGTCAGACGCCCATGTGATCACTTGACCAACACCTCTAAATGAGATTCCAATATCATTCGCCAGCAGTGGACCCGGCGGCACTGCCGAGACTGTCTCCTCAAGTTCCGCTTCTTGTGCAGGCTTTGTACGGGTTCATCTGCCTCGGATTATACACGGATGTTTCCTTTTCGTTAAATATACTACGTGGCTTCCGACACAGCGCTTCACTGCGACTGCGCATGAACCTCAGGATCAACGCGTCTTCGGGAGCCGACGTACTGGTTGATCTACGCGTGTATAAAACGGGTGACGCCTATTGTACTCACGGGAAGGCGTCACCAGACGTCCATGTGATCACTCAAACAACGCATTTAGGAGTTGACGGCATCATTCGCCAGCAGTGGACACGGCGACAGCACCTTGTCTTACGTCTCCTGTAGTTCCGTTTTTTCTGCATGTTTTTACGGGCTTAACTGCCTTGAATCCATCGTTGATGTTTACTTTCCGTTCGATGTACCACGTAGCTGCGGACACAGCGCTTAACGGCGACTGCGCAGCGATGTCAGGATCAACGCATCTACGTCAGCCGACGTAATGGCTGATCTACGCGTGGATGATACGGTTGACGCCTACCGTGCCTACGGGATGACTCCCCCAGACGCCTATGTGATCACTCAACAATGCCTTTAAAATCGATACTGGCATCTTTTGCCCACCATTGACACGGCGGCACCAGTGTGACTATGTCTCCTGAAGTTCCGCTTCTTGCGCAGAATGGTAAAAACAGATATGGTTTCCACATTGATTGCACTTGCTTAGTAGTGCTGCCATTTCCACGCGCCTTTTGTCATTGTGTCACTGAGTGCTTGTGTGTATTAGGCCTGCTTCACAAACTTTCTGGGGATATCGAAGAAAACCCAGGACCTAAAAACACAACCTTGAACAGTGAACAGTGAACAGTGAACTTTATTGACATCATGTACATAGTACACAATGCCGGAAGCCGGCAGAAAAAGCCATCGCAAGGATAGCTTGACGAAGCTACGGGCCCCCGTTTTGGCACCAGCGTACAACGGTGTTCTCAGTACATAAACAGACAACAACAATAACAACAACAAGACTTGCGTGATGAACTCTTACAGTCGCAAAAAAAACTATTGTTTATGGTGACGTATATCACAGATAAGCAGGCATCTTCAGAGTTTTTTTCTCTGAGGTTGACAGTGAACGTAAGTCAAACAGGGGACGCACAGCCCACGCCCTAAGGAGCTTCGCCCCTAAAAAAAAGCTTGAGTCCTTAAATGATGTTGCCAATCACCTTTCATTACTAGATGATGCAGTGGGTAAATTTGATAATGAGCTATCTCTTATGCCTAAAATACTTGATAACATCAAAAATCACTTTTGGTGCAATGAACTTTTAGTTAGAGGAACAACTCAAGAAGATACCTTTTCTCGTTATACCCCTTACAAGCCTATGGCTATGTGTCTAATCAGTGTTGTGCGTTTGATGAAATGTAATGAAAACAACCTCTATCAATTTTAAGATAAAGAACAGATAGTGGTCTTATGCGCAAGGTAAACTATGACGTTTCTCATAAAATACTGAAAGCTTCTTTGAAATCTATACAAAATAACCACAAAATTGGTTACGTCTGGTAACCACAGAATTGGTAAAAAAATAAATGGCAAAACAGAATGGTTATACTGCCAATGACTGATTTCGCGATGAAGTGAAAGTAAAAAATAATTGCCCGAAGCTTAAAGAAACACACTTCAGCGTACAAGAAATGTTCTCTGAGAGAGATAATCAGCAGAAAGAAAAAACCTGTGGAATTCAGCTACAGATAATAAAAAGAAAGATGCTAGCGTCAAGTCTATTTTTGACAAAATATAAATCAACATCTTCAACGCTTGGGATGACGTCAATAATATGTGGTACGTGTAGTCGGGTCTTGCAGACGAGGGTGCGTGACACCAAATACATCCGCATGTTTGTTTAAAGATCATAAACAATATTGCTCGCAGTATACTGAACAACTTGTAAATGTTAGAAAGTATTATTGTCCTCGATCATGAACCAGATATCGTTGGCATCGAGGAAACTAGGGTCCACTAGAAAACACCCGACGCTGACTTTAAATTCTGTGGCTATACTCTTTAGGGAAAGGATCGATGCAGTAGAGGAGAGGGTGTGGCTTTTCTTCTAAGACTCAATATTCCATTTGCCATTATCGCTTACTCAAGTGAAATCGAAGCTTTCTGAAATAAACTCAAATTTGCGAACCACGCTATTTCCACCGGTGTACCTGATAGGCCTCCTAGCTCTACCTACATCCTTATGAAAAGCTTCGAACTTTTATAGAAGGAATTTTCTCCTACAAAAATGATGTATTCCTGACTGGTGACTTCGATTTACCTGGAATCAATTGGGCAACGTTAAAACCGGGTTTATCTAACATCGCTCCTGTGATCCACAACCTAGTTTAACCTTTTCCTTTAATTTATCTCAGATTGTTTCAGAACTTGCTAGAGTACGTGAAGCTACTTCATCAATTTAGGATCTATTACTTATCTATGATAAAATGAGTTACTATCATTATATTGCTTGGTTGAGAGTGGAATATCTGGTCACAATGGGGTTATCACATGCTTTGAGCTTGTTACAAAGATCTCTGAGAAATACTCGATGAAAAAGATCCCAAACTTTAAAGCTGCCTAATGTAAGCATACTGGATCATCTTTCGCCGTTGTTTCATAATTTCAATAAAATTTATCGTTCTGTTGGGAGCGTAAAAAAACTCTGGGGTGAATTTTCTAACGTGGTTCAACATTGGATAAATAATTGCGTTCTACATAGCCTTGAGAACACTAAGAAAACCAACACATGGTTCACTATATAGATATCATACATTTAAAAAGAAGGCTAAAGCCTAAGCATCAGGCCTGTTCAAACTTTCGTAGCCTTCATACCAGTAGTATTATCAAAGATAGGAGCCTTGAGCTGGAGCAACTGATAAAAGACACAAAAAATAGGTTCTACAGCTCTACCTTGGTGTCATTTCTCAAAAGTTCTCTCAGTAAGTTCTCGAAATATCTCAACCCCTCTCCTGCTGTCGGAAGGGACAATAATCAAGTTAGAGCTCAGGCTCTTAACACATTTTTCACTACATTTTCTTACAAATGATGATGGTACCGAACCCAATTTTGAAGCATTTTTTGATCAGCCGCGTATGAATGACATCAAAATAAATCAACAGAGGGTACTAAGTCTCTTATCGATCATATGTATAAAAAGTATCCAAATGGTCATAACATTTTTGTATGGATATGCCGAGTGGTCCGCCAAATACCTCACCATTATCTACAGTATTAATTTGCTACATGCTGCTTCTCATTTGCCTAGAAATCTGCAAAAATTGTGCCTATAATAAAAGCGGTAATAAGTTGGACGTTACTAAATATAGACATATTTTCTTAATAAGTGCGTTTTTGAAATTGCTTAAACATATTGTCTTCACACAGTTATCTCTGTATCCGGATAATTTCTATATCCTAGATTGTTGTCAACACGGTTTTCGTGAACAGCGCTTGATGGTAACTTAGGTGGTTAACTTATGATCTTGCTAGTGCATTGAACGATCGCAAACAAGTAGAGATAATATTCCTTGACTTCGCTAAAGCTTTCAATAAAGATTTTTGCACTAAATTACCTTTAAAGATTAATAAAGTTTTGAAATCCACTCATTATTAAATGATTTTCATCATATCTCTCTCATCAAGAACAGTTTGTGGTGCTTGAAAACAATCGCCCTGATCCTTCTATTGTTTATTCTGCAGTACCCAAGGCAGTGTTTCGGGCCCACTGCTATTTTTAGTTGTTATAGTGATATGTCCATGATATCACAATACCCGTTCCGCTCTTTGCAGACGATTGTGTCCTCTACAATAAAGTAGATGATTTCTATGATTGGACTTTCCTTGAATCAAACTTGCAAAAGATTAGAACTTGGTGTGGCACTTGGCATATAGTATTAAACAAGAATAAAACTGTCGTCATGTTGCTTACCAGAAAAAAGAAAACCATGCTTCATACATATTTCATCGACGGCTCCCTCCTAACAAAGGCGTCCGGTTATAAATACCTTGGTGTCACCATGTCACAAACGAGTGCTTCAAAACAGCGCGCTGTCAAATTCTAGCGACAGTAACGATACCAAGCGCAGAGAGGCGCCTCAAGGTAAACGATAAAGAAGGGAACAAACATCCAAACACTCCCTGGGCGCGGTTTCTCTCACCTCGGAAGTGTAGTTAGCCGACTAACATCCTCACATCGGCGGCCGAGCAAGCCCTGGAAGGTTCTCGAGGGAAAGGGGCATGGTGATGCAGAGTTGCGTCATCTGTCGCGGACAGCCTTCGAACCGTCTCGAACTTTTCCCAGCCTTCGCGGCGTATCGCGCCAACAAAACGATGAGAATTTTCTGGAATCTAGCGTGGAAGGTATTTAACCGAGCAGCAGAGAATGGAGAGCAGGAGAAGAAGGAATTTCGCGCCACAGTGCGTAGGGTGTTCCGCCATGTCTGTCGGTGAAGGTTTTGTCCTTAGTGACAAAGCAGGAGAGATGAAAGTTTTGCGCAAGTGTGCCTAGGGTCATTCCGCCGTGTGGGCGAAGCCTTTTGTCCTCAGTGACAAAGGAGAAGAAGAGGATTTTGACCTGAGAGGCGAAGACTCGTGCTATAGGCAGGAGTGTGTGTCTACCGCCAGCGAGCGACGACGCGTGGCAACAGCTGTGCGTGGGAAGCCGACGTATTAGCGGCGAAGATGTTTGGTGCTTGGAGAGCGGCCAATTGAAGACGCGAGGTTTCCTGGAAGAGAAATTCGGGGGCAGCGGAACTACAACAGCGCTGAGCTTTGAGTGAGTTATTTTCGGAAGAGTATCATCCATACTTTAGTTCCAAGGACTTTGGACTGAATAAGTTTTTGAACTCTTTAGTCTTCAAGTGTTTTGGTTGTTCGACGCATGCGACTTCATTGTAGTGCGTATTGCTTTTGTGTCCGTTGTTTCGAGTGTGGCTGATTGTACTGTGTAATACGTTGTTTGATTGGTTGACATATTGTATTCAACTATTGTCGAGTGTGCATATTTTTGTATCGATTTGATCTGCCAGAATTAAGAATACATAATTTTGTTTTGTTTATCAACTCTCGGCTCTCACTTGTTCTTTGGGCCACTGCCGGCGTACGCTGGCGCACCAAATAGGACCACTTCTAAATTGTCCACGCTTTCGTGGTGCAGTTCGGGGGGCTGACATTTCAATCCTTGGAACTAGCCCTGCGATCGCCTCCCTAATTACGAGACCTGTGACGCACCATAACGTCTGATTTTAAATGGATTACTCATATTGATGCCGTGTGTGCTAGAACAAAGAATGTACTTTGGCCCTTAAGAAGAGGCATTTACAGTGCTCCTCCTGAAGTTAAAATTCTGGCACACGAAACTTTAGTCAGCGCTATTTTGGAGTAAGCTAATTTATTGTGGTACCCTTATGCTGAAATAAAAAATCTGAACTTGATGAAAGTCAACGCCTCGCGCTAAGGTTTTTTTATAGTGTGTATCGGGGACATGACTCCCCTTCAGAACATAACAAAATTGGCAACTTGCAATTCTTAGAATCTAGGATAGCTCTTGAAAGACCAAAGTTTCTTTTCTTTGTCACTCACAATCTCGACGCCATAAACAAGAGTAACTACTATGTCATCCAAACTGACACTTAGCTTAGGCACATATACACTATGTAAATCTCTCCACTTTTGCCTCTATCTATTGTTTTAGCTTTAGCTTGTTTCCTAGGCCTATCCAAGAACGGTACGAGCCATCCAATGTGCACGCGTTATCATTCGGTGAATATATAGAACTTAAGCTTATATATTCTTTTTATATGTTTCATACCATATCTGTATTGTATTGAAGCGATTGTTCCATTTCGTGCTCACTTGGCTGCCGCTTACTTTGTATTCCTGACAGAAAACTCATCACATTATCATCGTATGAAATGCTGTATATTTCTCGGGAAAGGTGCTGTTTTAATATGTGCACTGGTGTTGGTACAGTTTATCTGCTTTATCCTGTTTGTATGTAACATAAACGCTCGCACCTCCTATTACTTTTCATATGTAAAGCATGCTGTTTTCATTTTATGGGACGTACCACTCTTGCACCTTCCTTTTTTGTTCTCCACTTCTGTCATGACACAGTGTGGGTTGATGATATCATTAAGCAAATAAATAAATGAATAAAAATGGTGCTATATAACTGGGAGACGTGGCCTGGTTCACACACCATGTTTATACCATCGTCATTTCTTTCTTCTCTGCTTCTCCTACCATTGGTTCATACGCCACATGCTTCTAACCCTCTTCCAGTTACGTCCGGCGTTCCCCAAGGTTTGGTGTTAGGTCCTCTACTGTTCCTAATATACATTAACGACTTAACATTGCACGTTTCATGTCACATTCGCATGTTAGCCGATGATTGCGTCAACATGATCTTAACTCTATTCAAGCAAGGTGTGACCATTGGCTCATGACACTTAACCCAACTAAATGCAAATCATTATCTTTCTCACGTCGTCAAAACTTTTTAACTTTTCCTTACACACTCGGTAATGTTGACTTGGACAGAGTCGAAACTTATAAGTATCTTGGTGTAACATTGTCATATGATCTAACGTGGGGTGCGCATGTCACTAACATAATAGCGGGTGCTAACAAATCACTTGGATTTCTGAAACGTCATTCACGCCACGCTCCCAAACACCTGAAACTTCTAGCCTACAAAACTATTATCAGGCCAAAGTTTGATTATGCGGCTGCCATTTGAAGCCCGCCTCAGGCTTACTTAACGAATTCACTTGAGGCACTGCAGAACCGCGCGGTACGATTTATTCATTCATCATGTTCATATCATGTCAGTGTGTCATCATTGAAAGTGGAATCATCTCTATTAGCTCTTGCACTTTGTCGTCGCATTCCCACCCTAGCTCTGTTCCATAAATTCTATTACTGCTCACGTGACCGACCAGACTTTATCACCACTCCAGCCCGCATATCTCATCGCACCGGTCATGCCCTACAAGTCCCCCGTCCACGCAGACACACCAAGACATTTTCTGCCTCCTTCTTTCCACGGGCATCATCTGAATGGAACGACCTTTCCCACAGCACTGCTTCCATTACCTGTCCGAGTTTATTTTTACAAAGTGTAACACATTGTCTGTCTCGCAATTAACATACATGGTTAGCATTTTCTTTTTTTGTATAATTTCTCTACATCCACCCCTTATGTAACACCCCATAGTAGGGTCTTTAAGGTAATAAAATGAAATGAAATGAAATTTACCCTCCTCCCTTCCTCCGAAGGAATGCGCGTGTTACAAGTAAGAAACTCTGAAGAAGCGGAGTCTTATGGGTGGCAAATGTTAAAAAAAAACGCGGTACTTCCATGGGAGAAGGCAGTTTTGTGAACTGGCGCACATACCAAAAAAACTTCACCGGAGAGGGTAGCAGTCCGGTGATATTGCCACGTTCCTTTCCTCATGTTTTGTTATCATCTCGTTACACTACGTTCAGTGCGAACCGCGCCTGCGATGTTCGACAAGCTTTGAGGCTGTAGTAGACCGTTTTGTTGAGAAAACGCCCACCGCGTAAACATTACGGATTATTCTGGAACCTACGTCGCCGATAGCGATAACTGCAGAAAATTTGATGGCAAGTGTATAGGCCTCCCAAACTCGGCCAGGGGGTGTTGCAAAGCACGCGTTTTGCCGCATTTCTAGCAAAAATTGGTTGCTCAGTACCCCACTTCAGTTTTCTACCCGCGCTGTCTCAGCACAATCATGCGCTCGGCACGCGCTGTTGTTTGGTCTCTCTGCACGTGCAGCGTCACTTGCTACTTGCTCCGAAGATTCGAAGAGATTGTAAAAACGTTTTCATGGCGTGATTGTTATCAGAAGCGACAGCGATTTCTTGACAACCTTTGCGGGGCCAAGCAAGGCAAACGCGATGTTATTGAGTGAAAGCTGTGTTCATGTCTATGGTGAATAGCCGCCATTCTGCGACTATAAAAGTGAGATAACGGCGCGAATTCTATGCGCATGTTACTTGTAAAACGCGCATTTGCTGTGGTGTTTATGTTTTCTCTCAGCTTTCAGCAAACCACCACCACGCTTTCACGTGCGTTTCTATAAAGCGTTTGCGTTTCGATTGTTTGAATGCCAGGTTTGTCACAAGGCTTTATATTTATAAAGAAGTCAGTGTCAAGAGACTAAACTTGCGACTGCCCTGTTGAGTTCCTAGCGCTATTTCAATGCGGAGTACTCTGTTTCTTAAGAGTTTCACTTTTGCCGAAGTTCTCATTGGATGTTAACATGGTCGTATCGTAAGTTCAAAGCCACCTTGGATTTTTTATAGCACCCTTAGGAAGTGAAAGAATGCGCACAAATAAAAACTTAAAAAAGTATTTTATTTCCAATTCAGCCAGGCATGTTTTCTGCAGTGCATGTTTTATTTCGGATAGTCATCCACGCTTAATAACGCGACGTGTTTTTTATTTGATCGTCGCTCTTGTTGATTTCATAGGTCGTTTGGACTTCATCATGTTTTCCAATATCCATGAGGATCAATCTTGCTTAAGGTTACTTTGAGATTGCCTCCTGAAACCGCTTACGATTTCAAAAAACGAGTGAAAATTCTAATGCCGGCTTGGTTCTTTCTGTAACACTGCGGCTGTAACATTGTGGCTCATGCGCATGCTATGTTGCATCATTTTACAAGCCATAACTATGAAATTATTAGGAGGGACACCATGGTGTTAGCCTCCAGAAAAAATATGACCCTCTTGGTTTTTTAACGTGCTTCTAAATCTATTTGAAATGTAAGATGGACGATGTGGGCGGACAGAGAGTGTGCACACGCTGAGTGCCACTTATGCTTACATTGCGCGTCATTCCACCGTACGCTTGAAATATGTGAAATGCAGCACGCCCTCACTGCATCTCAATCTTATCATCTCATCTTATCTCAATCTTACATCTCAATCTTATTAGTGTTACTACATTTTTTCTGTCATGTAAATGCGGCTGGCGTACGCAGGAACTTAACTCACGACTTCGATTCGAGCATCGCTACACATTTACCATATAGGTGGGAGTTGCTTGCAAGATTTATATGTATAAACGCTCAGCGCGGAATACTCAGATGCAATCTGTTTACATTGAGCGGGGACGAAAGGTCTAGTGCCCTCAGCTGAATAAAGCAGCTGCAGGGCTTTTGGTATGGTATTTTAACTCTTATGTAATAAGCTAGCAAGCTACGCCGTTGTCGAATAACAAATGGTTGTATCGAAAGTAGGTGCCCCATCTCAATATTTACAGCGGCTGTCTATTCGCTGTAGCTTCAGTAAAACCCGAGGCATTAGGTGGTGATACTGTGAAGACGAAAATTCTTCAAAGTGACAAGGCCGGGAAAATATGAGCGAACATTTATAATCCACACTTCACGCCTCTGCTTTTTGCACTGCTTGCAATGGAAACGGTAGATGTTGACGGGCAGTTTTCAGCTGTTCATCATTTTTAAACTTCTGTAGGAGCTCACAATGCAGCATTAGTGCATGTCTGCTTTCTATGATGACGAAGGAGCGGCGCTCATAGCGTGCAAAATGCGAAATAAGAGCCCCACAAAACATGTTTTCCGTGCGCCCATTGGGCAAATCAAGCAAGCAAAGACCGTCTGAGCGACCGAAGTTTTGGCCTCTCTCCGCTCGGGTGGCAAATTGCACTACGCAAACTTGAGCCTGTCTTCTCTAAAAATGCCGACGCGCTTCGCCGCTTGTCAGTTGATCGACGGCCCACGCTCTGCTCACCGCTATTAGTGCCAGCGTCTTCTTTAATCTGACTTTTCTTTTACTTGGCCACAAATTAGGCCAGAATAAACAGTTTATTATGCGACCTGCAGTCTACTACCTTCGTCCACGTCACGACCCCGTGACAATATCAACAAGCACTCTGGTGGGTGAGGCTGGCTGGTGCGTTCAGAACAGCATGTCGTGAGCGTAGAAATCACTGATGAAACAGCTTGCATGCTTGTAGGAAATGGATGATGTTGGAAGGCGTTGCAGGTTTGGTACCTTGGTCTTCGTAGGCGTCGTTATTTTTCGTGAGTGCGTTCTGATTTTTGTAGGCTGACAGGTTGGTGCCTTAATTTTTGTGGGGAGGAAGTGGTTACTTCTTGTCTTTTTCGGTGTTTGCTGAGCTGTTGGTGGAGTAACTGTTAGCGCAGTTTTGATCTCTTGCGCAGAATGTGTTTCTGGAGATTATCATTTATGGAAAGTGTCCCGGATTTGATGTTTTTCTTGTCGCGAACAAGACATCTTGAATAGGTCGTCACTTTGCGTGACCCTCTTGCAAATGGTTTTCTTCAGCTGCGAATGGTCTTTCGATGACTATGATTGTCCTTGTCTGATAACATGTTACTGAAACTGGTGATTTGCTTGTATAAGCTTTACTAGTGTTGAGAAAAATACCGAAGTGTCAGCCCTTCTGGAAGAAGACAATGTTTTTCTTGGCAGGTTGATGTGGCTGTTGCGATGTTTTTTGGGTAGTGAAGATAGCAGAACAGATTTGACGGGAGAAATACTAGTACCACCGGCGTCACCGTTCATTCTGGAGGCTTCTCGCACCAAGCACCCTGTGAGAGTAGGTGCTTCTGAGCCTCGTGTCTGGATTTTGAGGTGGCTGCGCACTGAACGGTGAGACACTGCAACAGGCATAGTTTGGTCAGATTTCAGTTGGGAATGGCCGTCTCTCTAACTAACGATGCGAGCTGTTTTAGCGCATGAATCTTGACGAAAGACTAAGGGCTTGGTTTAGTGTCTTACGAGTTCAGCCCCTCTATTACGACCTTAACGAGAGTGTCAGACCTGAGGTTGGGGTTGTTTGCGGCGAAAGAGCCAACCGATAAAATATCAGTAGGTGGGCCAAGTATGCGGGACATGGAATAAGCTGTTTCAATGCGTTCCCATTTCAAGGAAAGATCGTGAACTGTATTCGCTAAATGGAATTGTCTCCTGATAATTGTATTAGGGAAGACCTTGCCGTAGCTGTTAAAACGGGCGATGATCTTTTTTTTATCTTTTGTCACAATTCGACGTTCTCGGGAATGCGGATGAGGTAAAATTTAGATGCCTCACCAGTAACATTTTCACTCAAGTAAGTGACCATCACCCGTTCCGACCAGCAGACAGTGGTGGAGGGGAGCTCGAACAAGCTGATTCAGTCCTGTATGCAAAGGTATGGGTGTTAACTAGTCTAGGAGGCCTGCAAAGGTAGGTAGGGATGTAACCAGTCTAGGATTATGATATTCGTCAAGTGGGGAGCAGTGTCACAAACGAGCGTTTACGAAAGCGCACGTCTCGGATTTCGGACTGCCGCTACCATGCCAGGAACCGTTCAGAGGTGACAAAAACCGGCAAAACAAAGAAAGAAGCATCATAAGAAGCTGAACGCGTGCCTTTTTTTCCCTTCGAACGCGCCGCCGCCATGCCGACGAGCCTCCTCGGATGTAACATCAGGCAACTCTAGGAACGTTTAGAAGACGAAGGCGTGGTTCGGCAGCGTTGGGTCACGTTACTTTAAAGGTCGCGCCCCTTCCACAACCTCGGCTGTGCGGTGCGCCGACAAAACTTCGAAAACCCCGGGCGGTCGTACGTAGGCAATCATCGGAGGGTGGCGATCAGGAGATGAAGGTAGTTTTCTACCAGAGGATGAAGGCTTGTCACACAGTGACAAAGAAGGCGATGCAGTGAGTGAGTGGTTTCCGCCAGTGGCCGAAGACGTGATTTGGAGTAGCAGCGTGTGAGTGGCTGATGTGCCCGGCAAAAAAAGTTTTGTTATTGAAGTGCGGGCGTTTGACTACGCGACAGTTTCCTGGAAGAGAAACCTCGGACGCAGTGGAATGACAACCAGTGCTGTACTTTTAATCAGTGTTCTCCTGAAGAGAAACTTCTTGCTTTGTTCCAAGAACTTTGGACTGAATACGTTTGACAAACATTTTTAGATGTTGATGTGGTATTTTTATGACTCATGGACCAATTCATGGCCTGGTAGCACCACTTTAGTCGACAATACATGTGAACAGTGAAAGTGGTACGTATTTTCATGCGGGCCTCAACTTTCTCACCATAAATGTGGCTAAAACAAGTGTGTAAATTTATAAGAGCGTCATGAATTGCGTGTAGCAAAGAATAGCTGCGGACCATTGTAATAATAAAATCCGTTTAACTTGGTATGAGCATAGATGTCTCGTGAACTCCCCTTGTGTTCAAGGGCCGTGAGGCAAGTGCTTTTTGTGATGTAGCAAACACAACAGCGACCTCCTAAGAGAGCGTGCCGCGTAGAACAGGGTAAATCGCGTGAAAACAATTAACATCTTTTAAAAAGTGGAGAAGTGAATCATGTTTCCGAGGTGGATCGCTACCGATAAATATTGCAGGAAGAAGAAGTATTTGCTCTCAGCGGGGTAATAGAAAGTGCGTTTTTCATATAGGATCTGATGTAGTGCACCGAATGAGGATATGGAGAACGGTAAGAGTTTTATCACATTTTTCGCGCATGGGTGGATCACTACCGCACAATAGGTACGAGTTTGTACTATATATATTCCCTATTCTTAGCCTGGTAAGTGTTACTTGTGCGCGGTGGGACCTCCACACATAGGGCCATTTTGAAGATTTGGTTTGATAACTTGCAGCTTGTTTTGTGTTTGTATGTCCTGTATGTTTTGCCAGTAACTACTCAGCTTTTATTTTAGCAAGGGTTTTAAGTCTAGCGCTGAGACAGCTATGAATTTTTCAGCAGCATTTTTGCAGATGGTTGCAGCTAGGTGATCTGCAAACACGTTACCTTCAATCTCACGATGCCATGGTGCCGAGCATATTACAATATGATGGTTGGGTGCATTAAGTGTGTATAGCACTGACTCTAGTAAGATGATTGCAGGGGTTTTGTAAGGTTTAAGAGCTTTTAAACTTTTGAGACTGCCTAAAGAGTCTTTATATACAACTGCCCAGTGTAAGAATACTTATTTAATGTATTTAACGCCACCAAGATTGCGTATGCCTCCGCTGTAAAAATGCGGAAATAGAGTGGAGGGCACCAGTACTCAAAAAGGATGGACCTACTGCTGCGTAGGATATACCACCGTGAGACTTCGCCGTGTCTGTGTAGAATTATGGGCAGTTATACTTGTGTTGGAGTTCCAGGAAGGACGTACGAATACTGACGCAAGGTAGGCTGGCAACTATAGTTGCCAGCCTACCGGCAACGGAGCCGTGATTGACTTGCAAATGTCGCAGGTGACGTTTTCCACGGCACATGCTTTAGCGCGCAACCCTCACGACAGTTAAATCAATGGTTTGAGAATAATCGACGATGACCTCATGTGACCGCCGAAGGGTAGTGTGCTGACCTTGGTAACCTGCGATATTTTCGATGAATTCAATGACTCTGAAGGTATTGCAGAGGCAAATATCCCGCTGCTGCTGAAACGAAACGTCTGCATATCCCGATGCCTTGTTTGGTTAGAGAATAAACACTCTCGAGTCCTGCTGATCAACTACAGCAATGAGTTTCAGCACGTCCCTAGGGGCACCACTGTTGCTTTCCTCAGCGAAATCGCCGACTTTTCCGATGTCAGCGCATTGGATACGACTTCAATGTATGCAAAATTTTGTGCTGAACTGGGCAGCCGCATTCACGTTAATCCAGGCTTACCGAATTCACAAAAAGAGCAGCTGCTGAACCTTGTGACGGAATTCTCGGACTGCTTCTCCACAGCATCTCAAGTTCAAAACTGTTACAAAACACCGCATTGTTACCGAGCAGTCGGCGTGGCCTCTTCGCCAGCATTCATACCGTGTGTTCCCGAAGGAAAGAGAGGTGATTAAGCGACAAGTTCAAGAAATGCTGAATGATGACGTCATTCAAACCTCGACCAGTCCGTGGGCATCACCTGTTGTACTAGTAAAAAAAAAAGACAACGCACTACGCTTCTGCGTCGACTACCAACGGCTTAACAAAGTCACAAAACGCGACTATTACCCCCTGCCAAGGCTTGATGACGCCTTAGACCGTCTACGCCATGTCCAGTTCTTTACATTATTAGATCTCAAGTCAGGGTACTGGAAAATTGAAGTTGATGGGGCGACTGGGAAAAAACCGCATTCGTGACTCCCAACGGGCTCTACGAATTTAAAGTGCTGCCTTTCGGTCTCTCTTCCACTCCCGCCACATTTCAACGCATGATCAACACTGTACTTGCTAAACTAAAGTAGCAGACGTGTCTTGTATACTTGAATGATGTCGTTGTGTTTTGAAGCACGTCTGACGAACATCTTTCAAGGCTAAAAAGTGTCCTCACTGCAATAAAGAGAGCAAACCTTACTATCAAGCCCGAAAAATGCTACATATGGGCTATCAGGAACTCAAGATTTTTGGCCAGGTGGTGAGCCCAAGGGGTGTTCCACCAGACCCGGAGAAGGCTGCTGTTGCCGATTTCCCTCGTCCTGGAGACAAGAGGCTCTTCAGTGATTCCACGGACTCTGTGCCTACTACCACTATTTTTTTGTCGAAGAATTTTCGAAAATTGCGGAACCTCTTACAAGACTGACACGGCCAGATGTACCCTTCGTATTTACGGAACAACAACTAGCATCCGTAGAGCTACGCAATTGACTGCAGACAGCTCCAGTGCTGGCACGTTTTGACGATACTGCCGATACTGAGATTCACACGGGCGCCAGCAACGTAGGGATCGGAGCCATTCTTGTTCAATGGCAGGACGGCACAGAGCGTGTGATCGCTTACGCGAGCCTCAGTCTCACAAAAGCAGAAGCTAACTATTCTACCACCGAAAAAGAGTGCCTAGCAGTCGTTTGGGCCATTAGCAAGTTTCAACCCTACCTATACGGCCGGCCATTTCGAGCTGTCATTGGCCACCATTCGCTCTGCTGGCTTGCCAATCTACGGGATTCATCAGGCCGCCTCGCCCGGTGGAGCCTACGCCTTCAAGAGTACGACATAACGGTGGTCTACCGATCAGGACATTAGCGCACATCTGACAAAGGTACTGCTGGCCACAACTGTATTCGTTCATTCAGCGCTATGGCCCCACCTGCCGTGACTGCCAGAGACGTAAAGTTCCACCCGCAAAGCGCGCCGGCTTCCTCCAACCTTTAGAGCCACCTCGAGCACCGTTTCAGCAAGTGGGAATGGATCTTCTTGGTCCATTTTCTACGTCATCTTCAGAAAATAAGTGGATTACCGTCGCAACCGACTATCTGACTCGCTATGCAGAAACCGAAGCTGTGCCTAGTGGAACTGCAGTTGAAGGCGCCAGATTCTTCGTCCACGACATTGTTTTGCGTCATGGTACACCTGCTGTTCTCATAACTGATCGCGGAGCACTATTTACGGCAGAGTTATTGAGGCAAGTCACCAAGCTGACGCACACTAACCACCGGAAAACAACTGCTTATCATCCCCAAACAAACGGATTCACAGAGCGGTTAAACAAAACAATGATCGACATGTTATCTATGTATGTTGATGTAGAGCACAAAACGTGGGATGAAATTTTGCCGTACGTCACATTTGCTTATAACACCACTGTGCAATAGACCACAGACCTAACCCCATTCGAGCTTGTTTATGGCCGTCGTGTCCCAACACCGTTAGACGCTATGCTCCCCGTAGACGAGGACACCAGCGAAAATGACAACGTTGACGACTTCGGTGAGAAAGCTGAGGAAGCTCGCCAGCTTGTACGCAACCGCATGCGCACGCAGCAAGATGTCGACGCTTGCCGTTACAACCAAGGCCGAAGGAACATCCACTATCAACCAGGTGACTATGTGTGGGTGTGGACACCAGTTCGACATCGTGGGCAATTGGAGAAGCTATTGCGACGCTACTTCGGCCCTTACGAAGTCGTGCGCTGCCTCAGTGACGTGAATTACGAGATAGTTCCTCAAAGCTCGGATACCAGTTTAAACCGAAGACGCCCACGTCCAGAAGTAGTTCATGTAGTATGGATGAAACCGTACAACGCCAGCGAGTTATGAACTATTCAAACTCTTTTTTGTTATCCACAATAGCGCGGGCTTATGTGTTTTTTTTTTGTTGTTGACGTGACCATCTTTTTTATGGCTATCTCTAGCATCTTAGTCAATCGACTAGGACGGTCGCACTTGAAAGGGGGGAATTGACGCAAGGTAGGCTGGCAACTATAGTGGCCCACCTCTGAGGAGGATACCTAAGTAGTTCTGTGGTCGCGTGCTCTGGAGTTCGTGCTTTTGGCCTTTGGTCACGAAAGTAAACGCCCTGCTTTTGTGCCTGTGTCCCTGTGTCTTTGTGACAATATGTGCGATAGGCTCGTGTTCTGAAATGTCCGCGAAGGCGTCCACCATAGCAGTGACAGTCTGTGAGCTGTCACTGCCATGGTGGCAGTGACAGCTCACAGACTGTCACTGCTATGGTGGCAGCTGTTCATCATTACACGTTGTTCGAACAGTGAGACGTCCGCTTTTTTTCGGCAAGACGTCGCACACGTATATAGTATGGTGCTCGGCGCGATGCAGCAAGAATTGTCGCAGAAAATTCGATGTATTATTTTCTCCGCAACACAGATTTCGGAAAAGGAGTTGTCGCACTCAACCCATTTCGAAAGCAAAATGAATTCGTGAAAGCCAATAAGCCATGAACAACAAGGCATAGCGGCGTCAATTCGGCGTAGTAAGTTTCAAGAGCTAAAGCACTCACGGTTCGAAATTGTTGTATCGTGCGCTTAAGTCTACTTCATATTTTCATCTCCATCAATACTGAAGATTTCAGCGTGCCTCTACGCGTGGAAAGATGCATAAATGTATGTCTACAAGCTCCTTAAACGCAGTGTATATAATGAATTTTGCTGGCCTAAGGATGACAGCTTGAGGGTGAGATATATTGCGATGCTGCCAGCATGCACGTAGTAGTCACTAAAATTGTGGAGGACACGTCTTGCTGGTAACGAGAAAAACTGTAGACTTTCGGTGGCGTGCAGTGTGGCGAACATGGCCGTACCTTTCTTTCTGTCGTCTGTCTTTAGTGTTTTCGTCTGTTGGTTGAATATGCGATGACGTTAGGCGTTGCTACAAAATCAAGCGAGAAGGCATGGCTGTCAGAATTATGTTCAGTGATTTTAGCGTATGCCATGTTTTATTTGAACGTAGACGACATTAGAAATTGTTCGCGATGTTTGGGCCTTAGTACTCATGCGTATACTGACTATTTAAGGGTGCATTATTATTTTTAAAACTAAGCAGAGAGTGATATATCAAGGCATACTTCTGACTACAAGAAGATGGATTGAATTTTCGGAATATGGTGGGGGCTTACTCGTAAAAAACTACTGATTTCTGATAAAAAAGTGCTTTGACTTGTGCATAGCCAGTACATATTTCAAAGTGAGGTCTTCATCTTTCATTATTTGAAAACTTGTTACATTTGCGAAAATATTTGAAACAAAACAATCGTTTCAGATGCCTGTATAGAGTAATGATGTGTTGAACAATGAGTGATTTAAATGGAAATATTCAGTATTTGTGTGTCCGTGTATAGATATACGCATGCACACTACGCACGCTAGGAATCCACGGACATAATGTGTACATGGCCGATCATACATACACGCACGCTACGCACACGCGTTCTTCGAGCGCTTGTCCATCTTTGTATAAACCCACACATGAGAAATTAAAAGTTGGCGGGGTAGAGGATTCCAGCAGCTTAAATTGAGAATTGGAAGCATCCCGACTTGCTCAGTAAACAAGCGTATGCGAAACACACAGTCACACACATAGCGCAAAACAAATTCACAAATCCCTTGCTTATATAAAGAAACTATACTTCGCGCTTAGAGGAGCCAGATAAGAACGTACGCAAACTAAACACAATACTCACCGATGAGAGTGGAGTAGTCACGAGCAAATTGATTACAACAAACTACCATTGTGTCCGTCACCTTCTTCCGATTCAAAATTTTTTTATTTGCACCGTTCTCTGTCGCGCGTCGTTTGCGTCCTCAAAATACAATTCTTTTCTTCACATTGCGGCACACTGCAGGGGTTTGTGGACATCGGTTTTTTTGGGGGGGTGGGGGGGGGGGTCTTCGGCTTGCGGCATGGCGGAAATAAATGAACTATGCAGCCGTTTCTCATCGTGCGATGCGTGGTAGCATGTATGCTTTCAATGCTCACCCAGTTAGCGCCATTTTCAGGTGTGCCTTTTAGGTGGCGAGTGTTTAGCCGGAGTCGCGATTACGCATACAAACGTGTATATGAGGAATATCTTTCATCTGCTTTATTAGAATTCACATACCACTTTTTCCGGCTATCTCTATTACTCTGCAGAAAGGGGTGTGATTAAGACGATTTTCTCGACGTATTGGTAAAATTGAAGTAATATTTTTAGGCAATTGCTAGGAAAAACGACAAGTATCATACAGTTGCCTAAAATAAATACCTCACTATTTTCAGCAATAATAACGCAAAAGTAAATCATGGGTCCAGTTGAGCAGCATAAATAGCTTTTGTATAGACTGACGCCGCGGTGCATGTCGATTTACCCATATAGGAGTGCCACCCGGCAAGAGTCGCCTCACTCTCTCAGAAGGGGTAGTGTGATGCTTCGCAACAGCCATTTCACTCTTCTTACAAGGGTGAAGGGACTTTCCTTGAGCGGGCAAATTTTGACCACTACGGTATTCACAGTGTCTCTGTGAACAGGGTGAAGAGAGTCGTATGTATGGGTGGCAAGTCAGAACTTTCCAAAAAATTTACGCTCATGCCTACTCTTTTTATTTCTTAGAGAGTACCCGTTGTTCAATCCAATACCATTCCTGATAGTGGCACCAGTGCTTATGTCTTTTCTGTTTTCACAGTCACCGACATGGCGAGGAGCAACTTCGTAATTCGTTAATGCCTGCTATCATTTAACCACTTTAATCATCATCTGTAGAATGGTCCAATCACTTGGCCATCCTCAAGGATGGTGACCCATACCTCCAAAATTTTATCCAGGCAGCCACGCCCAGCTGATTGTGATTCTGACACACCTCTGCTCGGCTGTTTTCCATGAACTTGGTGACCTTCCCAATGCTGATCAACTTGGAAAGTATGGAAGCCTCAAAAAAATGGAAGTTGGAGGGCTCCCAAGACAGTTTCTGGGCAGGAAAGCCAGTGTAAGCTGAGATGGCTGCACAGTACTCCGAATGTTTTAGGCATTATTTTGACCGGCCAATTGAGCTTTCAGAGATGACACATGAGTACGGTATGCTTAGACAGCTTATTAATATAGAGGAATTTCGCACCAGTTGCAACTAGGGCCTGTCACCGTATTTGAAAGACAGGAGAACTAAGTCACTAGAACACATCCTACAATAAACTGAAAAAATCTTGGAAGCGCAAATATACAATCGAGAAAATGAGTTCCGAAAATTAGAAAAGGGCGTGCCCTGACAAGAAGAAGCACTTACAGCCACGTGATACGCGAGCTGTTTTATGTAAATGAGTGGACCATCACACTAGCCATTTTGGTTCCAAAATTACACGCGCCAGATTGATAAAACACTTCAAATGTGAACGAATTAGACACATTGGAGATGCTTGCAAGAACGAAGTGAGAAAGCAAGTATCTACCGTGCATGCGCCACCAAAAATCCTAGAAGACGACGTCAGCGATGAACTTAAAGTGCTGCAAAACGGTATGAAAATTTATATTGTGGGGGCTCCAATGATAACACATCCAACGAGTGTAATTACAGGAATGCCAGCGCTGATTGGGAAAATTGCAAAAAAACCACAGAATATCCACCGAATAAGTGGCGATGAGTGGGCCGAAGCGTCCAATAGTCGATTCGTTCATCCGTTTGTGTTTCCGTCCATCCATTCGTCCGTCCGTCTGTCTGTCGGTCTGTCCATCCTTCGTCTGTCTATCTGTCTCTCTGCCTATCAGTCCATTTGTCTCTCTGCCCGTGAATTCATCTGTCTGCCTGTCCATCCGTTCATCTGTCCGTCTGTATGTTCAGTCTGTCTGTCTGTCCCTCCATGCGTCTTCTGGCTGTTCGTCGTACAGTCCTTGCGTCTGTCCATTTGTCCGTCCGAATATCAAGTGAACACTGCAAGTTCCGCTCTTTCACATCTTTTCATCATATATTGATCACATACAAGTACCATTGTCTAGCAGAAATTCCGAGGACTAAACGACTAGTGGCTACTTTCTACTACTACTACTACCACTACTACTACAACTACTACTACTACTACTACTACTACTACTACTACTACTACTACTACTACTACTACTACTACTACTACTACATGCATTGGGGACCCACAACCTACGGTTTAAGAAGCTTCGCCCCTAAAACATATCGCGGTGTTGAGGGACAGCACAAGAGCTACTTTCATCATGGGGAAGAATTTGGTGTAGAACAGCGAGTTACCTGGTAGGATTAGCGCGGTTTGATTGACTTGTGTTCAATTAGAATACTTTCCGGGCTAACAATGAGGTTGAGACGCCTTATTTCAAGGGCAGAACTACCGCCTTGTGCATGACAACTCCCATATCCGGTCTCATCTTTGGAAACAAGGCCGGAGCGTGAGAGCTGAGCAACGCAGAACGTTTGAGTGAAGACTCGAAGATGCAGCTCTCGTGAACGCGTGGATCCCAATTTGGAGACACAGTAGAAGAGAATCCCGCGAAAGGTTTCACCTCAGCTCAAGCTAGAGGTGAGGTGTTTCAGAAAATCAGTCAATTGTACCATGAAGATGATGTTGAAGAGAAGCCAGTGCCATCAAATACGAGTGACAGTATCATAAACATGGTCGCACGACCTCAGTCCAGTGTCGTGCACAGGTAGGGGAACCAGCAACGTCCGTATGAACGCCATGGTGCCTTGGTGTTGTCGAAAGTCTCAATCATAGCAGAGACGCCCCCTACGACACCGCCGTTCGATAGTGCTCTCACAAAGAGGAAGAGAAAGAACAAGCAAATATCGAGTGAGCACCGCAAAAAAGAGCGTAGCGCGACATGAGAAACAAAGGATAGATGTTGAGGCAGAATTTGAATGTGTTTGGTCGAGTTGAGTTCATATGCGATGTTTAGAGTTATCCTGTGTCAAATTTGTATGTCAACTGAGCTAGATTGCATGTCTATTTAATGCATACCAATAATATGACCATATAAGTGGCGTGAGCAGAGCCTTGTACGTTCGCATTAATTTTGTATTAAGGTGTTATGGAGTGTTCTGATAGTGTACCCGTCGTTATAAGTCATGTGTTGGGAAATTTAACTGCTATGTAACTTACATTGACAGTTGTGTTTGACTCGGCATTCAGAACTTTTGTTGCGTGGGGTTTCTGCACGCTCCTTTGTGTTTGAACATTTAGTGACAATCTTAATGTAGGGACAGTGCAACAAAAGAGCGCTCAAGAAAACCCACACCTCCAATTTCTGAAGACTACGTGAATACCTGGCAACGTTACGACAAGACAGAAGCTACTGCAACATATAAACAAGCATCAAATTACAACACACGCGATCCTCTTCTCCCCCTCATTATGGCCGCGGCCCTCGGACTAAGAGCTTCGGATCTAATGCTGGGCGAATTCTAGAATTGTCTGAAAGAAAATACCGACGCACTGGCGAATTAAGCGAGAGACAGAATTGAGGCGACAAATCTCGGCATTTCCATCGCATACTTTGGCAGTGCTACGCTGAGAGAAGATAAAGTTTCTAGAAAACCGTGGCGAACAGATATAAGCCAGCGAAGGATGGAGGCGAACAGGAGAGAAAAAAATGTGTGCTTTGGCCCGTGTGCGAGTGCCCCTGCATGAACAGGGCGTGAAAGGCTGATGGCGATGTCAGCGAAGACGGTGTTTGTTATGTGCGGTTAGTGGATCTGGAAGAATCAAAGGATGACGCCATTGGTGCAGAAGATTTGAGGAGCGTTTCGTGGCAGTGAACGTTCGAAAAAACGGGGTGACAACTAGCACGGAATTTGGTGTCAGTGCTCCCTGGAAGATAAGCGCTCAAGATTCATTCGAAGAATATCTAACGGTATATGTTTCACGAATATTCGTGTATATTTCAATGTTGTCGGATCGTTAATGAATGAGATTGCGTTGTTGAAAGGGTTTTGTTTTTTGGCCCGTCGTTTTCAATGTGCCGGAGTACTTTGTAAGTTGAATAGCATTGTTTCTTATTCGAATTGCTTGTTGATTGCGTTTTTTGTGCTGTGTTATCTGAGAATATCTTTTGTTTTGTTGTCGACTCTCGAATCTCACTCGGTCTTTAGTCCACAACCTACGTTTGCTAGCGCATCATAGGCCCGACTTTATATTGTCTGCGCTTCCATGGTGCGTTTCGGCGAGTCATAGGCGAGCCCTTAAAATTCACCCGGCAACTGCCTCCTTATAAAGGGTTCAGTGACAGGAAGTCACGCTCTTACGAACGGATCCGCCGACGCTTTTTTTGGCCAGGCCATGGCCGCTACGTTAAAAGATACGCTCTGGCGTGTGAGACATGTCAACGACACAAAGCGTCATCGACACTTAAGGCTGGGTGCCTCCAGCCACTTGACATTTCATCAGAACCCACCTTTCACGTTGGCTTAGAACTACATGGCTCTTTTTCCTTGTCTTCATCTGCCCATAGCAAACTTTTCCAACATTCTGCGCCACAAATCACCGGCTTCCTCCAAGACGAGGCAGTTTTGCGAAATAGAGCCAGGTCAGATGCTTACGGTCTGTGGCCGCACATTTCTATCAAAGAAGATAACTGGCATCCTGCAGTCATCTCTAGGGAGGCACAAGCTCACTACATCGTATCGTCCACGAATAAATGGAGTTGGGTAGGGCGTGATTTGAAAGCTTTTATAGGAGCTCATGAAATATGTTTCTTCGTCCACACTGACTAGGACCTTCTTTCACCGCACGCTACATTTGTATACAATTATTCACGCCATGACATTGTCAGTACTCACCAATTTTTCGTTGTCGCGCCATAAGCAACGTTGCTTCTCAATACAGTAAGCCCCTTTCCCGCCTCACCAACAAGCGAATATGCCCTTGCCACTATCACCCGAGCGGTCCCATTATGCGAATCCAACCATAGTCACCTTCAACCCTCCTATGATGAACAACAGCGTTTGTACGATCGATGACACCGATATGTGCACATCTCTCCCGGTTTTCTGGTCCTCTGATATGCGAGCCGTCAAGTTGGCTTGCCAAGAAAACTACTGTCTAGATACACCGGTCAATACCGAATACATCGTGTGGTTACTCCAGTGACTTATGGGGATGCTCCTGCCAACGTTTTACTTTTATATGCCCCACAGGTCAGCGACCTTGTACATGTGGCACGTTTGAAGCTGTACCACTCTCGCAGTGACGCTCACATCAACATGCGCCGTGAAGGCGCTTCTCTAACAAGGGACTATGCTACGCACCTATCGCTAATATCTGACACCACGCGCGTGTGTGCTGACGAGGAGGACAAAGAGTTGTCACAACTCGAGTTTTTAGTTCTAAGAATATAGATTCAACTGGTACCTAAAGCAAGTGCCAGAATATCACGTCATTCTTCTCTTCATTCTTTCTGTCGTTCTTGTCGCTGCTGTTGCCTAATCTAGTGAAACCATTTTAACAATATATTAGGGGCGAAGCTCCTTGAGGCGTGGCTCGCACGTCCTCGACGCCTGAGTAGTATTGGTAGTAGGTTCAGTCATCTTGTTTATTTCTTGGGAAGTTGACTGAATGGAGGTATTTGCATGTAATTAATATGTGATAAAAAGATGCGAGATGGCGGACATTAGAGTGTTCACTAGATTGACGGTCAGACAGACAGACAGACAGACAGAAAAACAGACGAAAGCACGGACCTACGGAAAGACAGACAATCGACGGACAGACACACGAAAGAGCGAACGGATGGACAGATGAACAGACAAACGCACGGATGGACGCGCCGACGCTCCGACGGATTCCTGGACGCACGGACGGACGAGACAGAGCACGAACAGATGGGTGGAAGCACGGACCGACGGCCGCATGAACTAACTGACGGGCCCTTCGCCCCCTCATCATTATTTACTCTATGATTAGCCTGTCGTTTTTGTCGACAACCTTGTTAAACAGGCATGTCGTCGTTAACGTAACACGAAATAAGAAGCTTTTATTAGCGAACGTCAGCGACTTTAAGCGTATTTATCTACATATCTCTATCTATCTAGACGCCTACGACGTTTAGCTCTCTTGGCCGTTTCGATATTGGTATCGACACTAAAATTGGTATGACATAACAAGACTAATGATAAGCATAGCTATTTAGTGATAACATGAAAATCTTGATATATATTTTATAAATGTCATGATTAACATTTCATGGCCTTGCTGCTCTTGCGCTGGTTTCGTTCACGTGACATGTTGCCAAACTGGTATGGTATGACATGACTGCATGGCGAAAACAAGTGCCAGACTCAAACATGAAAGTCATGATATGCTTGTCATTAACCATTACTATGTGACACACTCATGATGAGCTTGCGGCCGTTTCGCCAGCTTCGCATAATCCGAATTTCATAATACGGGACGTGATTGGCTGACGAAGGTGTGTGACTGGTGCAAACATGGTAGTAATGAGATGCGTGTCATGTAAAAACATGACTGCATGCCATGCTTATGATGCGCTCGCGGTCGGTTCGCTAGCTTTTTATATACCAAATTTGTTATTACGGAACCTGAATGAATGACGAGGTTATGTGACTGGTGGAAACCTGATAATCCTGAGATGCGTGTAATGTAACAACATGACTACATGCCATGCTCATGATGTGCTCGCAGTTGCTTTATTAGCTTTGATTGTATTAAATTCGGTATTGCGTGACGAAAACGGACGACATAAATAAGTGACAAGTCTGTACATGACGTGGCATGCCTGTCATGGCATGCCTGTCATGTAGACCGCAAATACATACTACGCTCACAGTGGGCTCTCGGTTGCTTAACTATTTCCATACACACAATATTTTGGTAATAATTGACGTGAATGGACGACGAGTGTAAATGACACGTCTAAACAAGATGAACGTGATATGCACGTCATGTAAAACATGACAACATGCTGCACTCATAGTGTGCTGGCAGCCATTTTTCTGGCTCTACATATCCCAAATTGAGTAGTACGTGACGTGAATCGACACCAACGGTAAATGACACGTCCAAACATGATCATCATGGCATGCGTGTCATGTAAAACATAACTGCATGGTACGTTTTCTGCACGCTCGAGGCCGTTTCGCTAGCTTCACGTGTACCAAAGTTGGTATGAGGTATAGATTGCGAAGGTAAATGACACGTTTAAATATGATAGTCATTACATAGAAGTCATTTGCGGCATAATTTACCTGCGCCTCGTAAAGTTGTGCTAACTTTAGAGAGACATATCAGCCTTCTTAATTCGTGCTTCGCATATTATTGATTTCCACTGTGCGTAGGATGTGCCACTTTTTTCTAAAAATGACATTGATGACGTTCTCTTTTTTTTTAAAGTAATTTGGAGCGCGGAAATGGCTCTCTGCGACAACGGCTGCTTGCCATGTAGGCGTGCAAGCTTAGAATCTTACTGGAACTGAATATTTTCAATATTTTTTATAACTGTGAAGCAGCTCTTTGACTGGCCTGTCTACTGCTGTCCTCTTGTACACCCTCACTGCGTATGCTCGTGTCTCACGCCATTTGCAGCATGCTCGGATCTCGTGCCGGCTCAAAAAGACACCCGTGAAACCGCCGCGCTCCTCCCCTTGTCTTGCCTTGCAAGGCTGAAGCAGGCAGCGTCTGCTAGTGAAAAACAGTCTCCCTCGAGCGTTCACAGTCAACAGAAGAGTTGGTCAGAGCTCTCGCGTTTGCAAGACATGCTATCCCGTCTCGCGCAGTGCTCCTCACGTTTTTGGACTCTTATTCCTGTTCGAATTTTGTCAACAAAACTAGTACTCACGGATATTGCATCTCAAATGCTGTCATCGCTTTCGGCGACTTGAGTCTTGCGACAGCGTCTTCTGTCACCTGCGCGTCTCTGGAGCAGCTGTCATGACTACCATGGCAGAGCATTCTCTATCAATCTGAGCTACGCCATTCAAACGCCCACCGCGTTCCCGGGCTCGCACGACATCACAGAGGCGCCCAGAGAGCGTAGCAGGCACCCGTTTGATGTTGCCAGGGCCAACGCGGTGCTGTTGCGTTATAAAGAGGTGCAAGGACTGCACAAGCTCGTAAGTGAGAAACATACAACACTTCGCCTACGAGTGCCTGCTGCCGATGCCGCGACAATTGCAAGGGACCTGACGTGCTCGACGGCCTCCTGCCCCACAATTAGCACCATAGTACCCTCGATCAAAGTAGCGGTACTTTATACAGCCCGACCCGGGCTCCCGGCTCAGTTGGTAGGCTCCTGACTTTTTCCTCGCTCGTGGCGGATTGTGTCAACTCTTGTTTGTGACGGTCTTGCCGTGCCCGCACGTCATTGACCCACAGAAAGTACCACTGCCATAAAAGGTAAAACCTGACCTTACCGACATGCAAACTACATTTACGCGAAAGTGCTCACGTACTAGCGTGTCGAGCAGGGATGATGAGGGTGCTTTAGGAAGATGTATGCTGTAGCGACTGAACGTATCATGGTTAGGTATCTGAGAATCGCTGCCTACACTGGTCATCTTCCTGCGGCTGCATCATTGTTTATGCCTGCCCACGTTGTCCCCGTGCCTGCCAATAGCCACTCATGCAAGGTACAGTCGAGTGCATAATTTTAGAGGCCACAGGAGCGCGTGCCGAGGCGCGTCGCTGCGCCTTCTGACGGCTGCACGGCTCTGTCCGGAAGCACGTACCGCGCACCGCGTAAGGGCACTCTTCCATATCACCCGGCAGACTGCCCTTACGCTCGTTTCAACGGCACGCATCTCGAAACGATGCGGACGGCGCAAGGTGACACTTCTGCATCGCTGTGCAAGCACCGGTACTCCAGAGCGATAATATAGCGGTGAAAGTGGCTCTAATGTAATGGCATGGCTCGAGCACGCTATGCAATACGCTTTTTTCCTTGATGCAGCGCGGAAAACACGCAGTTTCTCAGCTTTTCTAAAACGGAGTTGCGTGATGTGCTCATCTTGCGGTGATGAATTTTGTGCCCTGTCTCGGAGACGTTATGCCAACTCCATTTCTTGGTGCGAATATCCCGCGTGCAGTGGTATGCAGTAAACCACTGAATATCACGCGTCCAAAATGAATAGCCAGGAAACGAAATAAAGAGTTTATTTTTATATGCCAGACAAAAAAAAACGATAGCTATAACTTCTATCCAGGAAAGAACACTACTTTCAGTATTTATTCAAACACCCATCGGCGGCCATCACTTGCGCCACACGAGATAACATCGAAATGTAAAGCGCGGCGGATATTAATGTAGGCAGTCTCAATTCCCGACTACTTCGCATTCGAGAATATTCCGTGCTTATGTCATGGGTAGAGTTCTATTAAAATACTGAAAGCGGTGACGCCCCTTTCAACCTTCGTGATTTTCTCTGGTTTCAGGAAACATCATTCCGATACCCCCAAATATGAAAATACTCGAAAGTGAAAGCCTATGAGATCTCTTGCATGTCTCAATCCGCATTAATTCACGCTTGTTTGTCCTAATCTACTATAATGCATCCAATTATTGGGTTGAATTCAATCGGGGTTTATGGTTCGAGTAGTAGAAGAAAACACATGAATATCTGAAGTTCGAATCCTAGAAAGTCTTGGGTCGAGGCTCGACTCCTACAAATAATAAGTGCGGGCTCTCGACGTGACAGAACCACATTATAGACAGAGAAATAATTTTTTTATAAAGATGTGACAGAAAGTTCCACCAAAGTAACGTCTTGGGAATGTTTGCTCATTCGGGGTTCTTTAACATCCACTCATTATACTAGTTTCAGGTATCTCTCCTCTATCGAAATACGGCATGCGCGACTAGACTTCAAGATGCATCTTTCGGGTCAGCAGCCGAGCCTCGAAACCACTACACCACCGCAGTGGCCTTAATAAACGACTTATCTTTATTAAACCAAGTTTGTTTTTCACCTTTCTTCCTAGGCTCTTTTCTGCAGCTGTTGAACGTTTTGTGGTTTCATGCATGTTCATAGATACATGATATTTGGACCGAGCATTACTACATGCGTTAGTTCAGCCAATGAGAGCGCAAAAGGCAACACTGCTGGCGGAACTTATTGATTGCCTAACTCGACATTCAAAATGTGATCACGCCGCGGATCGCCTACGAGTAACGTGCACTATGTGCAGCAAGCCGAAACCTGCAAATGATGTACTGTCGTCACAATAGCGCTCGGCCTTTTTCATTGTCTTCACAGTGACTACAGAAGTGACACAATGCACCGTCCGCATCGTTTCAAGATGCGCGCCGTTAAAACGAGCGAAAGGGCAGGCTGCCGAGTAATATGGGACGAGCGTGCGCCGTACGCGCTCCCGGACAGAGCCATGCAGCCGCCAGAAGGCGCAACGACGCGCCTCGGCACGCGCTCCCGTGGTCTCTAAAATTATGCACTCGACGGTACTTGCCTCTGAACACACCATGTTCACCTCTGCATCTTCATCGCTGAACTCAGGCACTGTTCTTTTTCGACCGGCAACGTCAGCGCTTCCTTTTCTTTCTTTTACCACACCTCCCACCTTGCCATTGCGCAAGTTTGCTTTACGCTGCCCAAAGTCAAGGAGGTGTGAGTAAACGCGAAAAAGAATATCTTGGCAGCAGACACACCTGGATCGTCTCCTAGCTACATCACACATCACAGGTATACAGTGGCTGCCCGCCTTCCTGCTGACCGTTCATGAAGCCATGGTGTGGTACAAAACATCGACAGTGACTATACCGACTGAGCCCTCTTTGCA